>NW_028141167.1:0-534806 GCF_030444845.1 Prenolepis imparis | reverse complement strand
AAGCAGTGGTATCAACGCAGAGTACTGCAATAAAAGTGCGATTTATGATCCCGCTTATTCTTACGCCAGTGAAATTAATTGTGAGTGGAATTGACGTTAAATATTTTTTTATTGAAACAAGAGCGAAACATCCTGGACAGATGTTTCGACGATCGGAATTAATCGTCGAGCATTATCCATTAATCATTGGCTATTCGTATTCGTTCGACACGATTTTATCGATCGCGGAAAAAACGACGAGTTAAATTAAAGAGCTCTCAGAAGCGTCTCGTGCACGTCTCGACTACCTGTCGTCGACCGGTTTCGATCGCGATTGACTCCTTGAACTTCGAGATTAGTCATGCTCCTGCCAGGAAATCGAGAAAAAAGAAGAACCTGTTTTTCTCACGGAAGGGCAACGTTTTCACAATGTTAAATTCTCGAGAAGAAGTTAAAATGTGTCGCGTTTGAAAAATTGAATAAATGTAGGTGAATAAATTTTTCACTCTATACAACTGTATAAATAATTAATTTCCGATAAAGATAAAATACAATTGAGGTAGCATTACATTTCTTGCAATTTTTTAATTGATTAGAGTCTCCTTTATCCTGATATTAAATCTTTAACTACAAGAATTTTTATTATTAATTATTATATTTTATAAAATTATTTTATGTTATATATATTTATTATATTACGAGAAATTCGGGATCGCGAAAAACTCGAGATTCGTATCTGAATCGCTCCTTTTTGTTTCAAGTCTGTCAACCGGTTTTAGTACACCTACTTTACCAATATATTATAAATATATGATCGCGGTGTAAAAAGACATATAATATACATATACACACACATATATTTTCTTAATAATTTTGCTTTAAATATACGAGTCTTTTGTTACCTTCAAGTCGAGCCGAAGGTATGCGACTGTGAAAAGAGCTCACCTTTAAATCGACATGCCGTCCGTCATGTGAATATCGTCGATGGAAACCCGTCACGCTCGAAAGGATCGTCGACACGATCATGCGATCACGATCACGTACGATCAAACGTACCGATATTTATTACATCTTCACCTTGAAATGCCAGATAAATCGCGACAACTTGAAACGTGAATTTAAAAAAAAAAAAACTGACGAGTTTTCCACCACGTTACGGAGGGTATCTTGAAGAGACGATTGCTTAAATCACTTCTACTCGACCGAGACGCGCGATTCGCGATCTGAATGTAAGGATCTGATCCACGAGACACACCTGACGAAGAGTAAAACCATACTAAACTGTGTATATGATGGTTGTCGGGAGCATATCCCTTCTCCGGCCTTTACCCCCCTTCTTTCTCATATCCTTTCTCTTCCTCTCTATCGAGCAACCCTATTTGACCTTTTCTTGTCCCCTCTCTTCCGATGGACCTGCTTTGACAGCTCGGTAGTCTAATCCAATATTTTTTTTTTCATCCTCTCTTTGAGCGACCTCGAACTAGTGAAAAAAAAGTACACACACTCTCGGCAATAATAAAATAGATAATATAATAAAGAAATATAGGGGAGAAGAAGAGGGGACATATAGGGTGTAATATGTATTTATATTTCAACTCTACTTTATAGCATATCTAGAATCCTTTAAAGTGCCTTCTATTTACGGGTTCTCTTTATAAATAATTTGGAATCGATATTATTTCATCAAGAGATTAATCATGACAACAATATTTATTTATTTAAAATATAAATTCTTAACATTCGAAGTAATCTTGATAACAAAAAATCTATAGAAGAAAATTTTACCGAAATAAAATTATGTCATTGCATTTTCTTTGCATCTTTATTATTTTTTCTATTTCACCTCGAATGCACAAGTTCTTCTTCAATCTCTAGGAAGGGGTGAAAAAATCGAAGCCTATAATATCACTCGTTCGGGAGGCGCGAACAGTTTTCCCGTCTATATAATCCGTTGCTTTAACAACATCGTGTTCGCCGATTCTACGAGCGCGAGTTTATGGATTATACGGTGCGCTTCTCCCCAACACCATAAAGTCTGCCAGAGGAGATTTGCAGACGCGCGCGTGAGTCACGATACGAGAAGACGGAAGCGAACGAGAGGAACCGCTCCGCGTCCTGTGTACGGCGTAAACGTTAATATCGTTCATTCCTTATGACGTGTCGAGCCGGAGGAGTGCAAGGGCCTTTAGATACCGTTAACCGCATCCCGCCATAATTTCCTCTAATATCTGGCCCTTAATCATCATCGGATTCCTAGAGAATCCTCGTATTATTCTACGCGAATCGAGGATTTTTTTCGGCATCTCGACGGGATCTAAGACGATCAAGTTTCTGAATCACACTGCTTTTATCACGTTCACGAAATCTTTTTGTCACTTTTCAATGCAGATGCATTTAATTTTGCGTTTCAAGAGATATACGTCGGGAAGCATCTTTTGATAGCCAGAGAGGCGGATTCCTTGCGGAATGCGGTCACGTTGGAAACCGAATGTTGTAAGAAAGTCGCCAGGAAGACTTCTATACCTCGAAAACAGATTGATTTTCGCAACGTTGAAAAGTTTGCCTCTTTATTCCACTTGAGATTTTCATCATCAATCAGAATTATAATATGATAAAATTATAATTAAAGATTCGCGGATAAAAATCTCAAAATTTATAATTTCGACTAAAGAATGAGATTCTAATTTGATCGATAAATTCATATAGATAAAAGACATTTTAGAGAACCCGATGGTAAACTGTATATATGTGTGTATATGCAAAATTATAATATGTATACATATATATATATATATAAAATATTAGAATTGAAATATTTTTATTGTCGTGCCAAGTGGTTTATCGATTAAAATAGATTATATAAAAGAAAAATATATGAGAATGTATATATTTCAAAATTTGTGTTCAGAAATTGAACGAGATAGCTGGCTTCACCTTGGGTGAAGATGCAACGGTCAGGCAGGGATTGCTTAGTTCAGTACTCGAAATTTATGTTTTCACACATTGTATTTGTCCACAATATAATATTCACAAAGGAATATCGTCGGAGGCAGGCGGCACTGTTTTGAATAGTCGTTTGATGGATTTCGCTTTGAAATTAACAACGGCGTTTCGCGAATATCAACTCGACTCGTGTATCGGATTGCGAGATGTTCACCAGTCGAAGAACGAGAGAGATCTATTGCTTTCGAATTCCGGCAGAGCAAATTCGGTAGGATCGTTATCAAAAGAAAGAAAGAAAGGACGAAAGAAAAGAGCTGTCTATTGTCTTGACAGCACGCGCTGCGCGTGATCGATACGTGTTAGCACGGCAACAATTGTGTGACCGTGTGTGATGAACACCGGGTGATTGATTTATTGACTAATATAATCCGAAGATAATACGAAAATAATATGCAACTAAATATAATATAATATTGACTTCTTCCGAAACAAATTCTATTTTATAAAATTATACATATATTGTATATATAAGCAAAATTAATATAATTATATAAAATAGAATTGAAATATTATGCATCTATTATCATATCTTTTTGTTTTTATATTTTATATTTATATTATATATATAATATGAATCAGCAAAATATATACTAAATAGAATCAACACTATCATGTTTTGGAAGATAAAATAATCGATTCGTCGCTACATAAATTATGTAGATATAATCGCGTGTAATTTATGCACGCGCGCCTCCTATTCTCGAACGACTCGATGTCTGTTGTGTTTGCAGCACCGCATCTTTCGACTCCTTTTTTTTTCTTTGTCTCACGAACATGCATTCGATGCATCCGCGTGATCGGCGTGACTCGCATCGCATTCGCGGCATTTTATTGTTTGCGACCCGCTCGAATCTATACGATCGGGACATTAATATTCGAGAAACGAAATTAAAGTGATGAAATTAGAAGAGAGCCTCTGTTTTTTTTCTTTCTTTTTTTTTTAACGATGCACGCGAATGATTCATGCTGCGTGTCTTTACGCACGTGTCACGCACCGTGCTGCGTCACGTGGGTATATCTCTAGATTTCGCTTGAAACCCATACAGGAATTTCCTTGTTAACTTTTTCACATCTCTTAAATCATTATATTTTATTGTTATTAAATAAAAATAAATTGGTTAAATATACAAGTTTTAATTTACACAAGTTTAACGATATGATAAAATAGTGAGTTTTTCTAAGATTTTTTTGTTGAAAAAACAGAGTTTTATTAAACTAAAAACGTGCAGAAAATAGTGATAAAAGTGGGCGCCAATTGAATGCTTTTCTTCCTATTCGAGGGGGGCACGTGTCCGGAAAACTAAATCATTTTATTTATAAAGTCTTGGAGAAAACGATTGATATTCAGGGAAACGCACGAGTGTGTCGACAAACTTTCTGCGCGCATTGTAGCCATTTCCGTTTGCAGTTTCCGTTGCGCGTCTTTCTATCGATAATAAATTAACGCGGTCTATAAATAGAAATTAATCTAATTTATATGTAATTGAGAGAAAACTAGTATATATATAATTTATTTTCAAAATTTTTATTTTTAATTGTCTAAAAATACTTGACGCGCGTATTTAAATCTATATTTGAAATATAACGAGACAACTAGAAGGGAGGGGAAGCAGGGGAGAAACAAACTCGCGAATTTAAAAATTAATTCAGTTGCGACCGCGATATTTATAGATTCGTTCGCGACGAGTTTTAATTGGGAGAGTTCGCGACAGACGAAATAAATTAATTATCCGATTAAGTAAGATTAACGATTACACTGCATATTTCTGGCATTGATATTTTCACGTTTGTATATTCAAAAACTTTTAATTTATCGTAAATAATGCAAAAACATGGGAAAATGTCCAAAACATCGATGTATCCTTTTCTGCGATCCAAAAAGAAAAATTTTAATTAAATTGTTAATTAAAAACCAAACTATTTATGGTTTTAATTAATAAAATATATACTCTATAAATGTATTGTATATGACACGCGTTTTCTCACAATATGTGATAACTTTATAATAACACACGTACCTAATATTGATTTTGTATATTTTAATTTGAAGTAGCGCACGTGAGGCTTTCGGGTTAAAATCAGGTCTTCAATTATTATTCCTAGTATTTTGTGTCGCGTATATATATCTGTCGCTATACATGTCCTCCACCCATACTGACAATGAGTAACTAGCGCGATAACGCCACTTCCGGCTATAGGGGGACGTAAAATAAAACGGAGCAAGCAAAGGAGAGAAAATTATTATCATTATTCCTTCGTCGCGTACAACGCACATGCGACTGCATGTTTCGTTCACCTGGGTATTTGCACCTGGTCAGGTCGTAACCCTCGCGAAAGAATGATACGATTTGTGTTTAATGAGTCAGCATCGAGAACACATTGAATTTCGCGACACTTTCTACGCAAACATCATATAAATCAAAATCACAATTAACAAAGATGTTATTTAATTCTTTTGTTATGTAAGCAATTTTGTATTATGTAAGAGTGACGTTAAATTCAAAATGAGATACACATATAAAATTAAAAGTGTGTGTACGAATAGTTTTATAAAATTTTCACTCTCCCGCGCTTCGCTGTCGAAATCCGGGGAATTCATAAACGTGGCCAGGCGTTAAGTATTATTATTACCGCAAGTTTCACTTTTCCTTTTACGCGTTATTATATTATCACTTTTGCACGTAAGCACGTATGTATGCGGGTGGAATTTCCACTTTTCCATAAATTACACATCGCATTTTTTTCCTTCTACCTAATTAATAATAATTTTTTTCCTGCCATTCTCTCTCTCTTTCTTCTCTACTATTATTTTTTTTTTTTAGTATAAATACATAATTTTCTAAAACTTATTTGTAGAATAATTAATTAAGTTGTTGAGTAATTAATTAAAAAGAAAGAATTAATTAAAGCAAATGTCAATATTGTTAGTAATAGAATTTGAGGAACATAATTGCATTTTGATTGCGATTAATGTCATTAACCGTTTAAGCATAAATTAGTCGTTTACCTTGTCTTGGGTCAGTTTTACGGGCTCGCAGTCAGATTCGACATAAAAGATGGAATTCATTTCTCGATGAAACCGCATAGTTTTTGCCTCTAAATAATTCATTAACGCGTTTCAGTTATGCGATTTGTGAATTTTTACGTTTAAAAAAAACATAATAAAAAAAACACTCGCGTGTCACATTTTACACTTCACAAATATTCACGTTAAAATGATTCCGTATCACTAATTTCTTTCAACAGCCTTCCGATAATTAAAACGCGTTACCTTAACAAATGTTGCAAATCAGTTTTCTGCTTGTGTGATTTATGATTATCTAAGAATGAATTATATTGATGTATTTCAATCGCGTTTTTATCCAATCAAACAAATTTTGTTTACGTCTCTTTTCAATTTCAATTTTTTAATTATATAAATAGCGAATGCTAAATAACTAAAGATTTTTTAATTACAAGAGAAACACTTCAAGAAAATCAAACGCAACGTGCGATCGTCACGGTGGTCCCGTGAAAACTGGAAAGCGAAACCTAAATAATTGTGCACCTTCTCCCGTTTGAGATACGTAACGCATGCTCTCCCTACTCTATCACAAGTAATCTCTCTTCTTTCTCTCTTCTTTCTTTCTTTCTTTCTTTCTTTCTTTCTTTCTTTCTTTTTTTCTTTCTCTCTCTCTCTCTCTCCTCTATCATCCTCGTCATCCCTATGCTCCCCTTATGCTGGTCGATTATCTCTTTCAACCCGTATCAATTCTTTATTCATCGAAAGCAACGGCAAGTCATAACGAGTGAAGTAACCGAGACTGACAATGAGAATAAAAATATCTGAATTTCAGTTGTTTGACAGTTGTATGCCAGTTAAATTAATAAGTTAATGCGAAAATATATTTAAGTAAAAAATAGAAAACGCTAATAACTTTGTTTCAAAATTGACAAGTCTTTTTCCTTTTTTGGCAAAACCAATTTTACAGAATGACTGTTGGAACGGAATTATTAATTACGGCAGAACCTCATCTGATCCCAGGGTAAAATCTTAACCTTCACGAAACGATAATAATTTTTCCCTCTATCATTTATATTAGAAAGTAAATTTATAAAAAATAATTTGACATAATTGTATTGAATAAACGTTGCCCTGCAAATTTTAAGAAGATCGTGTGGATTTTTTCTTTAGGTATACTGGTTATTGTCCGCAATATCGATTCAGATATGGTGAAACATATGCAAAAACCACACATAAACTATTGCTCGATCCTGCTGTTAATCATGCGAATACGCTCATTCTGTCGAATCGTGCAACCGATGATTACAAGGTATGAACGAATTCATAACACTATGTTCTTGTGATAAGATAATAAGATAAAATTGTTTAACAAGTTTTCAAAAATTTGCTGAACAAGCAAAATACATTTTAGTTACTTATGTGACATTTTATAATAATATTTATTAATTCCTTAATAATAAATACGTATATATAGGCATGGCGGCCGTCAAAGAATGATATAAACATAGTTAATGCTCGTTTCAAGAGAACCGATCCTGTATTCGTGCACTCTATGTTACCAGGATACGAGGGTACTTATATCGGTTTCTTGTAACGCTTATCAAAGCAAACTGATATGAATATCAGTAAAATTATCACTAGTCCACGTCACGTCGCCATGAAACAAATTTCTTTTTATACTCATTCAAATGCTATATTGTACATATATTGCCTAGGTTTCATACCAGGATTGAGCACTAGAATCGGACAGAGATACACGGTGCTCGCGACCGAAGGGCTTGCCGATTTCGAACGGCAACAATTACGAGCTAGGGAGAATTTAAATCGATTTAAAAAAATGATCGACGTACAAAGCGGACGGGCCGAACCGCGAAATTTGGAAGAACGTTTGGTGAGAGAGAATCCCTGATATTGAATTATATACGTCATTTAACATTCAAATATCTATCATAAAAATAATTGGCTTTAAATTAAAGAATCTTGGAACACAAGATTCTTATCAATGTTTAATATTTTTTGTAGATGATTAGGAGCCAATTTAAATTACCCGTGCTAGCCGTGCGACCTGAATGCATGGCAGTGAATAAGAATTCATCGTAAATGAGAAATGTTCGACATCAAAGAAACGTATATATCTTATTCGTTTTACATATGAAAAACTTAACAAATTGTAGTAGTACTCAATTTCGCTAAAATAATCTCAAAAGATATTTTTCTAAAAGACATTTTGTTTAATTGATCGCTTAATTATCATAAATATTTTTTACTATTGTCCTACATCATTTGTCGCGAAATGACATCATCTCTCAATTAAAAAACTCCTTTTCTAAAAAACGGCATGTTAGTCGATTCTCGCAAGTATTGTTGCCTCTTTTCCGCGATGCTGATTGGCTGTCTCGATTCGCGTTGTGCGTTATATTCCTAGCATCGAGAAGCTGTCATCGCGAGAGTTAGCAGTTTGACAGTTTAAACAAAATAAAATAAAATAAAATAATATGTTTTAAATAATATATTTTCATACTTTAAATTCGATTAATATTTTTGACAGTTATCAGCTGATGTCTGTCAAAAAATATTAATCGCAGATAAAGTGTTATAACATATTATATTACTTACAAAATATTATCATTTTAATTATATTATGTTGTAAATAATATAATATGTTATAATATGCACTTATAATATATACTTTTTCCGCGATTAATATTTTTTGACAGAAATCAGCTGATAACTGTCAAAAATATTAATCGAATTTAAAGTATTAAAACATTTAAAACATATTATTATTTTATTTAATTTAATTTTAAACAAACTGTCAAACTGCTAATTCTCGCGATGAGAGGCTGTCCAAAATAAAATAAAATAAAATAAAATAATAATGTTTTAAATAATGTTATAATATTTAAAACTCGATTAATATTTTTGAAAGTTATCAGCTGATAACTGTCAAGAATATTAATCAAGTTTTAAGTATTATTAACAAATTTAAAACATATTAATATTTTATTTTATTTTATTGTGGACTAACTGTTAAACTGCTAACAGTGCTAACCCTCGCGATGAGCGATGACAGCCTCTTGATATTATAAATATAACGCACAACGCGTATCGAGATAGTTGATCAGCATCGCGGAAAAGAGGCAACAATACTTCGAGACTTTCAAGAATCAACTTAACATGCTTTTTTTTAGAAAAAGAAAATGTATTTAAATAAATAGATATTTAGATATAAATTTGTTTGAATTTTAAGAATGTAAAATTATTTTTAATTTTCAATACTCGGATATTTAAGATTTATTAACAATATAAAAAAAATCATTATTTTTATAGTAATATGTTATTTTACCAACTGTAGTAATAATTCAACACTCACCAATTTGATGTGCGGAATTGTAGACAATGTTAATCTGTAAAATATAAGCGTAAATATTATATAAAACAATTATTAAAATATTTAAATCATTTATAATATTTCAAATCAAATATTAAAATTAATTAGAGAAAATTTAAATATTAATTTTAATGTTTCAAAAAATGATTATATATGCGCATAATTAACTTTTGTTATTTACTTTAATTATAAATATTAAAAAACTACATAATTTGCAAAGAAATATTTTTTAAAGAAAGATAGAAATAATTATAAAAAATATTTAAATTAAAATATTTTACTATTTATTTTTACTATTAAATATTTTAATTAAAATATTTAATAGTAAGAGAATCTAGATACGCATTACATAAATAATTGTATCTACATATATCTCTTAAATAAAATACAATGTAGAAATTGTATTTTATACATATACAAATATTTATTATTATTAAATTATTTAAAAAATTATTATATTATTAAATATTCTAAGCATTTCAAAATATAAAATCCAGGATATTTTATATTCATTATTATACAACAATGTAAAATTTGAATCATTATCGCAAAGTTATAGATAATCTCACAAATAACAAATGAAAAGTTAAATAAAAAATATTTACCCTATCGTTGCTCTGCCGTTGCCCGATGCCTCCCCGGGCCACCGACCTCTCTCTCTCTCTCTCTCACTCTGACTCTCCGCGTCGTTCCTTTATGGTTATGGCTCCAAACACTTGCACTCACGTTATTTTTTTCGTTCGCGACGCGCGGCGACGCCCGGATTTTAGCTATCACATTTCGACGCGTTTCGGTAAAACGCGAGAATCGCGAGAGCTTATTCGCGCGCGAATAAAACCGATGCTCTGTTTTCGCGTCGCCGCTTTTTTCAAGGCCCACTTATCGGAAGGCCTCATCGAACGACGATGATGCGGCGACTACTTCACGACGCACTCAGGAGTCGCCGATATTCCAAGAAAAATGGGCACTACATTTCACTATGTTTTATATATCACAATTCAACGACGTAGAAATCGGATCGACACGCCGAAAAACTCGGGAAATTCGCGTCGAAAGCGCAACGGTAATTCGATCCGCCCGTGTACATGGTAGACTCGCTCATGAAATGGCGTCGCGTCGCGTAACGGACTCGCCCGTGCAATCGCGATCACGATGTCGTACACGATTTCGCGACGCGATCGGATTTGTACAATAATTAAGCACGTAAAAACACTAAACTCACACTCGTACTGTCGCAATGAGAGCACAAACGTTGATCGCGAACCGAAAATGCACCTACTAACAGACAGGCTTGTGCCAGTTACGAGACGCGCAGCACGCCAAGGTCGCAAAGGTAATGGCGGTGGTCGCGGTGTACGTGCGAGCTTGGAGCTCGGCTCGGCTCGGCTCGGCTCGGCTCGGCTCGGCTCGGCTCGGCTCGGCTCGGCTCGGCTCGGCTCGGCGATCCGGGCAGCTCCGACTTGACGACCTTGACGTGTTGCGTGTTCCGTAACTGGCAGTGCAGTTATATATATAATCGCAGATAGATCATTATAACATTATTTACAACATATTACTATTTTACATTTTATAACACATTATTTTAAAATTTAATTAACAAATGAACACCTTATTAATATTTTTTGTCAGAAATCAGTTAAGAAGTTAATTTGCTAATTCATTTTTAAAATAATATATATGTTAGAAAAATTAAAATAATATCTTTTAAATAATATGTCATAATTCTTTAAACTCGATTAATATTTTTGACAGTTATCAGCTGAATTCTGTCAACAAATATTAATCGCAGATAGGTCATTATAACATATTATTTACAACATATTACTATTTTACATTTTATAACATATTACTATTTTAAAATTTAATTAACACCTTATTAATATTTTTGTCAGAAATCAGCTGACTAAGCAGTTAATTTGTGTGTGTGTGCTAATTAATTTTTAAAATAATATGTTATAAAAATTAAAATAATAATATGTTTTAAATAGAGAGAATGTTATAGTACTTTAAACTCGAATAATATTTTTTGACAGTAAGCTGATTTCTGTCAAAAAATATTAATCGACTTTAAACAAACTTTATATTATTTTTTTTAAATATCATTCTTTTTAACATAAAATCAAAGAATGACGCACGCTACACGCGCGCTTGTATTATTCTAGTTTAATTAAAATATTTGATTTTAAACATTTCTTTGAAGTTTTACAATATAAAAACATAAAAAGCGTTGTTTCAATTGTTTTTATAAATTATTAAATTTCTTCCATCATTAAATGTGTCAAATTAAATATTCGCAGATTATCAATTCTATTCTCCCGGTTCTCATAAAATAATACGATATTTGCGTAATTATCAATAATTGAATGAAATGAAACTTTCGGATAATAACAAAAATGGTGCATGGTATTCTTTCACCCGCGAAAACGCGAGAAGTAAGTAACTAATTGAGATCAGTCAGTTAAAGTTTATTAATTATCCGGAATAATTGTAATTTTAATACAATCTATATATCTCTTTTTTTGTGCGATATAATTATATAAAATTTAAATAATTTGTATAATTTCTATATCAAAATAATAATTTGTAAATTTTATATAAATTATTTCAATATAAACTTATGAAATTTATGTAACATCTAGATTTGTACTTATTTACTTTTTTTGTACAAGGCATAATTTAAAAAAAATTGGCAACAAATAGTTATCACGGCTTTGTTCCGCAAAGGATACGCGATTCACGATCATACACATATCGGAAAATCGATTGTCTCATTGTCTGACAGCCTATTGTGCGATTTTACAAGTTATCGAATGGGACAAGGTATAGAATACGAACCGACGATTATTGCTTGTCCCGATCCCCCGTTACTTATCCAGCCCAGTGAAATTTATCATAAACATGTGGGAATAATACCGAATTATCTCGGGCATATTCCCGGAGCAATATTCAGGCAAGTTTAATTAATTAATTGCATTATGATATAAATATAAGGATCCGAGGATATATCAATCAAGGTGTCTAAATATTCGAAAAATCAGGATTAAAGGATACAATGATCGAAGGATTCGAGTACGAGTCCAAAGAGAAGGAAAGACTCTCAAGGATTCAATAATCCGAGGATCTTAATATCAAAGACATATTTTTTTCAATAAAATATCTTTACTTTGTAGATGCGGTAAAACATTCGGAGCTGACACGATAGATGCCAAAAAATGGCTTCAAGGAAACTCTGCCCTAAATCGACTTGGCAATAACATTGTTTGACGTTATTCGACGATTATAAAATCCGATAACCACACATAAATCGCGCAAAAGTATATTATATAAAAATTTACAAAACTTTATATATAAATTTAATATTATATAAGTATATCTCTCTATACTATATAAATATTATATATAAATTTAATATTATATAAGTATATATTTCACAACTCCGCTATTATATAAGTATATTTACATATACAAACGGGTTGAAGATAAAAAGGAATTTTTGAATTATATACTTCTGCAAGAATTGCAAATCTCAGTTATAGCATCTTTCTAATTGCTAATAAATTATTCATATGAAAACAATGTATAAAATATTAATCAAATCAATGCAAAATACGAGACAAATATAATGAGCGAATATACAAACATATATACACACATATATTGTAAGCATTGTGTGTGTATAAACATAATTTCGATTATTTAGACACCCATTCCTTCAAGATATCGGCAGCCGCCTTCAAATTTTCGTCCTTCTGTTAAAACGATTGATATTTAACAAACGTGTAAAAGTTTGTCGCATCTTAATTAAAATTATAGCACTCACCTTTACGATAAAAGGGCTTACCTTTATGAAGCAATATCGTACATAATCCTCTGCTAGATGCTTGTGTTCAAGACCGTAAAACGCTGAGGGGGGAATACCTTGGAGACCGACGTTCTTCGTCATCCATTTAGTAAACCTGTAGTCCTTGTTCTCGTCCGTCTCTTCGTGCAGGTTTACTTTATTCTCCAAAGCAGACCAGTTGGCGACCATAAAGTAACCACCTTCGGGTATCGTCGGCACCATACCGACTTCCTGAAGAAATTTCGCCATGTAGTTGCGTTTCGGTAACAGCTCCTTTGCTAGACTATGGAAGTAGCAATCCGGTTGGTTAAAGCGTTCCATTTCCAATTCGAATCCAATAGCCACCGCTTCCTTAAATGGAAATAAAGATGAATAATTAATTTAATTTTCTATTAAAGAATACAATTGAACTGTACAATTAGGAAATATTATTTCTGTTTTGAAGAAATTACCTGAATCGGTGTATTACAGGTGTACACAGAGTTTTGATGTATCACTTGTAGATTATACAACAAATTTTCTGGTGCGTAAGCCCAACCTATTTTCCAACCTGTAACGCTGAATGTTTTGCCCGCCGATCCGATCGTGATTGTGCGTTCATACATATCGGGCAATGTTGCTGATTAAAATAAGAAATAATTTTTTAAACGATATTCAAGATTTTATATTCGTATTGTTAAATACATAACAATTCTTACCAATTCTTATGTGCTTATATGGTTCATAAACGATGTGCTCGTAAACCTCATCAGAAACCACAAGAGTATTCCATTTTTTCGCGAGATTGGCAATAAACTGTAATTCGTCCAATGTAAACACTTTTCCTGTCGGATTATGTGGAGTGTTGACGATGATGCCTTTAGTTTTGTCGTTGAAAAGGTTTTCCAACTCTTTCCTGTCAAAGACCCAATCGCCAGAAGTGACCGTACCTGATGTAACTTTCTGTAAAACAGAAAAACAAATAATACTAAATTATACATATATTTTCAATATGTATAAAAAGTTTTCGCTTGCATTATTCAAAATCTTTACCGGTATTAGTGCTATGTATCTGGGAATACCTCCGGCACTCTGCACCATAGGTACATAACAGTCAAAGAAGGGTTCGATAATGATCCATTCATCTCCAGGATTAGTGTGACCTTGTAAAGTGGCATATAATGCTTCATAAGCACCAGAAGTTACTAACACTTCTTTGTTTGGATTTAAGTCACGATTAATGAGCTTGGAGTAGAGTTTTGCAATTGCATTTACTAATCTTGGATGACCCTGCAATATATTTACATTTATATCAATAAAGTATAAAATTTATATTTATATGGAGTGAGATAATTTTATCATCATTGTTGATTATTGTTTATCAATAATAATTATCTTGGTAATATTATATTTGTAATTTATACAAATATTTAAATTGAATTAAAAATAAATACATAGATACTTACAAAGCTTCTAGTATATTGTTGCAATAATGGATTATCACTTTTGGCAATAGCAGCCAAAGCGTTGGTTACATTTTCTGGTGCATAATAATCAGGAAATCCTTGGCCCAAATTCAGCGGCTTATACTGCAGAGCGAGCTGGATGTATTCCACCCTAAGCAAATAAATGTAAGCGATACAATAATAAAATTTCATATTTGTTACAAAAAGAAATTATTTGTTAAAGTTATATCATTATTTACCAGACAGATTTCTCATTGCCCTTTAAACGATTGGGAAGATCAAACTTGGACATTTCAGCAATGCTTCTGATATTTCTTACTGTATTAAACGAAGCACTCTTCCTCGCTGCTGTCAGGAAACTGACTCTTGCTAGCATCTAGACACAGATAATACAAGCAAAGTCGATTATATATCAATGATACATTGATATATAATGTTATTGGAATGATTCATCATAATTCTATAGCAGTTCAAAGTTTGAATGTCAAACAGATATTCAATAGAATATCAACAATATTATGTGAAATCATCTTTTATTTACGATAAGATTAAACACAAGGTTAAACTACCGTGTGTTAATTTTCAATAATATCGTCATGATTAAAATACTTGTTTAAAAATACAAATCAATATTATATACAAAAGTAATAAATATATGTAACAATAAAAACTTATGTAATCAGTAATATCGTGTTATGGCGGGAAACTCAATTTGCAGAAAGATATGCTATCGCCATTGTAAATTGTATTTCATTAGCCCATCTTTTACGAATAATTTAGTTCTCAAGAACACGAACATGGTTAATCGTACAACATATATCAGAGGCAAGAGCGAATCAGAATTATTACAAATTACGACAAGTACGTACTCAATTTTTCGCTGTATCGCTGGATATAGAAAACGAGATGAAATAAACGTTTGAGAAAAGACACACAGATCAAAATCGATATCTCAATGCAACGAACGAAATAAACGTGGACGTGTCAGTGACTTATATAACAAGTGTAACAAGTGGCAGATAAATAAAATAAAAAAAGAACGTAAACACTGCGAGGGGAGAGGAATTTCTAATCACGTGAGACGAGTTCGAGCTACTGGTCGATGGATAACGAAGACAGCGAAGAAAACAACGAAGGGAAACTCTCTACGCAAAGTTGCGCTGGAAAATTCCGCGATTAGCCTCCATATGTTCTAGGGACTTTAGAGAATGCTCGACTGTGATTCGTCGATTAGCTTACGGCGAGAGGGAGAGAGCGCGTGTCGATATGCGCGAGCGTTCGACTTTAACCTTCAAGTGGCGCTGCGTTACGTGGTCGCGCGGCGGTCGGAATTCGGCGGCGCGGAGTGGGGGTGAGTGGTGGGGGGTGCGCCGTGCGCCGCGCGCGCATCCCCCCACCACTCATCCCCACTCCGCGCCGCCGAATTCCGACCGCCGCGCGACCACGTGACGCAGCGCCACTTGAAGGTTAAAGTCGAACGCGCGCGCATATCGGTGGCTGATGTTCCATCTACGTATTTTATTACGTCTGTGAGCCGTGTTTTTATTCCTCCTTCCTACTGTTATGGCACGTGAATTTTTCAATCATTTCTATCATTTGAATCATTTGATTGATCAGAGCGAAAGAGATAAGGATTTCTCCATCCCGATTGATCGATCAAATATTTGTAGCGTCAGTTTAAGCGTTAATTTAATTTAATCTCATTGTCAGTTGTATATCAAATGCGTTAGTTGCACTTTGTATATATCGGTGAGCGAAGTGAAGTTAACCAGTTAATGTTTGATTTAATTTTAATATAATGTTTGATTTAATTTTAATATAAGGGTGCTGCGATTTCACTATCAATTTGTCGCTAGCGTCTAATTGATCACGTGATCTGATTTGTGACGCTAGCGTCAAGAAGAAAAAGCTTGATTTGTTCAGCTTTCAGAGAACGAAGAACGAGACGCTTGTCATAGTTGTAATTTGGACGCTAGGCTGTTTTCACGCCAGCGTCAACAGACGCTAACGTCAATTTGTTTTTATTGATGCTTGACGCTGAAATCCAGCGTCACAGCGTCAAGTGAAAATGCACCCTAAGCAAATTACAGAAATTTAATTACAAGTGCAATATTATTAAATAATTCGTTCTTAATATCTAGATTAAATTATATAAAATTATAATATAATAAATGTCTTGTGAAAATGTGGTCATGAGATAATATATATCGACTTTTCTCGTGTAAAATTGTATATCGAGAGCGTAAATGTTTAAGGCCCGTTCTACAATAGGTGTCGTAAGTCGTAAGTCGTAAGAATTGACCAATCACAGTCCATTATTCTTCTCGAATTCAACTATGATTGGTCAATTCTTACGTCTTATGACTTACGACACCTATTGTAGAACGGGCCTAAATCCTATTATATTTGTTGTTTATTTTATATTTATTTATTAATTTTATTATACATATTTTTTCGAAGATTATAAAAGAATAAAGGATTGGTGGAAGAGAGGAAGAGAGAGCTTACCGAGAGCGCGAAGAAAACCGTGATGTTTCTCATGATGGATATACTTACTCTGATCTCTGATCTCCGATGTGCCGAATAAAAAATGAAAGGCAAAGGCTAACGACTTTCACTTCTCAGTAGTCCACCTTCGATTTATCGAATGATATAGATTCATATAATAGCTGTTCCTTTTATTCGCGCGCAATTCTAAGGCCGGTATTCATAGTCCGTTCTTATTTCGACAGTCTTAAATATAAGAACTGACTATGAATACCGGCCTAAATTACGTCATCGACGAAATTGGCCGCATTCAGCAGACTCAACAGTTGAGCAATTTTCCGATGTCATTCGATGCTGATTGGCTGGATCTGAAAGTAGAAACCAATCACGTTCGATTGCTACTTAGCGGTTGAGTCTGCTGAATGCGGCCATTATGAAAGACTCGCAAAACTCAAAGTGAGTTTTTGTATTTTTCAATTTTTATATCTCGGAATAATAGGGAATAATATTCACAAATAAAATATAAAATGACATATAAAATATAAAATATATATAGTTTACAACACAAAATTCGTAGATTAATTATACAAGTTGATAGATAGATATATAAATTTTGCTACTGCTTCGTTCGAAACATTCTCACCAATCAGGACAGTTTATGGAATGGCGCCAGTTTGTTTAGTAACCGGTTAAAAGTGCTGAAAAAAATTTGACAAATTGGTGTTGATATATTTCAAACAATCAGAGTATTATATAAAATGGCACAGTCTACGCAAATAATAGAGACCCTTGATGATTGTTTTGTGAAAACGGCGACTAATATTATGAAATATTACGGTAAGATTCTAGCGAGGTTAGAAATACATTTGTAAAAACACAATTTTTTTTCCGAGTATCTGCATTTTTACAGGTTTTTCTTTCATATTTTTAGAAGATGCAATATAATAAAAACCAGAATATATAGTGTATTCTAGAAGGAGACATTAGAAAAATAAATAATATTTTTTCAGTCGATGGTGAAGAACGGAAAAAAATATTGGGGCAATTGAGAGATATCTTAAAAGAAAGCTGTGACGAATCTGCAAGATTAACGGCTGCAAATGTGATCAGACAGCAACAGGAAATCGCTTTTGACCCAGAAACCAGAAAGGTCGAAGACATTCTAAATGTAAGACGAGATGTTAATCTGAAGGGAGTTTTCAGCTTTATAAGATTTTACATATTTGCTGTGTTTACAACAGGAATATAAGGAAGCTATATCTAATATCCAAGTTGATTCATCGCAATGTAACAGACTACTGGAGTATGATCGTCAGATCGAAGGATTGCTTCAAGGTAATTGCTAAAGTAGAAATTCTAGTTTAAAGTATATATTTGAGATATTTCTTCCTTGAGAATAGTATACATTTTTTTCCAGCGTAATATCTGCATTTTAATAAATTTTTTAGCTAATGAAGATTTAGCGAATAACGAGCTAGACGACACAGACGCAGAGTTGCGATTGACAGGTAGCGAAATAAATGTAATAGATCCAATAACAAAAACAAGGATGACCAATCCAGTGAGAAATACAGTCTGCGGTCACGTGTATGATAAAGAAAGCCTTATTGCAATGTTACAAAAAAATAAAAATACCAGGTACATTTATTTACACAATGCTAGATATAGGAATATATACTGCAGCATGTATTACACTGTATTTGTATCATGTTTATAGATGTCCTGTGGTAGGATGTACCAGTACAGATTATATAGACTTAAACCAATGTCGCACTGATTTTGTGACAAAAGTGTACCTGGAAAAAAACCCTGCTTAGATTTGGAAGCAAATGCAAAAATTTATGTTAGATGTTTGATTAGACATATTGTGAATAAATATATATATACATATATATATATACATATATATATATACATATATATATACACATATATTTATTGACAATATGTATTCATAGTTTATATTTTATATATATATATAAAATACTTATATCTTTTATATCAAATAGAAAGTTATTTTTTTACATTGAGCAAAACTTGCTTTAAGTTCACAATTAAATATTTTAATTTAATACATTATAATACAAGAAATGATATGTTTCTATATTTATATATATATATAGAAGATATATAAAAGATACATATTCTTTAGAGAAAATATACTATTATAATACAATATTGATTAATATTATAATATATATAATCTTAATATTTTATTTATAAAATAAGTTGTAAGGCAATTATATAAAAATTGATTTTAATTTGTGTGATATTTGACGAAGTCTCTTTCGAGTGGGTCGCGATTGCAATTCGATTATTTATCTATGATAGATCTAATCGCGCTTACATTCAATCGCATCGTTATTAATCGATGATAAAGCTCAGGCTATGTTTATGTTTGTTCTCTTATCAATATTTTTAGTTCTGTCACGCATTTATTTTGTCGGCGATGTGCTCGATTGGGACTTTACAAGATTGTCTGCATCAACCATAATTATCGAAAACATTCACGGATATGTCCCATATGTAGAACCTAAAGTTTACGAGAGTTTTGTACTATCACCACGACGTCGTCTTTTAGAACATCCACGCTGGATCAAGCAAGCGTATCGCAGCAACGATTACAATGTCGCTCGAAAACGCCATCAATTTCGAAATCAACTTGACGAGAGCAGATCTTATCGTTCAGCTGTAAAGAATGACGAAGATGAAGATGATGAAGAAGGGGAGGAAGATGAGGAAGAAGAGGAAGACGAAGATGACGAGGACAAGATTGATGACGAAAATATGAACGAAGAATCCGAAGAGCCAGACGAAAACGAGGAAGAAACGGTGAACGAGGAACCCAGCGAGATCTACGATTACGGTTAGTATTGAAGGACAAAATTCTTGCCGCGTTTTCCAGGTCGCAGCCGCCGTCAGAAGTGGGTCCAGGAGTCGCGTGGTGAGATCCGGTTACGTGCCGTTTGGAGATAAGGTCGGAGAACGCGAGAGACGCGAAGAGGAAGTCGTAAGGATTAGATCAGGCACCGAGGAATGCGAGGACGAGTCGACGGAATCGCTGCAATATTACGATTACGGTGAGGATGCGTCGAGGAGAGAGGAACATCTCATCCTTTTTTCTTTTTTTTGTTTACAGATATTTTTAAATTAAATTAACGAAATCAAAAAGGTTTATTAGCCATGCTAAATTAAACGCGAAAAAATATATATTGTACTATTCGCAGAATTTTTTTCAAAATATAAGTTATATACATTTTTTTCCATTTTTTTATCTCGACAAATTTTAACTTTTTGTAAATATTATATTATTGTAAAAACAAAAACTTTCAGAGACTGAGGTGAGAAATGTCGCTTCCCAAAACAGCGATAAGTGTCGAAAAGTATTCCTCGTAAAGATGCTCGGCGCAAGTTTTTTGATTTTGTTGCTAACCTGAGAATTTTGAAGGTACGAAGAAAAAGTATTCGCGTTATATTTTAAGATAAATGATATTTTGGTATTTTAATTTAAGATAATATATATAATAATTATGCGCGCATCAATAATAAATTTCTTTTATAAATTTCTCGTTTCAATTATTTGCAGAAAGTGACAGCGCGCGCGTGACTTTATATATCTAAAGTCCGGAGGATAGAAAATGAAGATGTCAAGGAGTACTCGACGATCCGATATAAATTCGATGGTCTTGAAATTCGACTCCGAAACAGATTCCGGGTGAATGGCACGAATACGTAACCGAGCTTCGATTTCGTTTCTTTTCTCGAGTTAGGTCACCGACACCGAATACACAACCGTCAATGTTTCATGGCCACGCGGTTAAGTTCTCTCTCTTTACGCGTTCTTCGTATCTCTTGATCGATCGGATGTATCATCTTTCTTAAAACGTTTGCGATATGCTAGCACAGTATTTAACTCGATTATTTTAAAATATTATTTTAATTACGTGTGAAATTAGAAGGAAATGTGTACATTTTATGTATTGAGTAAGAGCTCAAGTACATAATGAAATAATAAGTCATAATTTATTAAAATAATTAAAATAATGTATTAAATCGTATCAAGACTAATACATTTTCTGCGACATAAAGATTGAAACTCATCGCGGAGAAACGGCTAAAAATATTTTCAAAATTTGAAACTGACCGCGAGGAGAATGATTTACTCTCGAACGCGATCTGATCGCGTGAAATTGTTCGTGCCAGGATCGAGCCGACAGATGGCTTTACGAACACCACCGCGTCGAAATGCGGTTGCGCGTGATTTCGCGTCTTCCGATTGGTCGCGATTCCTACCATGTGGTCGCGTGGCGTGAGTGGGGATTGGCCGGCGTGGCCGCGGCTGCGGACGAAAGTAACGCGTTTTCCTCGTAGTATTATTTACACCGCGGTGCCTAAAGCTGTCTGAAGTTGGTCGCGACGCGTTCTTCGGTCCGTGTTGCGAAGAGTCGTTTCGTCGTGAACAAAACGAGACGAAAATCACGAATAAACGCGGTTTCGCGAACGAGAGGCACGAGAAGCGACAATTCTCTGGGTACGACGACGACGACGACATTTCGCGCCACGTTTCTCCGCGTGCGCTTCGATCGAAGAACCTGTGGATCGACCTGTGAGTGCGCCATGTTCGCGCGTCGCGGCACGTCACCGGTTTGACGTCGCTCGACGCGACGGAGCGATTCGCTTTCGACAAAGAGAAGTGGACAAGACAAGTGTGTAGTTTTACGTGGTGGAAGCGACGACGTGGTAGCGCATGCGAGTGAACGCTCGCGACGTGGTAAAATAACACGTCGACGAGAAGACAGGCACGCGGACACGTCGCGGGATCAGTGGAATGTGTGCACGCTGACAGGTAGATATCCGCGCCGCCGCACTTCTCTCTCTCTCTCTCTCTCTCTCTCTCTCTCTCTCTCTCTCGCTCGCTCTCGCTCTCTCTCGCTCTCTCTCGCTCTCAAGTATATATTGTAGCCGTAGCCTCTCTGTGTATCCTCTTTTATCGCGCTGCAGCGTCGTTTTCTTTGTAGTCCTCTCTTTTTCTCTTCACATTCACGTGCCATCTCGTTTTCTCGTTCTCTCTCGCTCTGCACGATTGTGTCTATTTATGCGGCGTCCTGTCCATCTCTCTCTCTCTCTCTCTCTCTCTCTCTCTCTCTCTCTCTCTCTCTCTCTCTCTCTCTCTCTCTCTCTCTCTCTCTCTCTCTCTTTCTCTCTCTTTCTCTCTCTTTCTCTCTCTTTCTTCCTCCCTCTACCGCGTTCTCCGGATAACAACTCTATCTCTCTTTCTCTCTCTCTCCTCGTATCTCTCTCGCGTTTTGTTTCTCTTCACGGTCGTTTTGCTACGCGCGTTGCCGTTCTTTCGTGTTGCGGAATCGCCAACGATGGAGTGAAATAAAAACTCTCCTTGAAAACTCTGCGGTTCAAGTTTTCGGAATCCTCGTGTCTTGAACTTCGTGTAAAAGGTTTTTACAAACTCTTTTATTTTTTAATTCTTTAAATTTTTTTAAAAAATTTTCAAGTATTCTTAAAAATCTACGCATCCTTGACTTTTCGAGACTTGAGATACTTTTGCTATTTTTATATACTTATAAAAAAAATATGCAATGGTCTCTTTATATTTTTGAAAATCTTTGAAGCATCTCTATACAGTGATTAAAAAAATATTTAAGTCGTGCCTGTCGGTGTAATAGGAAAAGGCATTTATATAAAGTGAAAGTCCTCGTGTAGTCGGACGTGCATTGGAAATATATACAGTGACATGTAAAATGCCACGGAGAGTGTGCGAATGCAATTTTTGGATTAGCGATTCGCAATTTCCGCTACACGGTTTATCGCAACCAGTAATAACGCTCAAAAGATCGATATCCGATCGATATTTCATTGCATTTTTTTATTTGGATTCGATATCGCGCATGAGGTATTAATTATTAATTAAAAACGTGATCAATGCTTGAAAGAAGATTAAAGTACGATTTATTAATCGTATACATCGCTAGGTGAGAATAAATTCAGCGACGTTTGCGCATTGAAATATTCTCGCGATTAATATCCGTGAAAAATGTAGAATATGACGTAGTTTGCGAGCAATAAAAATGTAAATCGCGCGATCTTTATATTCTCCGACACGACATTTGTCAGCGACCATTTTTTCCGGTTCTCTTTCACGATCGCGATACTTTCTATGCCTTTGAAATAAATCGCCAAGGACGTTATCACGAAGCGTGAATGGCGATAGCGATTATCTCGATCGGGGAGTGCATTCATCGGTTGCCCGATTGGTCTCTCTTTTCTCGCTCGGATTAAAAAGTCAGAAGCAAGTTGCTTAGCGATTATCTTTGTATTCTCTATAATCGTCATTATACATATATAGCTACTCAAGTAGTTGCAAAATTAAAATTGTATTATCGGATCGGAAAAAGATATACGCGATATCTATATATCATTAAATTTATATTGGGTATTAATTGGTTTTTAAATTAGTTTTTTTATTTATTTAGATATATTTTATTCATTTATTTATTATTTATATTTATTTTTATATTTTATTTATTTACTTTACATAATTTATAATTTTCGGGCAATTTATATCCTCTTGGTGCCTTGTTTTTTTCTACTTTGTTCTTCGATCCTTTTTTTAGCCTCCTTTAGCATTCCTTTATGACGATTTATTTTGGAAGATCGTCAAGGGCGTCGCATCTCGCATTGTATGCATCGTAGACCTCAAACCACTCGGTCTGTCCGCCGAAAGAAATACGGCAGTAATAACATTTCTGCCGCTCGCGTGGAATCGCGAGGGAGAAGAACGAGCGAGAGGATGAGAGGGGTAAAGAGAGGAAGGGAGAGAAGGGCGACGACCCGCGCGATCTTTATCCAATTACACAAACGTAACTCCCACCTGAGTAAAGGATTCCCTTCGCCGCCGTGTCATGTAAATCCTCGCGGCTCGCGGCAATATTTAACGCCTGTACCTGTACCCCGGCTATATACGCACGCTCGTTAAAAGGCGTACTCCTAGAAGCAGGAGAGATGCAGGCCGCTCTTTCTCTCTCTCTCTCTCTCTCTTTCTCTCTCGCGGGAGTAGGATCTCGAGGATCTTTCGCGATCCCTCCCGGCCGATGAATCGCGAACGGATTCCATCGCAAATTCCTTCGTGTATCTCAGCCAGAGAGTCTGAGAGTTCCACTGGGGAAAGTTTGAGGGAGTCTCTCGGAGATGATGTTAAATCTCAAGTCATAGATCTTGAAATCTTAAATCTTGAAAAGGCCAAAAAGAATTGGAAAGAAGAGAAAAATCTAAAGAATGCACGCGTAGATATCTGAGAATATCAATATAATTAATTTAGTAATGAGCGTGTTGATGACTCATTATTTTTGAGTCACTTTTTATCGAATAATCTTAATTGCCTTATTTTTCTGAAAGCAGGTTAATCTCTTTTTCGTTTCGAAAAGCTAATCCGAGTCATATTTTCATTTCAGTTGTCTCCAGCCAGCGCGGGCACGTTCGAATGGAAAAGGGGTTCGACGTCCGGATCTGGATGATGCCGAAATCACGCCGAATCTGACGCCGAATCACATCAGAACGTTCCCTCCCCGGCCGGAAAGAAACGGCGCGGCTTCCGGTGCTGCATTCGTATAGTGGAGGGATATGAAGGAGAGGCGGAAAGGGGGTTTACAGTTCGTCGGAGCTGCTAACGATCGTCGGTGCCGATCGTGGACGAGGCGAGGAATCGTCATCATCGCACGATGATGAACGGGAGCGATTCGACCGCGACGCTGACGACGACGTCGACGCCGACGCCGACGACGACGAGCGTCGCCGCGGACGAGGAGGAGGAAGCGGACTCGGCGGCCTTGACCCTGGACTGTGTCGAGTCCACTGCCGATATAGACTTGGTGAACGGACCGAATCCCTGGCTTCCGGCCTACGGTTTCCAGCTGCAGCATCATTCCCACTTTCAGCCGACACACTTGGAGGATCTACGGGCTAATGGTTCGTGCGTCCCTCTTTTTTCCTGTTTGTTTTTTTTCACACGCACGTGCGTTCTCTTTTCTTCTCTTGTTTTTTTCTCTTTCTTTCTCTTTCTTCGTAACGTTGACGTCTGATTATTCGCGTCTACTCCTAAAGCGTAGAAAGAGTTCAACATTCTAATTATTTCGACATATTAACACATATATTAACACATATATTATTTAGCTAATTTATTTTGATTTTATCTTCTAATGTGTTTTCGTCTCTCGTCATCGTTTCGTCATCGTTTTCTATAATTAGAGTTTACTATTTATAGTTCTTCGCCACGATAAGCACAGAAATAATAATTTCTTGTAGAATCTTGGGTGCAAACAAAAAAAAAGGATTCTTTTCTCTTTCATCGCGTGTGAATCTCTATTTCGAGAGCGGGTGTAGAACAACAGACCGGGGTACTGTTAAATCGTTCTTCTCGACACAATTCTAGGCGCGATTATAGTGATCTAGGTCGTCACTCGCGGCTCGTCACACTAAGCGATTGACCCTTTCAATCCGAAATTATATATCAGAGCTTGGGAAAGGAAGTGTTTTATAATATTCATAATACTTGTTCAATCTATTTTTAAGATTGAATTGGTTCTAAAGTGTCTCTCTCTCTCTCTTTTGTATAGTAAATATTTAAATTTATTATATTATTATGATATTATTTTAAGTATCTTTTATAAGAAATGTATAGTGCGTATCAAGTTTTAATGGAAATTAATATCGATATAAAACAAACAATGATAAATTACGATTAAATGAGTAACACAAAAAGTTTTGTAAAAGTTGGAGAACGCGCGCGCATTTTTTCGGCGTCTTTCATTCACGTTCAAGTAGAAAGCAACGTGTTATTAAAAAACGATCTGTATGCAAAGTCGCCCTGTTTTCTAAAGCCGCTGGAAATCGTGGTAATGATATCGGCCTCATCGTTGATATCTAGAGCGTAATAGACGAGGTGGCGGCAGCTTTGAGAAGGCTCCGGGAAATTGTTGGAAATAATGCATTTTGCTTTCTGATATAATACGCGTGAGCAATGCCAATCGGTTATTTATCTTCGAATCAAGGTTCGATCGTGGAAATTACGATCACACACGGAAAGTCGGTTTTAAAAAAACACGTAACGATTGACAATAATAATTAAGAAACAAGATCCTTTGGATTTTTTAATCGCCCTTAATGTTTCGAACTCACTAGTTCTTTTCCCATCATGTCTTAATGAATTTTGGAGAGCAAAGTTTTCTTTTGACAAAAATTAAAGAGAGAGAAAGATTTTATTAGACAATAGAGTAACGATGACTAACCGATTCGCCATGAGAAAATTACTCGAGTTTCATATCACGTGAATTAACGTCTCAGATGCACGATCATCGATTAGTAAGCAAGCTGCTAACAAACAAAGCGAGAAATGGAGAGTGAGTAAGATCGGTCGAGTAATATCTGCGCGAGAAAAATGATCCGCTCTGTTTACTCTATCATTCGCTTCGAAAGACTGGTTTAGGATGAAGAAAGTCTCAACACATTAAAGATAGAAATTAAAATAAATAATTCTCGAAATAATTTATCATAAAATGTGACTCAAAAATTAAAATAATTTGTTACAATGCGTCGCATTAATTGAATTTTGATATAATTATATACATCTTTAATATTACTTTAAGTTCCTCGTTAGATAAAACTAAATAATTCTCGGTGATGCGCTCGAGAAGTTTTAGAGAGGGTTTAGAGAAGGAAAAAAACATTTTAGTTCGAGATAAAGATAAACCTGAAGAGAAGCTCTTTGGCATTCCGGCGGGTTCTGGCGTATGCATCATAGAGCTATCGCTAATATCCGCTGAAAGGCTCTTGAAAAGATCGGCTAGTCGAGCTGATTATTTTTATGTAAGTCCCGACGTGGTTTATTCTCGTCCGTTAGTCACGGAAAGGCAACAGGCAGCAGACGACTGCAACAGTGCAACAGGTGGCCCCGCCATAATGCATTGCATAGTGGTGCGTGCATCCGCACTCGTGCAAGACAAATTGCGCTCCAGCGACCCGCTCTCGCAATCGCTGAAGAGGAGAGGCGAGATCCGGCCTCACATGGTTAGAGACATTTAATTCCATTTAATGACGTATCTTCTTTCATTGACGTGTCTAACGTCGCATTTGGCACTTGCGAGGGAAGGCAAGCGACTCGCACAGAATTTTATTGTTAGTCTCGATAACCGGATGTGTCAAATTTGCAAGGAAATTTCTTCTTTCGTAAATTCAATCTGAAATCTATTTTAGTTTAATTGAATGAAATAAATTTTTAAATTTATCAATAATTATATTTAAATTAATTTAATTGATATTAATATATATATAGTTAACGAGCACAATTTTTTGCGCGCATGTAACATTTTCCGCCGCCTGTACCTGCTTTGATGATTCAAGATGTGACGGAAATCAGGTGCATCTATACACACATATAAGAACGCGTCTTGCGTCATTCGAACGAACCAGCTCTATAATTATTGGGATTAATTGATCGGTCGACCGATCAATGATTTAGTGATTTAGTGCATGCCGATCGTGCTATTTGTGTATCTTGGATTCGCGTGTAATCGATTGTGGACGACTCTCATGTCTTCGATTAATCTTTCAAGTATTTTGGTTAATATTTATAATTTTTTTATCAAGATTTTGCGTCAAAACGTAGCAATTATTACATAATTAAACATGATAAAACGTCGATATAAAATATTGACGCTTGACTCGTAAGAAAGCATACATGTCAAATAAATTTTATCATATTAATGTGTTATATACTCTTCTCGCTTCATTCATTAATCTTTCGCGCTCTGACTTGCAAATCGCTCTGTGATCGCGATTCAAGCATTCCCGATGCAGATGTGCAAAGTTTATTTCGATAGCATTATCTCGTCGCCCACTCGCCTGGAAAGTTACATGCAATTTCTCAGGGAAAGATCTTCTCGATCTCGACTCTCTGCGCATCTATTCTCTCGACTATTTACTTTCGTCTTTTTTTTATTAAAAAACGCGACAAACTTTCGCGTATATCTTATTTTAGAAATCTCCGCGAAAAGAAATACAGAGCGAAAATTTCTCTAAATTCGGACTCTGCGCGTTGATTCTTCCCTCTTGGCTCTTTGATCGTAAATCAGCTGGAGAGAAGAGAGAGCGACGCACGATGCAAATGTTAAGTACAGCGCGATTTTATTATGCAACTATTTCAATAAGATGAAGGGAGATAAGAGCAGAGCGCCTGTGACTTTTCCGCAAGAGAACGCGCAGTCGTTCGCGGTTTAGAATGCATTCTAGCGTTGCATCGTGCAACTATGCAACATCCCGTTCCCAGCTACGGCTAACTGTTCACGCCATCATTCATCGCGCATCGTGATGGGAGAAGGCGGGAACGTATACAAAACTTTACGTTCCTACACCGCGCACGAGAGCGGCCAATTGACCATTGTTAACCCATTGCATTCGTGATATTTCGCCTTATTTCTTAGTTTCACTCTCTCGGGCTGAATTGGAAAAAATTGGTATTTATCGAAAGACGTCAAATAGAATAAAATAATTCAGTGAGATAGAGAGAGGGAGGAAGGAGATGTGTTTAGGTCAATGTGCGAACCGTTAGGCACAGATGTCCAAGTGCTCGCGCGAGTACACGTGTACAATACTTGTTAAAGTACATCACGCGTGATATTTTCAATTCACTCTCCGCAGCGGAACTAGTTTCTCGATCTTTTTGCTCGCGGGTCTTCTTCAACCTGAAGTTGCCGACTAACGGATAGATCCACAAACCTCTCGTACTGTCAAATGCAGACATCTCTTCGATGGTCAGTGACTTCGAACAGAGCTGAGCCATATTATGAATAAACAAACGTGTTTACGTTTCTGGAGTTTGTCAATATACAATTATGAAACTATGCTTTGTCGTGAGAGTAAAAAAATGCTTTATTCGGTGTATACTTGACACAAGATATGCGTGAAAATGTTGGATCACGCATGTATTTTTGTTATTGAAAAATTTACTGAATAAGCGATTTTAACTTTTACGACAAAGCATAATCTCATAACTGTATGTATGAAATCCTAGAAACGTAAATATTGTTTGTTTATAAGCACAAACATTTCTGAATAATTTTACAGCATTTTGTAAAATTTAACCACAAACCACATTATATTAATAGTTATTTAATATAAAAATTTTAATTCAAAAGATAGAATTTGTTAAAATTTTAAGAAAAAAAGAAACTTTATATGTTGAAAAAAAGTGACGACATTTTCCAGAAAGTATGTGTATATCTAAAATGCCTCAAACCATCTTTTACCGAGAAAGCTTAAACAAAAGGTGGATGACCTTCCAGTTACGTTATCTTCCAATGTAATAATGATTACATTTCTCTCGATAACGAGTGAGTCACGAGCTCTCGTTAAGAATTTTGCTCAGTTGCTTTTGTAAGCGGGCAGTTGCTGCACTCTTGACGAAATGACAAGACAACGACGAGTTTACCTTGCTTATTTTATTGAACGCGTACTTGCATGAAACAATAAGATAATATGCGCGCAGAAATTGTGTGTAATACATGGAATTCAAAACTAGTATACACAATCTGTGATTGATACATAAAACAAATAAATAGAAAAAAACTTTTATTAAAGTACTTGAAATAAACATTTATATTTATTTTTGAAATCTGTATGTTTAAGAATTCAAATTTTTATTGTGTGTGTGAACTTGAATTTTGACATAAATTATTAAACAGAAATGTTGATGCTTACAGATACGGTGCTAGTACAACAAATAGATTTTCTGGAGACAATTTTGGAGGAGACGTCCGACGATCTTCAGAGCGATTCCGATCGCAGCGGAACGACATATTGGCTGGGATCCGATTCGGAAACTGAGAGTGTGATTCATATCAAGGCGAAGCAGAGGTCCACAGGTACATAAAAATTCGAATCATTAACGCAGATATATACACATACATGTAACATGTACAACTGCGATGATTTGATTGATATTTAATAATATTTATATGATGATGCGCGTGTAAAAGATTATCTTATAAAATCTAATTTTTTGCCTATAAAAACGAATATCGCGAGATTAAGACATTGTTCTGTCACAGTCGTTTTACTTTCTCTTCTCAGCAGCCTAATAGTTTATTAGAGAATTACCGGAATTACGGGAATTATGCCACAGACTCGCGATCTTATCTGTCACGATTATTACACCATCGAAATATTGGAAAGATCGAATTAAGAAATTGAAAATTAAACTTTAGCTTTATATATCTTTATTTATGCCTTTCTTTTGCTAAAAATTATACGAAGCTATATACATATTAATAATATTTATTAATATTATTAATATTATATTATAATATTATAAATATAATTTAATCTATATTATATATGTGTAAAACATTTAATTGAAAGGACCGAATTATATATACAATATAATCGCATTACAATTCATTCCATTATTCTTATTGTTTGATTCACGCCTTTGAGCACGCAGTTATTGTAACGCGCAGCTTCACGTGGTTGCAGTGTTGTAGGGGCATTTACTTTCTCTTTTTAACATGTGTGCTTCGAGATAATGCAAAAAACACAGATGCAAATTGCTGCTAAAAATGGACGAATAAATTATCTCTCATAATTATTCCAAATATCGTGTTGTCGGAAATACAACGTCGTAAATTCAACTTTAATGAATAAAAACTTGCTTTAATTCATTTTAAACATATAAACATATAATTCATTTTAAACATATAAATTGCTAAAAATCGATTTAATGATAAATTTAACCGGCAAAGTTATTTTCTAATACGCGCGCAAGCTTTCGTGCTTTACCGATACAATGTTCTCTCTAGGATTGTTTACCGAGGAATGTATTGCACTTGATCTCGAATTAATGTAATGTATACATAGGGTATACATATCGATGTACTCTCTTAATCGTAAATTCTAAGGATCAGACTATGTAAACGAATGTTCGTTGCTTCAGTGTGAGATTAAAAGATTATTTTTTCTCTCTCCGGAAATAAATTTAAATTTCCAACACAGATGGTTAAATGTAGAAACGAGTTTTATTAATAAATAATTATATAAAAGAAAAGTTTTATAAAAATATGAAAATTATATAAATCCATCAAATATAAAAAAAAATGAAATAATATGATACAAATCTTTATAAATCCGAGTAAAAGAAACTTGCATAATAAATGATTAAATTTCAATTTACATTTTAATCTTCGGCAAGATTTTAATATGGAATTTTAATGAGCATTATTAATATACATTGAGACTGGTCACGATCACATCTGATGACACCTTTATATCGACGTCGATCGATCGCATGCGACGATTATCAACTAGCCGGTGGCGCTTCGCGCATAACGCTGTTAGCGCTGCTTCCGGTTGAATGAACCGTAACTTCCTGACGGAAGGTATGCATGGGGTTACGAAAGTGGCGACCATTAGATTGAACTCACTTCCGTGACGCGATTTTACAAAGTGGGTCGTCAAACATCCTCCTTTATATTTATCCTAACGTGAGATTCGCGGAATTAAAAACAACACATGCGATCTGAATCTCCGACAGTAAAGTAGGTTTAGGCCACTCACGTTCGCTCGTCTCGCTTTTACTCGTCTATTATGTTCTCACGTGCCTCTCGTCATTATCGTCATCGTCATTTTCATCTCTTGTTTCTATTTTTTATTTTTTATTTTTTTCGGCAGACGAGCGGCTAGACGGTAGCGGCAGCGAGTGCAACTCGGTGGTGCCGAAAAAGCGACGTCGTCGCGATCATTATGGCACCGATCATCATTATCATCAGCACGTGACGACGTACGACGATTATCCGGCCTCGCCGAGGTCATCCAGGTCCACCGCTTCCTCCAGATCGAGCTCGCTACTGCAGTTCGAGTCCTTGGAGAGGACCTGCGCCACCCTGTCACCCTCCAGCTACAGCTTCGACTCTCTGGAATACTCCAACCGATCGAACGCTTCTCATGCAGAGAACGATTCGCCCGATAGCTTGGAACAAGACTACGATAGACTGCTACCGAATGGTTTCCCTGGCACATTGACGGACCATTTTCCCAAGATCAGACCTTACCGTAGCTTCGAAAGTCTGGATACGTGTCAGAAGGACGAAGGTTTCGGCCAAGCGTCTATATCAAATGGTTTCGTGCCTTTGTTCCTGAAGAGAGGTGCTGCCGATTTGTCGAGGATTGGGAAGAAGAAACAGCGTTCAAGGTGAGTTACATGCTTTTCATCCTGATGAAATCTAGTTTTTATTTCTCTCTCTCTCTCTCTCTCTCTCTCTCTCTCTCTCTCTCTCTCTCTCTCTCTCTCTCTCTCTTTCTGAATACTGAACAAAAAAAATCTTATATATAAAAAGATCTCTATTTGAATCTGAGAAAACATGTTGCGATTTATTTATTTTAATCGAAAATTATTCCTAATTTTTAATAACTATTTAAATAAAAATATAATTAAAATAACTTCTCTTGAAATTTCTAATTTTTGATGTTTTAATATGTTGTACATTATTCGAACAATTTTTTCGTCCGTACATGCACACCATTTTCCGAAACGTAACGCAGTTAATATATACATACGTCCACTTGCGTTGCAATTTGCAACTGTAGCCACGAAGGCTTTTGTTTGTTATTCTTGATTTGTATATGCACACGTCGTTAACACTCGCCTATTTTCACACGCGCCATTAGAATAGAGGTACACAACTATTGTAATCACGCATTGTTTCCCGAATTAACAGTTTACGAGGACTGACGGTAAGTGCATTTTTGTGTATTCGAGAGAAAATCTCGGAGAAAACATTGGAAATAGATATTTTATTTATATTTTTTACTTTTAACGAAATATTTGTTACATATTATAATTTTATTATTTGTCCAATTCTTTCTTTCTTTAATCTGACAATTTAATACTTGAAAGATTAAGAGCAAAACGATTAAATATAATTACCTACAACTAATTATGATAATGCAATTTTCTTCATAAATTAATTATTTATTTGTAAAAAATTATTTATTTGTAAAAATGATAAATAATCGCGTTTATATATATAATTATTTTTTTTCTATTTTAAATAAATTCGAAAATGCACAGTTGAGAGATTTCTTCTTGATTTCTCTGCTCCGATTTCGAAATAAAAGAATTAAACAATGTACGCGAATACGTTTGTGCGAGGAAGCTACGTGTCGAACAATTTTCTTGGCAATGTTCGCCGACTGTTCGCCGCGTGATGATCGTTTTACGGCCAAATTAAATGCAATCGCGACCCTGAGGAAGACCACCTTGACTTTTGCTGCTGATATTAGAAATGTTAGAAACACAAATGCATTATCGAATCGTCAAATTATCATCGTTTGGTCTTCAAGAATGCAGCGTTTTGCGCATTTTTTGTAATTTAGCTCATACACAAAGATTCATAAATGCAAAATTTTAAATAAAAGCAATCATTAAAAGTATTTATATTAAATCCCGACATTTTGTCACTCGTATTCGATTAAGTAGAATAAATAAGATAGCAATTCTCTAACTCTACTTGTATCAATATTTCGATCGTGTTCGTCTTCACGAAACAGAGACTTTTGGCACGAGGACGAGGAATATAGAGATCACGATGACGAGGATGAGGATGACGAAGACAATTTCGAAGAATACGAACGAAACCGGACGAATACGGATTCCCGGTTAACGATCGGTTTCGAGGATCGATCACTGCTGTATGGCGAGTCCGGCAAGTATGCGACATCCTTGGATTACCGGAACACGATCGATCTGCGAGAGATCGGCGTGGAAACGAAGAGAGACACGCTTTTGGAGCTCAAGTCCGGGCAAAAGACAGCTAAATTAAATATAGCCGGCGGCGGCGCCGAGCATCATCACCATCACCATCATCATCATCATCATCATCATCAACAACACAATTCGCAACAGCAGCAGCAGCAGCAGCAGCAGTACCAACAGAAGCAGTATGATCAACGCGATCACCATCACCATCATCACCATCGCCACCACCAACAGCAGCACCAAGGGTGGAGTCACGAGGAGCGCTTTAATTTTAGATTCACGGACAAGTCGCAGAGCGCGCCCAGTCTGCTCGACAGTGTCGAAGAGTCAGCACGTGATTTGAACAGCACCTCGCCATTTCGTCTTCGCACCTCGAGGACGACTTCCTACGTGTCGACGTCTTCTCTCTTTGAGAATTATACGCGGGTATCCAGCGTACCGGTGGATTTGAATCTCTGTGGCGTCGCCGCTACGTGCGACGACGGAATAAACGATCGCGAAATGGCGGAAGCCGCATCATCCGATGACGAGACGACCCTGAAGAGTTCGCAAGAAGATGTGACTCTGCGGGAGAACGATGAAACGCAAACGAAAACGAAGGTCGCATTAATCAGTTCGGTGAGAACGCAGCCGGCCCAGAACGCGTTCATGGACGACAATATAAAGAATCGAGACAAGGAGAATGAAGAACGAACGAAGGTCGAATGCGCGAGCGATCATTGCGAAAAGCAGCAAACACGTAGCGACAAGCAAACGAAGCCGATATCGACGGTCAAGACTCAGGATCGCGTCAACTGCGTATTGGACATGGCGATGGTGACGGAAAACGATCTCGATGAAGCCATTAAGCAGTTCAAGCGCGAGGTAGAAGAGGCGGCCGCCTCCGAAGCGGCGAATGCCGCCATTTTGGCGATGGAAACGATTCAACGAACGTCATCTGGTCGAGCTCGATACCGAAATGTGAAGAACAATGCTAGTTACGAGCTGGCGCAGCAGTTCGAGGTGGACGAAAAAAATTTTCAGAAAAAAATTAAGAATAATGACGAAGATCGCAATAAGTCTCCCGGTTCTCCCGGAAACAAACTAATGAACAACGCCAGCTACGAGCTGGCACAACAATGCGATTACGTCAAGGCGTTGCCGAGCTCAAGGGCTGCGTTTCATCGAATGGACGCGTGCGATGAACTGGAGGAAGCTGGAGTGTCAGGACGTTCCTCGGAATTAAGACTCAACGACGTGACGCGCTCTAACACGAACATCAGCAAGGACTCGTCGTATTCCAGGCTGAAGGAACAAGATGACTCGTTTTTTGGTCAGATAAAAAAAAACTCGGATCCATTTTCAGCCTGTGGCGATGCTAGCGTAAGTACGCGGCTGCTAGACGACGAAGTAGATTATCCCTGCTTGGAAACCAAACCCATAGGAGCGTCCTGCTTGGAAGATAGGGTCGTCCTGCACGAAAATATTGAATTGGAAAAGCCAATTACAAAGTTGGAAAGTGTTCTTGGAAATTCTACCACGGTATCCTACATCGACGAAGAATCTTTGAGTCGCGAAGAGGAGTCTGCAGATGGAGAAAAGAACTTTATTGGTGAATTTTATCCGGAACGAATGGCACAGTTTTCTCAACAATATCCCCTGAAGGATGAAAGTAAAACGGAACGAAAAGAAGAGAACGCGCCGTCGAACCGAGATCCCGAAGAGCGTTCTCATAGTTCTGGCTCGAATGACGATCGCGACATCGGCGAATGTCTATGGAGAGTCGTGATCGAGAAGCAAGCGGCAGCAAAGAAGGAAGAAGAGAAGGAGAAGAGGGACGAGGTGGAGGTGGCGGAAAAGAAGGAGAAAGAAGAGAAGGGACACAGTGTCCGCAGTGTTGTTGGCTCCGAGTCCCCACCCGGCCGTCCGTGTTCATTCGGTGAACATAGTAGTGGGAAGCCCGCGATGGCCGTGGCGGCAGTTGATACGAATCATCGCGGTAGTGATCGCGACAAACGTCAGAGCGAAGAGCAACGTGCGCTAGGTATCAACAAGAAGAAAGACGCGGCACGGCCGTTGTTTACCGCCCCGCAGAAGGAGACCGCGAGGACCTACGCGACGTCTTCGACAACTTCCCTGCCCTCGTCCATTTCCGCCGTCATGAAGAACGAGGAGAGGAAGAAGGGTGGCCTGGGCGGCTTTCTGCAGAGATTTTCCAGGCTGAGGTTCAGCGGCCGTACGAAGGTGCCGCGTTCGGAGGCGCAGAAGAAGGTCGTCGAGCCGACGACGAGAACGCAGGAGGAGCTACAGTCGGCGACCGCCAGGAAGAAGGAACCGGACTACATCATCATACCGTTGCATCCGCCTGAAGAGGAGAGGAGACGTCAACAGGAGGTCGTTACTCTCGAGGAAGCCGCTAGGAGGAACAATGTGGACATTCAGAGAAGCGTTTCCAACGTCAGGTGAGTCGCAAAATTTAAATAAGTATCCATACTTGTAGAGATATTTTGTACTCTGTATGTTGTAGCATTGTTTGTTCGTATTTTAAAATGAAGAAAAACCGTAAGGATTATTAAAGCATATATATTAAATTGATATAATCTTGAATAACTGGAAGCTACAGTCTCTCGTCAAGTTGTCATTATCGACGTTTTTTTAATAATTAAAGTAGCGCGATAGATATATCCTTGACATAATACTTGTTGTGTTCCTGGCTGAGAGCAACAAGTCGTCGGTCGCGCGCCGTATGTAAATATAAAGAGATCCTAAACAAGTGCCATTAAAAGTTTGGCGATCTTTTCGTTAGCGATGTCGCGTTATCACGAATTGTAATTAAAGTTTCGAATGTGCGTACATCGAAAGAATATATAAGAATCATTTTCTCATCGATCGTGTTTACGTTATATCTCCGCGACAAGTTTTAAATTTATAATATATTGAGAATTTATAAACATTGACCTCACGATAAGCATCTCATTTAATCTTAAATTTTAATCTATATTTAAAATTTTAATTTTATTTAACTTAATTTTATTTCGAATATTTGTTCACTTGATTCATTGTTAAAAACAACTTTCTTTATTTTTGATATATATACGTATTGTTTCTATAATTTTTAATAATTTAATTTATTGATTTTGTTAAATGGGAGATTCCGTTTAATATATCGAATATATTATTCAAAATAATCTGTTTTCTACTTTTAATACAATTTTATTCGATTTTTCACTGTCGCGTGATGCTATTTCAATTTAATTTATTGATTTTATTAAATGTGAGGGAGAATCCGTTTAGAATATTGAATATATTCCAAATAATTTTCTTTCTGTATATATATATATATATATATTTTAATATGATTTTAATATGATTTACTCCATTTCTCACTGTCGTGTTATACCAGAACTGGCAAACCGCTTCATTCACCGTTTTGTTTAATTCCACTTTCATTCCGTCCCACACCCGTCCTGTTGCAATCGCGCTCGTCGGCGCGATTCGTTTCCTCCCATCTTGACGGTCTCGCATATGTTCCTCTCGCGTCGATTCGCGTCTAATTCCTCTCTAATCAGGTTTCGCGCTTACACTCTACCGATCTTCACTCGCGTAGGAGCTTTGCTTCCCGATTCACCACCGACGGTTCCCGCATCATTTCTCTCCGGTAATCGTCGCGCTGGACCGCGACGGAACAAAGTTCGGTTCTCTTAATTAAATTTCACTCTCGCCCCGCAACTCATCACGTCATTCTCGCGTAATGCGACCTAATTGCATTTTATAACTCGTTCCTCTCTCCCCCATTTCTCTTTCTCTCTCCCTGCAGTCTCGCTCAACCCTTATTCCATATTTCTTGCCTTCCGAGTATCGCACATATAATTTCGTGTATCGACTGTATTTTTTTATAAAGCCATTTGACGAATTAATTTTATTTGCAGGAATAAGTAAATAATTATGGGATTCTTTGTCTCTTCTCTGTTTCTACAAACTCTTCCCTCGATGCAACTGCATACTACTTTTATTGGTCTGCACAAGTCCGCCATTAATCAACATCGCTCTTCTGGGAATCGTCGTATCTGATCTCCCTCCTTCCTCTTTCGCCTTTAACAAACATTTGCTTTATCGTATTAGATTTCGCCGAAGTGGCGTCTTTCATTTCGATTCGCGCAGCACCGAAAAAATTTCATCGAGACGAAGGAGCACGACTCGTACATGTATATTTTTCACTATCTTTTTCTGCAAGCGATGTCGAATAAATCTCTGATTCCACAAAATCGCACAAGTGCAAAAACCTCGTATTAGATTTTTTCTTTAAACATTATATAATATAGATTGATCATTTTAATTGATATTTATTTTGATTAGCTCATTACGTTTCTTTTTTTTTTTTTTTTTTTATTAGCTTGCGTAATAGATCTCGATTTCGAATTTTATGTCTTCGCTCTCTCGTAATATACACTTTGTCGAAAGTATTACTTCAGTTACAACCGCTCCAAAAACTTTCGGCGTTTGCGTTTCTCGGTCTGTTTGACGAGACGTTAAACAGAACGCAGTCGATATCCCACGCCCGCCCGCGTTTAGGAGCGATGAATCATCATTGCAAGCTGCGGGATGTAATTTAGGAAGCCAAGCTTTCGCAAGCAAGCTTCGCTGGAGTCTGCGAGTTGAGCTCCTCTGGCAAGGATGCGGTATAATAATTCGACTTGGTTAGTTATGCATAGCATAATTTGCCAACATCCGGCAGCTCATGAATTAAAATAACTTGTGCAGCGAAACCTTTTTGCTTTTTATTGTTATTAATTACGTATCACCGTGTTTTTCAAAGTTGTCTATTTAATATTTAAAAAGAAGACAATCTCATATAAAAGATGTATACATAAATGAGATTAGACGAATTGAGAATATTTTGTCTCAATCTTTTAGAAATACTTGCGAAAGAAATATTTACGTTTTTCGCGATATTTGCCTAATTATTTAACTATTTCTTTGACAAATTTTTTTGCTGTTATTTAGATCAGATTTTTTTTACACAATTTTAAAAAGGAACAAAAACATGTGGTTTAGATTAGTTCATTCATCTCTCTTTCCCGTCCCTTTTTTCAATCATCAAATTGTATATTTCAAGCTGTCCCTAATATCTAGACTTTGTGCGACGTGAACTCGCTTATTCGTGCAGGCCACGGTTAAATATACACTTTGCACACGTGTGTAGGTGCTGGCCAGAGGGAGAAAGAGAAAGACAGAGACAGAAAGAGAGAGTCTTATTAATCTTATTCCATTCTGGTTCGAGTCCGGAAGTCGCGTTCGAGACGAGTTGAACGTCACGTTCGTTGAAGTTCTAATCGTGAGGTTTCTGTCCCCCTTAAACTTTTTGCCTTCTTCGCCATCGTTGCGTAAAAGGACCATCAGTGTTCTGTGTTCTCCAGCTCGATTTCTTATCTGCATTCCGTCCAGGTCTTCTTTTCGCGTTCGCGTACATTTTTGCTTTTATATCCCGCCGTCTTAAAAACGCAACAAACGCTCCCATTTAACCGTCATCTTTAACGACGGCGTAATTAAGCTCATTCCTCGCGGCCTTTAGCCGCGTTCCATCGTCGTCGGAAAGCCACGTTATATTATTTGGTCTCCCGCGACTTGAATCCGTCAAAACCTGACTCATCGTTGCAGTCTGCTAGAATTTATTTTCCCAAAGTACCAAATCTTTCCCTCTCATTAATAATTTGGCGTTCATTAATGACAAAAATACGTCATTTGCACGTAGACTTCAGCTTCAATTTTTAACCAAGCGTTATTCAGAATGAAATCAGAAAGATATACTCGGAACGTAAACTCTGCGAACACAAACAGTCGGAGAACGCTTGTTTTCAGGGCCTCGAAAATCATCACTGTTTTTACACCGGCGGTCGTATACTAATTTTAGAAACCGATGATTCTCCCCATCGCGCTTATAAACATGATCTCACACTATGCCGCGATAATAAAATCTGACCCGTAGTATATGCTACAATACTTGGTCGTTTTCGTCGTCATCGTCGTCGGATTACGTGCGAACCGAGCGTGGCTTCCGTAATTTCATTTGCGTCTACCTTTGTACGAGTCTCCTCTTGACAAATCTCTTCGACAAGTTTAAAATTCTTAGTTCGAATAGTAATTAATCTCATATTTTTAAATTGTTTCGTGGAAACGGTAGAATAAATTTTCCAACTTTTTCTCGCGACAAGTTGAGGCATCGATAGACTTCAATTTATGAGAGAATAGAAAAATCAAACTCAAGCTTTGATGCTACCTGAAAAAAATGTTTTGCGTATAATTTAATATATAATTTAAAGTAGCAAATTTAATTTGCCGAAATTTAAATTTATGGTTTGATTATTGTGATATTATTGAGATTTTTATTAAAAATTTCAAGTTGCGAAAAGGATAATGTTTTATCTAATTTTCAATGAAAGAGAAACTAGATATATTAATAGCTAATTAGGGAAAATTTGCAGATTGAAAGAAAGCGCATTTAATTTGGAACACTCTATATACATCGTATGTAAATACAATACTTTGCGTAATATTCGTGGAAATTTAAATTACGCGTGTATAGTAACAGCTCATTAATCATCCGTTCAACCAAACAAACTTGGTGTTGATTATTCCGTAATCACGTAACTCACGGTCAGAGATCATCAGCTGAAACAGATTACGGGTTCGCGACAGCTTCATAACAGATTGCGACTCCATGTTCATTTGCAATGTAACGAGGTCTCGACGATAGTACTCGCAATAGTAGCTGACTGTGCGTTCAGTTCCTTATCGGAGACTGCGCTCATGGCGAATGAAAAGTGTCTCATTAGTGACTGTTCTCTTCGTCGAGATATATAGTCGTGCCTTTATCAATACTATTCGACCACTACGCGGAAACTCATATAATGCGACCACTGTCTCGCATGCGATCGCGCTTTGTAGATCGGAAGTAAAAAGCGAAAGTCGGAGTAATTTAATATCTCGCGTATAAATCTTTCTTATCGTTGCAGTTTTTAACCCGCAATTAACATTGCAGAAATGGTGTTTGATAAAATCAATCGCAACATGTATATACTTGTTAACAAATTTATTACCCTCATTTTTTATTTGTAACTTTCCTGATAATTTCAACGCACATTCAACACACATACACATATATTGTCAATTATTCACACACCGCGACGATATATCAGTAACATTTAGATTAAACAGATGCCAAGGGTTAATATCCCCGATTCCGGTCAAGGGAATAGTAAAAAGGAGCACATCACTCAACCGCTAATTGTCTGTTATCGAAAACCGATGATGTACCGCGACAGCATAAAATACGTTCGAACGCCAATTTTCAATTATCGCCTCACAATAACGTCGCGTATACGGAACAAAAACCGTCTCCGTGCTCTCATTCACGTACCAGTAATCGCTAACCGGGCTCATAACGGAGATGCGAAAGAAACAAAACTGCGACGCTATTATATGAGCTGTATAACGTGACTTGCTTTCAACGTGGTCGGATGATAATGCGTCAGTTTAATGGAGCAATTATTCTTTATGAAGTAATTATCCTTTTGCCGCGGTGAATTGTCGAAAAAGTGCTTTTAATCGCGACAAACGCGAATCCAAAGTCGCGAATAAAGAGCAAGAAAAGAACAATCGAACACTCTCCATCTTTTGTCATAGATGTAAAATTAGACAATCGATTGCAAAAGCAAAGAGCGCGCGATCGAGACTCTTTAATTAACGAGGTAATTGACGTAAAAATTGAAGGAAGGCGTCGTCAGGTCTGGCGAGCTTCTTCGCGTCGAAATGTCGCATTAAGGTCAGCTTTAAAACTGTCCGTGATGCAATCCGCGATATCCAATTATCCTGCGCACGTCGCGTCGGTGCAAGAAACGCGCGGCGCTGTGCAAGGCCGCAGTCTAACAATCAGTCGCGTTCGCCAGTAGGTTGGTTCACCATCTTCCACCCTGTCGCACCCTCTCGCGAGTCCCGCGATGTCTTGGTCCTGGAGCAACGAGGTTCCGTGCGATCGGCAGTTCGTATCACCTTGCGCACCTTGCCCCGTCCCACCCTCGAGCGTTCCTCGTAAGTCGACCACCCCTGAAGAGTGCCTCTGTCTCTTTCAGCAGCAACGGGAGGGCGCCAGTATCCAGCAAGCCACCCCTGCCGCCGCAGCCGCCTCGCGTCGCCGCCCTGGGTACGTCGACGCGAGCGTCGGCGTCGGCGTCGGCGTCGCGCCGACGCGCCGCCACGGACCTCGGTAACCCGGCGGCGATCGAGATGGCGAAGGCCCGTGCGATGCAGGCCGCCCAGGAGCGCCCGGTCGGCCTGCTGGAGACCGATCTCGACGAGGCGGTGATCGACGCGAGTTGCACAAAGTACATCGCTGGTCCTACGACCGTCACCACCACCACCACCACCACCGCCGGCGCTGCAGCCGCTGCCGCTGCCGCCGCCACCGCCGGCGCCGATGGTAAGAAGACCCGTAGCCTGCTCGACCTCAACCACACCTCGGCGGCGGCGCCGCGGCCGCGGCCCGAGCACGCCCTCCACGTACCCCAGTCGCCCGTCGGCGCTTCGCACAGAAGTCCCCGCGACGACGTCGCGTCTGCCGCTACGTCCGCCATCCACCAGCGGCCCCACAAGTCCATGGAGTTCCTCCTCGACAAGGAGAACCTGCACTTTGTCAAGGTGAGTGTTGGTCGACCCTTTATCTACCGCGTAGACTCGTGTCCGCGAGACCATATGTCTCTGTGCTCATTGCGATGCGACGAGAGAGATCTAGCTAGCGCGGAAGGACCGCGACGATGACATCTCGACGAGGAGGCGGCTCTCTCTCGCTCTCTTATCGTGACGAGGATCGATAGAGGCAAAGTTGAGAAGATCCAAGGACACTCGCGTTGGATCTCGACGGGAAGAATTTCTATTTCGTGCGAATGAATCGGGCTCGCGTGAAATTGCAGAAATAAATGATTCACTCTTCAGGAAGAGGAATATTCGCGTTTTATTCAATGCTGCCGTGTCGTAACGTTAAAAATAACCGTGATGAATAGCGCGATAATATGTTAATAAAATTGTAAATGATAACCAAACATTTTTCTCTCGATTGTGTGAGGTAGTGAGGTAGAATTGATAAACTTGTGTTTTATCGAGGTTTATTTAGTGTTTCTGCAAATGAAATGAAAAATTTAGGACAAAGTGGTATCGATGAAATTAAATGAAATTAATCATTTCTATGCGGATCTGCATTGCTGCATTCACCGACACAGGTTTATGATCGATGTGTTAATTAACCCGTGTTCTTCGCTCCGTCGTGTCAGAAATTAGCATTCATTTAATTAACGTCGCGTCACACGCGTAATGTCAATGTCATCCAATGATCTCATCCGCTTATCCGACACGACTTCTCCTTTACGGCCAATGTTTCAATAGTACATATATCGAGCACGTGATGTAAATTTCAAGATAAATTTCTCTCCAGAGATTAAATTAGAAAGAGATTCTTTCTCTGCGCGATGTAAAGTCGATTTCGAGAATATATTTTAGTAGGGGAAAGAAATAGTCATTGAGCAATTAAATGAATCGATCGAATCGATTTCGAGATTCCTTCAATTTGAATCAACTTTTGAATGCGCTTTGTCTAAAGTCTACGTTTAGGCCTCATCGAGACCGATCCTCGAGTAGCTTCTCGGACAAATCGGTGTAACCGCGTCCTAGAAACCACCGCTCTAATCTCGCCGTCGAGAGAACATCGCAAGGATATCCCGAATATATCGACAGATTAACTAAATTGAGTTTTCCCGGATTCCCGAAGCGAATCTCGCCGATACACCTTCGCTTCCTCTCGGTCGGCTTGTCGTCTAGGTATACATTGCGGCGAGGATCGATAGAGGCTCCTTCCGCGATTAGGCGCGCGACGACGAGTGTCGTAGAATCTTTCTTCCGCATTGGCGTAGTTTCCCTCTTTCGGAAACTGATTTCGTTACGGTATCATCATTTTCACTTCCGTCGTCAAATATTTTGCAACTCTTTGATTGCGCGATTTTACGGTCTTTGCTCATCGAAAGAGAGGCCTGAATTTTATCCACTTTTATTCACTAAAAGGTCCTAAAAGGTCCTAAAAAAGTTTTAAGACTTTTTTTTCTACGAATTTCCAGACGATATAATTCTGCCTCGCGAAATTATTATCTCGCATGACACGATTTCGAGACTTTTGTATACAATGTCACGAAGTTATCGCGTCTACAGCTGTAGCGCACGAGAACTTGTTGGACAGAGGCTCTCTCTCCTGCTCTTTCGTCCTGCTTTCTCTCCGGTGTATTTCCCGGCAGTTGACGGCTCTGTTACACGTCTGCGAAAGATAGAGACATCGATCCCGCTCGCAACATAATTATTGCTGCTGCTGCGGCAATCTCGTCCTGGTCTCAAACGCGATCGAGACGTACATATAGACTTGGCTCCGCTAGGATAGGAGAATCGATTTTTCATTTCCTCTGTCGCCAATCGCGGGATGGACAAACTTTGACATTATATACTAAATAAACGATTGACCACTTAACCTTTTCGATATCGAAGGAGATGTGTGCGTTTCTACAATGTGCGTGTAATCGTTTAAAAAAAAATCATCTCCGTGTATTCATGAAAAATAATCTTTTAAATATAAAATCCATTTGTTTTAAATGCGCAAATTAATACAATAAATTTTTTTAAATTTAAAACGTCAGCTACTCGGGCTAAACTAGTGTAGGACGGACTTTCGAGACGCCGTGTATGTGACCTAGCAGAGCAGTAAGAGGAAGGTGGCTTTAATAAGGATCGGCGGTCATGGGGTTACGCTTCATGGGCGGATGGTTCCCCCTCTGCCCCCTCTCGATGATCGGCATCGTGAGAGTTGCGTCGATCGTTCGTTCCATTCTTTGTGCCCCTTAAACAGAGATACACACGTAATGAGGACCATTGACCCTGCGCTTTGGTTCACGCCCTTCCTTTTCACGCGTGCACACGTTTCGATCGACTCATTTTAGCGCCGGCTAAACGTCCGCTATACACGTTCTCTATAGCCGAGCTATTCGTTGCTATATTATATACGACGTTCAACAGCTCTCTTTACTCTTGTCTCTGAAAGAAATCGCGACCGAAACGAATTCTTGCTAAACGCACGAGAATGAGGACGTCGAGAGCAAGAGCGTGGGAAAGGACAGGGGAAAATTGGGATCCTCGAGAGATTCCTTTAACGAGCTTCACGGCATACGGTAATATAAAGATCATGTTCGTGGCAAATTTCTAATACAGTGACCTGTTTCGTTGAACAGCCTCTCTCGCGCGTTATAGTCTCTCGAAGAGCCAAGAAATTATACAATCGCGTGCACGCGCGATTTCCATTATTTTTTTTATTTCTTTAATTGGCGCAACTCGCGCGAGGGAAATCCTCGAGATGTTTGCTTACTCTCGGTAGTCTTTCTTCCTTTCGACATTCTAAAAAAAAGCAGGCTCCTCGCCTACTTTCTTTTCTTTCATCTTGTTCCGTCTATTCGACACTTTTTGTATCCCTTTTCTTCCTTTCCTCTCCGCCATTTTTCTTTGTTTTCCTCTGTTTTGCTTATTACGTAACGAGACGAAAAGAACGGAGCGAGGACCTTCGAGGAAGAAGGAATTCGGGTGGGTAACGAGGAAAGAGGGGAGGGGATGAAATCTCGCGACAGGTCGATAACCCTTATGCGCATTCTTCCGGAGTCGAGAGAGAAGGCTCGACAAAGTACTCGCTTCTACAAAGAGGAGGACCACCTTGCAGAGGAAGAAGCGACGTGCAAAAGTGCTTTGATCCGCTATATCCGCAATCTATCTTTGAAGATTCGCGACGACGTAAAACGGATCGGCCAATCGCCCAATTAGATGGGTCAAAAGTACGGAAATGACTCATTTAAAAAAAAGTCATTAGATTCAGGCAACGATACATTTATTAATTGCTCGAGAAATCTGTTCGCCCATTATTGCGAGATAATCGATAGCCGTTTAGATAAAAATATCACTTCAACGTATCGTGCGATCCTTATTGCTGTAAAATAGCAACGAAGACTCGACGATAAAGGAAACTGCGAGTGTCGTGAAATCCTGGAAAATTATTTTTAAATCGTTACAAAATATCTCTAGCTAAAAAGAGAGAGAGAGATAGAAAATTACTTTTAATCTACACGACAAAGAAACGTATAAAAAAAAAGATTAAAACATATCCGAGGATCTTTACATATAATAAATTAGAGCCTGTTTATGATTATATCAAAGTGTAGACATTTTCGCGAAAATATATACCTATATTTAAAAATATTGTATAAAATGATATAAGTAACAAACTACTTGCCGTTATATAAAAACCTTAATTAGCCTTACATTAGATAGAACGATATATACGGTTAATCTCTAGCCATTCAGAGGGCAAGGTGGATCAACGGAGGAAATCTCAAACACGGTCACGCGACTTTCTGGGCCGCGCTCGATGCAAATATTCAGCTTATGTCCAGCGGGTCCGTGGCTTTAACAATGCCTCCTCCCTCCTCGTGCTCTCTTCAGCTTCCTCCTCTCATCTCGCTTCTACCAGCGTGGTATATTGATCGACCAACATCAACGGCAGCGGCTCGTCCCGCTTGTCTATGTATGTGGGTGCTCTTGCGCGCGCGCGTTTCTTTGTATACGTGTATTATGCGCGTTTTCACATATAGGAACGCGTAAAACCGATCTCTCTCTCTCTCTCTTTTTCTCTCGTTTCGCTTTGTGCATTCCGCTCCGTCTCCACTAAAGCGCGAATCTGTGCCACATTGACCCGAAGGCGATATCGCTTTTATCCGACTGATGTTATCCCGTAGAGAAATTTGTTTAATCTCTCTCCCCTCCCCCTCCTTTCTCCTCGATACTTAATCTTTGGAAATTAAAGGAAAAGGCAGAATTTTTTATAAGTTTTTAATGACGATTCAGGAATTTTTGGAAAAGTTTACCATAGATTTAGAATAGCCGATCACTATAATATTATATATATAAAATTATTATTATTATTGAATATTTATCGACACAAAAATTTAATTAACGCGCATCTTGGGAGCGATAAATATTCCAATAAATTGATATTATTTATACTTTGCAGTCCTTTGAGCGTAACGCGCTGCGCAGATATCCGTGAAAGGATTAAAATCACCTCGCAATTATATCTTTGCGCGATTCCGACGTCGAGCCTATTACGTTCATTATCGCGATGTATTAACCGTCGAGGTAATTTCTTCGAACTGCGGACTTGGAAATGAAGCCGTCGCCCAAGTGCCGCGAAGTATTTTCCTTCTCGACGACGATCGCGTTGGTCATAAACATATACATATACGTGGCGATGTAAATTTTTCATTTTATTTATTATCCGATTATGCGCGGATAATCTCTCGCTAGCTGGGCTACAAATAGCGCTTAATCCGCTGAATAAAATCCAATTTAATTACACGTCGCGTATCCGGAAGTATACTATCGAACATTTTAATGCGCGTCGCAGCGCCTATCCGTTTGATAACTTGATTGTTTCGTAATACGAGATGTATAATTCTGCGACGTAATATAAACGTTGTGCACTCGTGCGGATATGCCTGTTAGCGTGAAATTGTTCGTGAATTCTGTGCGATTCGCACGATCGTAACACTCTTGTTAAATTCCGTCGTCGGACGTTGGGTCACGAAACCGGAAAAGCCGCGTAAATTCGCAAAGCGACGACGAGGGATTCGCCGCTTTGGACGCATTTTTATATGTCGCGGATTCGGAGATAATGCGCGTCTAATTGGAATTTTTTTAATTTCCAACCGTGATTTACGCGCACGCAACAACAAAGTTTACCGTCTTGGAATAAGGAAAGGATTAAGGGGGTCACGGTAAAGTCAATGACTCACGTGGAATTGTCTGTTTGCATTCGATGAATATGCCACCGCGATAGTCATGCTTGGAATCGTCAGCGGCCGACAAAATATGTCAAGTATAGTCGATGTATTTAATATACACGGCATTATTTTCATTTTAAAAAATCTATAAACTAGAAACGAGGCGCGAATTAATTTCTGAAATTAATGATGTAATTAGGGGATCTAAATTAGACTCGAATATATAATTTCTCAAATTCTCTCTCTCTCTCTCTCTCTCAGCTTTTCGGAGCTTTCGCGCAAACTTGGTCGTAATCTTGTCTCGTGTTACGCGAGATCCTCCGACAATTTGCCTCGACTTGGGTCCCAGTTCTTCCGGTTCATTTGCGAAATTACGTCGGGAATCGCGCCAGAGTCCGTTTGTTTCTCGTCTCGTCTCGGAAATTGTGCCGCGTGTAGTTTCTCGCAAATCGATTCAAAAGTATCTGCATTGCACCTGCATGTGCACCCGTATCCTGCACGCACGCATTGCAATTGGCATGTCGAGATCGAGAAAGGAATCGGCATTCCACTAACTAGACGTATATCGCGTTTATCATTATGTAAACGCGCGGGTGCGCGCGTTAACAATATATGTTGGAGAATAAATTTACAACAAGATATAATGGTAAATATTAAAAGCTAGTATGTGTATACAAATAATACATGGATCTGTGAGAAATGAATGTTAGATTTATATAAAAATTAAAATATTTATATAACCTTTCAAGAATGAAAAATTTCTCATTTTTCTTTCGTAAGAATTGTAATACACACTTATATATCCATATATAGAACCTTCTTATACAATATGAAAATACGATTTTTTTCATTTTTTTTTAAATTTTTCTATAATTTTTTAATCAGTGAGATACAAAGAGTAGGTTTGTTATCGAGGACTATGCAGAAACTGATCCTTTGTTAGCTACTCTTGTGTCGTCGCTGTATTTGACCTACTTTAGCACCCTATTTCGGGTGAAAGATCTTGGCATATAATAGGGGAAGCAACTCCATTGCAGAAGGGCTGGCTTTAATTCGCGTGACAGCTTGAAAGTGAATCGATGCTGAATTTCATTCGCAAAAATCTACTCGATCAACTTCTATATATAATATATAATTGAAATTTTTCTTTACAAGAAATAACATGAAGAATTTTTTAATGACAATTACGTGGAAACTATGACAACTTTTTGATTAAAACGGCAGTTTTTGAACAAAACAGCGGTTCTTTCGAGCGTTGATTCCGCAAAATCGCAGCATTGATTGCGTTAGATCACTTAGCCGAGTGGCGAAAGAAAGAGGCAGTTGCGTGAAACGTTAATACCCGCGACAGGCAGGAAAGTCCGAAGGCCGAGCGAGAATCCGCGACGTGTGGGCGCTCTTCGTGCCCACGTGTATCTACGACGAGTTGTGCCACGTGCAGTGTCGTAAACATCGAGGGACTGATGATATTTATTACGATTCAAAGCCGCGTGAATAAAATTGTTTCACGGCTTTATCGCATATTTATATGTTAATCGAGTTGATAATTACGATTGTGTTCCATATAAACATTGATTTTTATCATCACTCGGGAATTTCTGGCGGTAAAAATTCACAATTATATATATATATATATATATATTTTTACGTCGACTATATATAGGCTGATTACACGCGTCGACTAAATTAACACTTTCCGATTGATCGCAGAGGTCATTGTGAAACCTAGACATTGCAGCGTTTCGCATCAATGAACGTAAGAATCTTGGACTAGAAAGTTGCACGACAAAGGCTGCATATGTGACGCACGTGATTCTCGTTGGTTACTCTTTTCGTTCGTAATAAAACGATGACTTTTCGTTCTCGTAAAGCGCGACTCTGTACACGGATCCGTTCACACGCGTATTTATGAACACGCGTGTCGATGTATCTGCATATGGTCTATGCAGCAGGCCACATACGTGCTGCATATGCCAACGGCGACGCACATAGCTTTGCGTAGGCGATATTTTAGCCGGAATGTATCGCGTGGCTTTAATAAACATCATCAAAACTGGAAAATAAGGTATAATCTGCGAAAGTAAAATGTGGGTGTGTGTGTTTATGTGCAAGAAGATTCGATTAGGAAATGGGAAGATGGAGTTTTCATATTGGTTTTTATAATTTTATATTTTAAAATAAAATATGACTTAATTAAACACTCGTTTACGATTAAAATATCTCATCAATCTAACTCTCAAAGCACGAAAAACGTAATACTTTTGCGAGTTTATTTGCGAGTAGCTCCGCTATTATCAGCTGATTAGCTAATTCAGCTATTTTAGTTATCATTTTTTTCTTAAATTTTCCCGATACGCTTCGAACCAATATTCCTGCGATAAAGCGGCGGAGAAATTATTTAGAGGAATTATGTATTTACATAGGATGATTCTCTGCGACTTGAAAGTTTCGAATGGCCGAGGAAAAGTTCCGTGCAACTTCCGCTCTATGGATGTGGGTGCATTATTAATGTCAGCCTTTGAAAACAATTGCAATCGATGATGGTTAACAATGAATGGTAGCGGCGAAAGTCTCGATACGGGTTTCCTTTATGCTTACGACTATAGGATCGCGTTGGGCAAGACTATGTCGTATATATATATATATATATATATATATATGTGCTACGATCGTTAACATTTTGTCGTGAATGTCTACTAGCGAACGATAAAAAAATGGAGAAAATTCATTTTCTCGCAGAATTATTTTCCACGCATTCGAAATTTAATTAAAATTATTTAATTAAGTTTGTATGGATGCATATATTTTTTAATATCGGAAAAAAATTGTTTTATAATTAAAATGCGTTTTATTTACGAGAATTTGCGCGTGTGAAAAGTCGAAGAAGCTTGGATATTATCGAGACATCATAGGCATGCCCGATGTGCCTCGGGGCGATATCGGATGCAGCGGGAACAGGATGCACATCGACGCGACGCGTATGCACTTATAGCGAGAGAGACGCGGGGTCTTTGGCCGCCTAATGGCCGATGCTTCGCATTTATGCCGTCTTTGAGGTGGCTTTCCCCTAATTCGCATCAATTGACTACGCGAGGACGACGCGACGAAAAGGGAGAGGACGGTATGTGAACCGTAATTAAAATTAGCATCGTCGCATCTCTTAAGCGCTCTGAAACACGAGATGTTCGTTGTGCAACGCGATATCGAACCTTGACGCTGTTTTTTTTCCATCAGGCGATGCTTAAACCTTGATGTCACCTTTGATTCCACTTCTCCGATAGCTCGTTCTATATTTTAATCTCTTCTTCTTATGTTAGTCTCTAAAAATATATATATATATGTATATATTTTATATATTATATATATGTATATATTTATATAATTACATCAAAGATATATATAACGTATAATAATTAATAGATTATTTATACATTGCGGAAAAATTAAAAGATCTTGCACTGTAAAACGTTTGGCGAATCGGGATTTTTACTCTAATTACATTAGCGGCGACTTTGGCATCGATTTTATCAAAAATTTAGCGACTCGCGAAATCGATCCTGTAAAGCGAACTCGTTCTATTCGCATTACATAAGCGTTCCCGTCACATTTCCGCACACGAATCGTTTCTATCCTGTTTCGTTCAGCCTTGGCCTCATAATCCGAGATTTGTATTACCGCCGTCTGCACGAGATTCGGAAATGGACCAAGAATATTCAGTCCTCGTATTTTTTTGCTAATGCAAAAATATCGTGGATATTTCTAAATCGAAATGCGAAATTACCTTGTAGGTTCTCAATTTAGATTAAGAACAAAATTTGAGGGAGAATACATTCATTAATTATGCGTGCATTAATAGAATTTGTTTTTTAATCGAATAAAATTTTCTTACGTTTAAAAATGATTTTTAAATATAAACTATACATATATATTAATTTACTCGCATTTTATACCTAATTAATTATTTAAAAGTTAATTTTTAAGATTCTACTTGGAGCAAGAAATGTGTTTCAATTTTTGCAGAGCATTTCTTCGAGTTAATTTTATAGTTTCTTCTTGTGATTTTAACGAATATGGGTGAATACGATTATTCCGAGAGAGTTCCGAGAGTCTCTTAAAACAACGTTAGAAAAGAGGTTCAAGTTGAGAAAATATTTGTGTGAAGAACGTACATACTATTCGAAAAATACAACGATAATTATATCGAAAATATCTCGAAAAATATTTTTATTAAGCCGATGCGCACACGTGTGCGTATATATGTACACATTGCACGTATCCGTTCCTTCGCTCGATGACGAAGAGACGTGGAAACCATTCTGATTTAGTCCCGTTAGACTTTGTACATGAAAATCGCATACAGATTCATTACACGCATCCGTTATGTGGCCCTCGCACGATTAGCATTGAAGTTAGGTAAGACACAATGAAAAATATGAAGAGTGACACATCTCCAAATGGGAGAATCGATATCTGTCAAAATGGAAATAAAAAAAATTGTGAATTTTCTGAAGATAAGATATGCGTATGTGATATTTTTTTATGGGAAATTAATGACATTTATGGCCTGCATTTGTGGAATGTAGCTTTATAGTGTCGTCTGAAAATGTGCTCTGAAAATAGAGGCGGGTCCGTATGAATAAAATGGAGTGTCGTGTGTCGTTCCCAGATCGGCGATCGCTCTCGACGCGTCTCGGGGGATTCGCATCCTCGATTACAGATCCTCGAGTAGCGACCGCAACGCACGATGACGGCAGCTCACGAGTTCATTAATAGCGTGGCGTGTCGAATTTTGATCGAGAGCGCGGCGAGAAGCTGCGACGAGGAGCTCGTCGCGTCGACCTTGGCGCAGGTTTGTCCCTGAAAACTTTCAAGCAAAGCAGGATCGATGTTTCGCACTATGCTTCGCACGACAACTACATTCTCTCTCTCTCTCTCTCTCTCTCTCTCTGTGTACCACCACGTCACCGGATGCTCAAAACTCGAAACGAATCGCGTCTCCGCTTCATCGATTTTTCTTCACGAACATTGAGGGACATATTTTGTAGGAACTAGATTAGTTGTATCTTTTTTGTGCAATAGATATCACATAGATACACAAAATAGGTTGTGTGAAATAAATATTTGTTATAATCACGTAAGTTCTAGGGGATTATAGGATTATTGATAAGATAAATGAATTATTGTTGAGATTTCATTGCTCTAATTTTTCAATTATATTTTCTCCCGTCGTTTTCCGCTATCTTGACCCTCCAACTTACGTGAGGAAGAAATATTTCTTTCAATTTATCGCGAGAGACATTTGCCTAATTAATTGCACAATAACTTACGAACGCAAACACGGTCGTTTGTCATTGCAGCCGCCAGAGAATGAGCTGCAGAAAGTGGGCGAGCGCGTGCCGAGCGAGCACGAGCTCAGGGTACAGCGATCGTTGCAACGGCTCAACGTGCCCGATTGGTACAAGAATTCACCCGCCGCTCGCGACGGCTTCCGGCTGAAGAGGCACTCTGACGCTTCGCAGCACGGGGGATGGCGCGCCCTCGGCTCCAAGACCACCTCCCTGTCGTCCCTCTCGTCGTCTTCCAATCGACAGCCGACCACAGGTGAGTCTTACCAAAGTCATCTTCAACGTACAAATAATATAATAGGTTTAAAAAAAAATATGTTTCGACATTCTTCCATTCTTTATGTGTTGCAGGTGCCCTTTTAAGTCCCAGTCCCACGCCACCCGTATTCTCGAGATGGAGTACCAGCTTGCTAAACAGCGCCGGCAGTTCACCCGCGAATTCGGCCAGGTCGTCCTTCAATCATCGACAGCCCTACTTGGGCTGGCGTTCTCAGGAGCGACTGACCAATCCGCGCACACCGGCGGAACGTCTTGCTCAGGGTATTCTTCCTCAGTTGCAGGCCGCAAACAAGGTGAGAAAAGAAGAAGAAAATTAATTCCTCGGTCGATTCTTTCTCATTACCTGCGATAATTGTCTTTTATTCGCCGCGAACGCCAAGTAAGATAAATGTCGCGTAAAGATCATTTACGTTACCGTTGACGTCACGACTTTCCTTACGTCAATCTTGTATTTCCGTCCCCCGTAAATCGATATTCACGAATGTTAATAAATTTGTGCTCGCATTTCGAGCTGTTTTACTACCGTTTATTCGAATTTTGCGAATAAGGATTAGGTTCGAATACCAACGACACGACACTGCATGTGTAACCTCTCCGGTCCTGGTTTCTTTGCCTACATGATATATCTTGTTCTTTGTACGGTTCGCTGTCGCTTTCTAAAATTAAACATTCTGACAGGAATGCTCCCGTCTTCTTGCATCTCTCTTTCATAGTTTGACCGCAGACAGACATTTCGTACAACCTATATATACTCTTTTCACGATTACATTTTAAAGCTCTTTCTCTTGTGATAACTTCAAATTTTATTTAGTTAATAATTTCAAAAGATTAATAAATAAATATCACAAGACTTGCATCCATTATTAATGACAGATTGTTTTATATAATTTCTAAAGTACTTAATGACGATTCATTTGTCAAAATTAATTTAAATCGCAAGAGGTTAATCGCGTCTGTAATGAATCTTTGAAATGAATCGAGCGATATCTTTGTTTCGCAGCAACAGCAGCAGCAACAGACAACGAATCAGCAGTTGGAGGTACGAAACTCGATAAAGGAGGTGACCTCGGCCATCGTGCACTACGTGCAGAGCGGTCAGGAGGTCGGAGGTGGCGGTGGCGGCAGACTCTCGCCGCGACCTCGACCTGAAGATTGGGACGACAGGGGCGGAGCGAGGTCTATTAGCCCCAGAGGTGAGCACTAAATCGTCCCCACAGCTACCAAAAAAAAAACAAAAAACAAAAAAAATACGATCCTATCAACACCACAACCAACCATCACCTTTGCTCTCCGTCACGAAGGTAATTTTGAGTTCTCCTATTTTCTTAATGTCTTCTTTTGTCTTCCTTTGCAAGCTGCCTCTCTTTTTCTCTCTGTCTCTGTCTCTCTCTTTGTCTCTGTATGCATCAAGTGGCTCTTCGCATCGCTGAGGTCAAAACAGGTCGGTCTTTAACATTTCTTCCTCCCCCCCCCCCCTCAACTTTTTCAGATAGAAGACATTTTTCAGTGTTTTCGGCGGTTCTATTTCATTCACCAAAAGTATGTCACGAAATATTTTTTCACTCTATCCATTAAACGCCCTTAGAATTCTTTATTCAATTCCCAGCTATTACATTACAATTGACTAACACAATTATTATTAATGCGAGCCGCATTTGTATATAATATTCTGAATTAATGGAGAAATTATTAATGAAATTAATTGTTAGTAAAGTTAATTATGAAATTAATATAGGAATTAATTATAAAGTTTTAATTATATTCAATTGAAAACTAAATCGATTCTATTTCTCGTTAAAAATATACCTAAAGTATCATTAAAAAAAAACATTTTTTAAAACATAATCGTCGTGAATTATATGACAATCACATTCTGAATAAGGTGTCGATTTTAGCACCGGATAATCTTTCATCAGACCCATCTGACGATGGATCGATCATTCTTCCGAGAAACTATCCTCACTGATAAGAGTTCTCGGAATTTTTGCGCAAAATCTGTGCTTTTATACTAATTACAGTCGGAAGAATGAAAAGTATAGGACCGACAGCCATTTCTTCATAATTTTCCATACGGAAAATATCTATATATATTCTATTAATAAACATTTTTTGTCAACAAAATAGTAAACCCAATATATAAAAATTAATATTAATATTATATTTTTGGCTATCATATGTCGAAAAAATATTATTTGATATTAAATAGTGACATTTAGTGAGAGAAATTATTTGCAAACCATGTTTCAACTTGGAAACGCACAACTACTGTATTTCGGGATCTAAATGATTTGAGTTAGCAGATCGTGACCTTCTCATCTCTAGACAATCTCGACGCTGTGATGCGATTCGAGAGTGTATCGTCGAGACAAGTCGTTGCTATTTCGATAGTGTCTCGTGGCCGTCGTCACCGAAATAGATTACCCTGAAATTCGGACACCCTTCCCGGCCTTCCTCCTCTCTTCTCATCTTCTCGATGCGAGCGAATTCGCGCTCGTGTCGTTTTTTTTAATGAGATATGATTAGAAATAAATTGAATAATTGATATAAGTAGTGAAAGACTTTACGTGTAAAGTCGCAATTATAAAGTTCTGTCTTTTATCGTCTGAAACTTTGATAAACTTGTTATCTTTCCAATGGAAAGTTGATGAATTGATGCAATTTGTTATTTTAACTAACGCTTATGATACTAACATATACTAACATTGATAATAACAGACAATAATTCGCTGCTTACTTTTAACTTTTTTCACACAATTTGATATTAACAAAACTTTTACATGTGCCAGCTTTATATACTAATTATTACTTTTTAAGATAGATATAGACGCGCGCGCGCATAAATACGGATTTTATTTTTACATAATATATAATATTTTATAATTATATAATATTATAATATTTTATAAATATAAATTGGATATAGTAGTATTTTCTACGGACATATACATACGATTACATCGTCCCATTCGTCAATCTACTTGCAATTATTTTTACTTTTCTTCGTTATTCCGATGTATACCCGTATAATGCTTCTGCTACTTAAGGCGATTACGCGGTCAATAAAAGTAGTTAATGCCCGCATCGCCTAATTATTTGAGAGATCCTTAACAAAAGAGATTATAAATCCCCACGGTATTATATAACGCGTATGCACAATAGTTTTCTCCACGATGCTTTTGCGCGCTTTAAAAATACGATAGTTACTTATTGAGCTTTTATCTATTGTGCAAAAATAAATTTTTCGTAGATGCATTAACGTATTTTTTTCTGTGTATCAAAATTTTGCTATAGTCGGTTGAAATATTTGAAGAATAAATTTCTCAATTATAAGAATCTTGAATTTGCTTATAAAATCGGCTATTAATATATTTCTGTAAATTCGAAATATAATATTGACATACGTACGAAATGTCACAAGATATTTCATGACATATTGTTATTTCGAGAAAAGCAATGCACATTTTTTTTTAAATTAGAAATTTTTTAAGTAGATAGGATTTTTTAAAACACAGAATTGGAAAACGCGGATAAGAGTAGTGTATATAAGAGTAGCCTCGAAGGGTCGTTGATGGCCCGGGCCTAATCGCATTTGTGTCGGCACCTCGAAGGGAGCGTGAGGCTGTGCTGGATGGAGAGCTCGTTCGTCGGCACGCGGCCCGTGGACTCGCCGGAGACGCCTATGAGCCTGGCGACCGACCAGGAGGCGGGCGACTGCTGCAACGCGGCCGGCACCGAGTCCTGCAGCTGCCAGGACTCGGCGGCCTCCGGCCTCTACCTGGACCTGACGCCCAGCCGGGACGACCTGCGTCACCATCAGACGTCCTCGGCCGGCCCGTCGCCCACATCCTCCTCTCACTACCATCATCATCACCATCATCATCATCAGCGTCATCAGCATCGCCAGCAACAGCAGCACAAGCAGCAGCAGCGTCATCACCGCGGTGAGTTGCTGCTCGCCTAGCGGACGCGCGATACTTCCGGCTACTATTTCCGCGCCGAGCGCGTAAAGCTGACGAAGACGTTCCGATGGAGGGAGTCCTCCGCCCTTCCGCTCGAATCTCGTACGAAGCAGAGTCTAATTCATTTTTTGGCGAAATTGGAGAAAAAGAAGCGTATAAAGACGACATTAATCAATTTAATATCGATATCGATATTAATATTGATTAATCTTGTAATACCAAGTAACGGAAATTAATTAATTTAATTGTTATAATTAAAGAATTAAATCGCCGCGGAAATTCTCTCTCTCGAATTCGTCACAAAAGAGATTCCCCCATTCATCTAGGATCTCGAGCTTTTTTTGCGAGCTACTCTGTAGACGCTCTTTAAAAGGGTGACGTTTGCTCGTCGCGCTTTCATCTCGTCGGCGTAGGCGCAGAATCCCCCGGAAGGACTTTCGTAATTCTCTCTGTCTCTCTCTTTCTACGAAGAGCTCTTTATCGTCATCGTGACGGCGATTAGAGCTTACGCCCACATATCGATAATCGTTATCTCCCTCCGTCCTCGTTTTCGTCAGTTTATGTCACGCGCTCAGTCGCGGTCGCAGGTATGCGAGACTTAATCCAGCTTCCAGGATTCGGCTAATTAATTTGCAAAGCCGACTCGAGCCCCAACATATTACATATCTATATATATATAATATACTATCATTCTCTGGCGAAACAGATAAGACGATAAGACTGTGTATATTCGTTTGAGAGCTTTCTTACGCTCGAGACTGAATCCCGATAGTTAAAAATTCTCGGTGAATAATACATCCGATTTTTTCATTCATTGACAATTTTTACTATCGAGGATGACTTTGGCGAGTGAAACTCTCAAATGGGGTTCACTCAAGCTTGATCAAACGGCGAGACTCGAGATATAATGGCGACAAAATGATGAACTCTCGTTGCGTCGATATTCAACGATTTGTTTATATCAATGATGGAGTTTCTATTGAGATTAGGGTAAAATTTACGTTCGAGGATAATTTTTTTTTTCGAGGAAAGAAAGAAAAAGGGGTCGAAAATACGGAAGGAAGGAACGAGCATTCTCGAGTCGCGCTTTTCGCAGAGCAGACTTTTCGCGCGCAGCGAGAACTTGATATATTAGTAAATTCTCTCCATTCCACGCGCGTTCTCTCGTCTCTCGTTCGCTCACTCTTCTCACTCTCGTCGTTGCTCATGCGAGAGAGCTCATCGTGATGAATTTTGTAGAATACACTTTCTTACTTTGTTTACGACACGTGTGTTGACGACCCTCCGCTCCCCTCCTCCCTTTGCTGATAAAGAGTATGATTGAAAAGAAAAAGGCGCTCTCCCCCAGTACCATATTATGCGAGATATTAATTTAACCCCCACTTTTCTCTCCTCGCCAACTTTTGTCAGTAGTTACTTGCATTCATGTATGTTTACTGTAAAACTGTCCACAAACTTTTACGTTAACGCCTGTAGAATCTGTACAGGTGCGTGTATTAATTAGGTTTAATTATGCGAATCGCGCACATCGTTCATTATGTGTTGCAAGTGCGTTGATATTATTATTATTATTATTATTATTATCATCATTATCGTTATTATTATCATTATTATTATTATTTTTTAAGTATATTATTATTATTGTTACTATTTTAATTACGACACTCGGAAGCTCGCAGAATCGTCCGCGCCTTCTCCCTTGTTGTGCCTTAAAGATCTTTTTATTTTGTAATTGATGTACATTGCGCGTGATTATAGAGATATAAATTCGATCGTTTGAATGATGGGACGCGAACGGAAACGACGATTCTGCGTGCCCGATTTTCTCGCCTGTTTCTTTCTCTTTCTCTTATTCTCTTTTCCTTTTTTCTTTTTCGAACGGTTCCGTACTTATTGTCCGGACACACATCAACGATTATCATTTGTCTGTGTAGAGCGTAATTATTACCCTTGGCAACAAAAAATAAATTATTGTCATTATTATTTGTGTTCTCTCCGTAAATTTGTTTGCTCCTGCGTTCATCTCTGTCTCTCTCTCTCTCTCTCTCTCTCTCTCTCTGTGTCTCTCTCTCTCTCTCTCTGTGTCTCTCTCTCTCTCTCTCTCTCTCTCTCTCTCTCTCTCTCTCTCTCTCTCTCTCTCTCTCTCTCTCTCTCTCTCTCTCTCTCTCTCTCTCTCTCTCTCTCTCGATCATTATTTTTTTTTCTCACTATATATTTTGTTTTTAATTAAATCGGTTTTAATTTCATAATCTTAATAAACGAAATAATGTAAATAAAAATAAGTAACGTCTAAATTGCGAGCTATCGAAGAGTTTATCGACACATAAATATCGTGCATGTTTGTATATGTATATGTATATTTTTTTTTAAATAGCCGATTTACATAATAGCACGGTCACTTTTGCGCGAACCTTTCTCTTCGATCACATTGTGTACCACTGTGTTCTGCTTGTGTCACGGTAAGTGCTGCAGAATTTTGTTGCCTCCTTGACTACGACTCAGTCAAGAGCGTTTCTGCGTTATTTTCTTTCTTTATTTATAATTCGATAGCCATACTTATGCGCGCGTAAAGCACAATCGATGACATTGAATATTGACAATTTGCAATCGTGAAGATTTAATCTGTCGCTAAACGTACTTATCTATTGAACTGCAAGTTTAGGCAACTGCAGTTGATACATATCGCACGGTCTCTGTCGCATTTATCATTGATGAAGAGACTGCAAGGATTCGCTTATCTCTCTCCCTGATAAGACCAACACTTTTTTGTTCGAGGAAAGGAGAAAATTAACAAAATTAATCCAAGGTGTAGGAATGGGGCAGGAATGGATCGCTTTATATTCTTATAAGCAATAACGATGAAAACTTGGAAAACTTGGATTATTCGATTTGCACTTGGATATAGTATATATATATATACACATACTCATATATAGATAAAGCCTAGCTTTGTAAAAGGAGATTAATGACATCGCGTTAAAAGGACAACGAGAAAGTGATCGCTTTATTATTAATCACAGAATTAATATGGAAAAAAAATGAGACGCTTATCTCTCTCTCGTTCTCACCCCGATCAAGAGATAAACATACACACACACACACACACGCATATACTACATACACATCTACATATACACACATGTACAACATACGCGCACTTTCGAGGCCAAGAGGATGACGCAAAACCTCTCTGTCTCTTCTTTACCCCCGCATGAAACCGATGATCAGGATCGGGCCAGAGCGATACGGACGAGGCGATGGCGACGGCAGCTCTTCTGCGGAACAAACCGAGCCCGGGCTCCACAACCCTGGAGGACGTACTCGACTCCCTCCTGGGACTGCCACCCGCGTCGCGTACTCCGAGTCCTGGTCCGGGAGGACCCGTCGTGACCGCCACGTCCGCCATCCGTCATCGTCATACGAACGCCGCCGTCGGCCAGGCGAAAGCCGGGAAGAGCTGCAGCGACCTACGCCAAGACCTCCAAGGTAGGAGGACTATGTAAGTTTTCGTTCTGATCGCCAAGATCCTACCGAGAGACGACCAACCCTCTATTCTACGTACCCGAATTCTACCCCGAAGAGCGAACGCGTGCGCATCGAGTGTCTCGTAAGGACCTATCTACGACCGAAAGAGTACGCCGTAAGAAAAGATTTATTTCTTTATTTATTTTTTTATTTATTTCATTTTATGTTTTATTAAAAAAAAAAAAAATACTTATTTTGTCAAAATGATTTTTCGCAGGTACCAATTTTCCTATCGTGTATTTTCAGAGAAGAAGCTTTATTTCCGCAAAATTTTCTTTCTCAGCGCGATAAAGAAATCGTGATGTGTATATACGTTTTCTCGGGACATCTCGATGTACACGGGATCGATTACGTATATTCTGCTTCGCGATGCAAAAGCAGTAATTTGCGTTTCTCTTCGCCTCGTCGACCGCCTCACCTTTCACTCGTGCGGAGACTGCACTCGTAACTTGAACGGGGAACCAAATTCGCGCACTCGAATGATATACTCAAAATTACATACATCATATATCATCTATATATATTTATACATCCCTATACATTTTTTACATTATTATCGTCACAGAAGTAAAAATAACAAAATTATTACTCTGAAAGAGAACCCTAATTTCATCATAAAGAAACACCAAGGAGGACAAAATTAATCAAGATTATACAAAATTTTATTTTTTAACTCGGGTCTGGACTCTTCAGTCTCCGAGCTCGATCATCAACTTATCGAGAACGTCGTCTGTGACATCAAGAAGAGGCGACGACGCGCGTCTCGATGACTCTTTTCTCTCTATGTTCCTCTCTCGCCGAACTCACGTTCTTTTGCACCTTTGCAGAGGCGAGCCTAAGGGCGTGTAAAGCCCCTCGCGGGGTCGTAACCATCCCCGAATCCGAGGACAAGCTTGGCCAGCAGCCGCTCGCTGCTTATCGCGCGAATGATTAGGCGAGCGCATGTGATTAATAACACGAGCCGAGACGGAGATCGTAAGGCAACAATCATCATCCAGACTCTCGACACACTCTTTCTCTCTCTTGTATTTTTTCTCTATCTCTTTCTCTCTCTACAAGTCTGTCACTCTTTTTAGCAACGTTGTTGAACACTATCCTGCAATCTACTTTCATCCCTCTAATTTGATTGCGAATGTTTGATTACGAGTTATGGAATTTTGTAAAGCACAGTGTTGTAAATTTTATCGATTAACGTTTCATTGCGAAAAAAAAGAAAGAAAGAGTGCAAAAAAGAGAGTACAGACTTTTTTTTTGTGGTTTTGTGCACAATTGATGGCACGTGCACAGCTGGAGAGGGTGGATTGGATGCAGATTTGGTTCGCTTCTATGCAAAACCTGTGGTAGTATCCAATCAGTCCTATTGTAACAATGCTTTTCGTAATTGTAATTTATATTCGACGAGTGCTTATTCACACTATGATAATTTAAAAAATCTCAAATATATATGTATACACATATTTCTTACCAGTATTTAAAATCACTTGAAAAAATCTCTGCATTTCCGTATTACAACTAATTACTTCCGTAGATTAATCTATCTATTTATGATTTCAATTAGCTTTGTATTTCTCTTTTCTAATTAATTTCGATCAAATTATCCAAGTTGCTTTAACGCTTTAGTTAGTTCTTTTGGACAATTGCTTCAGGTACAAAGTTGTGAAGCCACCACTGACACAAGCGAAATGCTAATTAAAAAGAAATTTAGATTGCTAGGATTGTTGAAGGGGGGAGGGATATATAAGTGCGTTATCAAAGAATATTATCACGCCGATCACTATCATCACGCTCATATCAGGCTTGCTTACAATCATCACGTTATTGTGCTTAACGCGTCACTCGCGCTGGCTCTCGGTAATGATGACGGAGGAAAGTGAGAACGAATTTGCGTCCCCTCGTTCAATATAACATTATTGTCCTACGCTAAATCATTCGTTGCTATTTAATAATATCATCTTGCTATATATCGATCAACGCCATCACTTTGGTAGAATCGAAGCAATCAACGAGCTCACTGCCAAATTGTATTAAATCCATATTTTGATTAACAAAATATAAATGGTAATTATGTTAGTCTAAGCAATAATGTCAAGGCCATCTCTCTTATTAATTTATGCGATAAGCGCCTGAAATTGACGTTTTATATATAAAATAAAAAAAGCTTCATATATCATCAAGAAGGATCATATACATATATCTCTTCTCATTCTTAAAGAGTTAGCTGAGAATAAAATTAATTTATTATCAGGATAAAACAGAATCTCGTACATACATGCATTAATATGATTCAAACGTAAACATTACTTGTTTACAATGTATTACTGATTCAATGGGAATGGGAATTGTGAGATACATATGTATATATACTACATAGAGAAAATTTCATTCAGTCGATTGTTAATCTTCGTCCGGAGAAGAAGAGAGAACAGCTCAAGTATCATGAAAAACGCATCTTGTATTGATTTTTTTATACCACAGATACTTGACTCATATTGGCCTCGACAAGAGATTACTTGGACTTGTCGAAAAAGAAATGAAAACTTGATCAGATAAAATATTTGGTAAAAAGCTATCTATTAGCTATCTATTATCTAGCAATTTGGGAGTGAGCTCTTAATCACGATCGTTCTCCGACCTCTCTCATCGTTCTCCCATCAACTTTCCTCTGTGTTACTCCGGTACCGTACTGACAAAGGCAATCGACCTGACCTGTCGCAGAGTCCGCTAGGAGCGTGATGGACGTTCATCAGGTAGCCGGCGAGGAGCACGGCAACTTCTACTCCGGCGAGCTGCTGAGACGGAAGAGCGAGGGCAGCGATACCCTACCCGTTTCGCGAGTCACCGCGGCGGCGGTTGCGTCTTCCTCATTGCTGATGCCGAGTCGGAGTGGCGTGACGCGTAATCGCCGAGTATCCTTCGACAACGCACCGGATTCCACTACCAACGGCAGCTCGGCCATGGACAAGGTGGTGCGCTGCCGCAACAACAAGTGCGGCAATTCGACCACCCTGGCGGAGGCGAGGAGGACCTACAAGAGCTGCCACAACTGCACCTGCCTCTACTGTTCGCGCGAATGTCGACGCGCTCACTGGCAACGTCATCGCAGGACCTGTCTTCATTCGCGAGCCGGCAGTCTCTGCCGGCAGGTCCTGTCCTCGGCGAAGGAGGATCCGGCTACTTTGAAACACATCTCCGCCCTTGCCCGACGGGGTCACGACGCTCACGGCCGCGGCGCGGTCAAGTGCTTCTTCTCGAGCCCCGAGGCGGCCGAGCGCTTCATCGGCAACGGCTTCGCCGACCTTGGCGAGCCCACCTACGTGCGCTGGCCGGATTTACTGCCCGGCGAGATGGGTGCCGAGCTCTACGCCGAACTGATGCGCCTCTGCAAGACGTACAATCCGGAGGCGCGACTGGTGCTTTACGTAGCGGTATGCGTGGTAAGCGAGGTGCCGACCAGCGGGGCTGTTAGGTGGGAACGGCAACTGGTATCGCGATGCGCCAAGATCAGACTCGACGGTGCGACGAAGCAGCACGCTTCCTCGTCCTCGGCGTCACCGCAGGCCAGGAGACAGCAGACGCCCGCGTCGCCTTGTAATATCACTCGGGAGATGGACTCGCCGGAAACCTTAGTACTGACATCGTTACCCGGAAACAATGGTCAGAACACGCCACGGAGAGCCCGCGAAATCAGTTTCACCAACATCCAGCGGCAGCTTAGGCTCAGAGGGGTTTCCTTGAGAAGACACTTTCCCCAGGTCTACCGGAAGCTCTGTTCCTACGTGGATGGATCGGTGGATAAATTCGCTCCGGTCACCATCTATCCCAGGGATCAGGCGTCCGGCAAGAGCTTCATGTGCATCATCATGTTGGACGCGGAGCCTGAACGTTTACAATTATTGCCCACGGATTCGTCCAGGGTCAGGACGGTGGATATTAGCGTGGAGCAAGAGTGAAGATCGTATCCGTTTTCGTATTCAAAAGATGGGGACTCAAAAATGCTCGAGAACAAGATACGCCGCTCGGAATTTTCTTCAAATTCTTCTCAACTGGGAGACGTTGTTATCTCTTGTTCGGGATGAAAACCAGGAGTACAAGAATGAATAAGATTACATCTGGATGAATCGAAAATGTTGGAAATTTCAAGAGACGTCGCTCAGGATTTTCCTCAGGTACGGGAAGGAGATTAAAAAAGAGGTATCGCGATCGCTGTCGATGGACTTATTCAGATTGAAGACGACTTTAGTAAGGCAAATTCAGATGATACGAAAATCTAAAGGATATATCTTAATTTAATCGGACATCTTTCGAATGTTTATATTATCTGGAAAGATTGTATCTAGATAGAAGCACAAATGAGAATGTTAACAAAAGTCTCAAATGAATCTAGTAAAGCTTGACATTTAATGTCAGCTTGCGCAGATTCGCATACATACATACACACACAAAGACTGTTTCTATCTTTTCTTCTAGAGAAAAAAAAAAAAAAGATCGAACGCGAAGAAAACGAAACTCGTCGCTCTATTCATATGTTCACCTTCTTTTGCGACACTCTATATCTATATATCTCGCGATCGTGTTAAGGCAACCCTTTCAAAAGTTCTCGATTTGGCCGTTGCTGTGTGAGATGTTTATCAATTGTTCATCGAGGATGCAGGATCGTTATCGACCCTTTAATCCTTCACGTCTCATCACGTAATTAATTCCCTCTTCAAGTATTAGAATAATAAAATATTCTTATATTCTAATTATATAATTATATTTACGTAAGTTATGTGAACATCATACAATTCGAAGGAATAATAGTGCACATTTATTATGCAAATTTTATTTGATAAGAAATTCTCAATCTAATTTATTACAATAACGATACAATTATTCGAATTAATGTGTTATTTTTTTTGGCGATTTTCTTTTAACGAGAGGATTGAAAAGGTCGACGATGATTTCTCGAGTTCTCGACGAATGGAACGGAAAGTAATATTTAGAGTACGTTGTTGTGTCTTTGTTCAACTTTGCATCGTTTAAATTTTATCGTATAAATATATATATGTATATATATTATATATGTGTGAAGACAAAGGACACAATTTTTTCTCAGCGAATATACTTACGATAATCGAATGAAATTTCGCTTTAGGTCCCACGTGTTATAACACGCAAACCGATTAAAATTGTGTAATATAAAAATTTAAGAGAAAAAAATATTTCGAAAAATATATCGAAATTTTTAACATTTGTTTGCAAATATCAATTTGCTAAGAGAGAATATATTTGTCTTACTTTTCATCTCATGATATATATTAATATAATTCTCGCATCTCGTTATTTAATCGGATTAATTTAATAATGTATAAATATAATTGTGAAATTCTTTTCACCTATGTAATTCTTCAAATGAATGGAAAAGGGAGACGCAAGTATATCATCCGCCTCTATGACATTGTGCCAAATGAGAAAAAAAAACGTGATTAATTCGCGCATATTACGGAGAACAAATTTTCGAAATACTTGTGTAATGCAGGGGACATTGTCGCCTTTGGATATGATCTCAATTTATTATCTCGAAAGAGAGAACGCGCATAATTTCGGCTAAAAAAAGGCTTTTCCAAGGATCAACGAATCCCCCCGATTTATTAATAGTAAGTATAGCTTAAGTAGAGTTGCATAACGAAATGACATTACAAAAAAAAGGCTGATCTCTTTCTAATAGAAAAGGAGGGCGATTGATAATGGTGCCAACGATAACGTCTCGAGACTCACTCATCACTTTGTAGTGAGATATACAAATAAAAGTATACTAAAAAGGAGAACTTGCAAACCGGAAAGTTTCCATCGAGAAAAAGTATCGCAGCGTCATCGAGCGACAATTAATCGAGCAATCGATATGCTTTCGTAATTTTAATTGAATAGATAATTAATGGGAGCATCGCTTACCGAGAAAAACGGATGGATTTCTTACGTTAGTTGATGGAATCGATATCGTCGACACAATGCAATTTTTAAGGAGAGACGAGACGGTAAATGAACGAACGAAATCGAACCAAAGAGGAAGCATCGCAGTGCCAATAATAAAATGCCACGGATATTTCTACACTCAACGAGGAATATGCTGGTTCTCGCTGCAGACGATCCAGGATTAAACCTTACGACGATGAGATTCATATTTCGTATATGCACACACGATCACGATGGTCCTCATTAAGATTATTGATTTCGATTAATCGCATTCCTTTGTATGTATAGCGAGAGTATAAAGTTATTACATCTCGACGCGTTCACTCGATCGTTCACTCATCCGTTACATGGTTACATTATATATCAAGCTTGCGACCAATGTTGATCCTTCGTTTACGTTTGTACATAGCGCTCTTAAGGGAATATATTTAGGAAATGAATTAGAGGCATATATATGTATATACATATATATAAATATAAATATATATATATATATGTATATGTATATATGTATATGAGAGCAATTTTACTAGCACGAGAGGAAGAGATTTAAAGGATCGATCAAAATTCGCGAGTAGGTGGCTTATTCGGAGATCAGTCCTCGTTATATCCTCGATAGTTCCTTTTTCCTATCTCTATTACGAGGACGATCACTGCGATTTCATTATATACAAGTTGTATGATAAAGAGTATATATTGATTTCGGCGCTTTACGATACACCTTGTACCTCTATAAATATATATTTATATATCCACACATTCCGCTCTATAAAAGTATATAACGAACAGTGAGGGAACGTCGGTCGGAGAAGGAAAAAAAACTTAATCCTTGTTACATTAAGAATATATACAGTGTGTTTGTAGAAGAAACTGTATCTATTTCTAGAAAGTTTATTATAAAGAAGCTATGCGTGTTATCAAAAATTTTACGTTAGTTAGTTATGATATAGAGCTTGCAGAATTGACAAAAATATGCCCGGAATATTTTTCATCTGTAAAAAACACTTTCTCGATTGATTAGTATTAAATATTTACTACTCAACTCTGGAAAATTTCTGTAAAAGATGAATAATATTTAAGTTTGCGGAAATAGATGGAGATTGGGCACTCCGACCGATAAAACGAGAAAGCTGTTGCTCTCGACAAATAATTTAGGAGAATGATAAAGAAACGCGAAAAAGATGAAAATTAAGCGACTCAAATCGATCGAACGAGCAATCAGCCCGCACATAGTCACTCTAAAGTCTTAAGATATCGTTTCAACGTCTATATTTATCGGTGCTATCAAAATGTGCTACCATTGTTTTCGCATCTGTGTATGTCTCGATTTTTCAAATAAAATGTTAATTTTATTACACAGGCCCATCCCAGTGTAATTGTCCTCTCACCGAACCACCGAAAAGATATATCGTCGTAATAAATTTCTATAAAAATAATAATACATTGAAAGGCCACTATTCATGTGAAGATAAATAAATTGCGTAGATAAGAGAATAAAAACATTCAGTAAGCTTTCTGAAAATATAATATAAAAATAAATTCGATCTATATTCCTTATCAGAAATAAATTTGTTAAAGAGATTTACGAAACCTTTTTGATTTATTTGGCTCTGTACAGATTTGCTACAAATTTATTATTGTTAATAATACCATCGTATATTTGTAACGGTGTGGGTAAAATGATGCTCGCGTACATCCTGGATGGATCTTTCCCGATTCATCGAGCCGAGACTATCCTCGTCTTCTATCATCTTTCTTTTTTTTCTTCTCGGGCTAGATCGACCATTTATCGACTACATTTCGAGCACACTTTGTTTTACATAAGCTTTGGAATACCCGTGGACACATAGGTACAACGGCTTTACAATAATTTATAGGAAAGCGCGATTGAGACGAGTGGTGACAGCTACACTTATTTCATTCATATAAATGCACGATATCGAGAAGCTTACATTCCAAAAGAGAATCCCGTTTTACATCCACTTTCCATCTTCTTCTTCTTCTTCTTCTTCTTCTTAGAAAAAACTTCCGATAAATACTGCGTCGTAAATTGGCGAGATAGCTAAGAATATTCTTTACGTCTAGTGTTCTTACGTCTAATTTCGATCTGCACTGCGCGTGTATTTATTTCCAGATGCGCCAATATTTCCATATAAAACTAATAAGTGTATTTCGAAAGAATGCGCTGTGTGGATATGGTCCACAATTTAAATAAAAAGAAAATACTGAAGGAGCTATCATCTTTAAAGGAATTATTGGTGCATCTCGTGTATATAATGTTATACAAATAAAAAACAGATATCTCTCTAACACGAGAAAAGTATACAATACATCCAGAAAGTTGAACAAAATCATCCATTGATTATTTTTGTAAGTATAATAGCGTGTTCATAAAATGTCTTTGGCTATTAGGAAGTTGATACAGGTGGAATAATATTTGATTATTTCTAAGTTTCGAAAATTGATATTGATTAATAGAAATAATCCGATTTGATTAGTCTACAATAAAATTACGATTTCGTATAAATTCTCTCTTTATGATTTTGTTCACACATTTCAAATAAATTAAACTTGAGCTTGAATCGTCAGGCAGTTCACTTTTCACCTCAGCGCGAGCCTCGTATGTAGAAATTGATTATTATTACATAGCTTGTAGCTTCCATCTTATAGATTCGCGTAAATGTACACACATCGTTGCCATATATATTTCGTCTTTACGTAATATATTTTATACACAATCGAAACGTTAAATATAATTACAATTACGCGGCTTGAGTCAATTAAATTGACGCGACGAGAAAAAAGTAAAGTGACCTAAAAATCAAAAGGTAACCGCTAAACACGTAAAAATTTACACGTATTAATTTTATAAAAAGGAAAAAAACGCGTATATATGTATATAAAACACAAAATTGACTTTTACTGAATTTTCTGAGAAAAACTCAAAATTGACTATTAGAGGTTTTCTAAGAAAACTTACATTATAATGCCAGAGAATTTCTGGATTTGTCTAGTTTTTTTGTTTGCAAGCAAATCTTTTTCGAATGTCCACGTACCTGGTCCAACAGAATCGCTCGCTTCATTTTCGCGTTACTTATAGAAAATTCGTAGTATAATAGTACATACAAGAAAATTTACAGACCTTATTCTCGAGAGAAATCTGGGGAGGGGGAGGGATTAGCGGAGAAAGAACGCTCTCCTTTCCCGTCACCGCACCGTGAGATTTCGCGACAATCTTAATAATCAATATTTTTTTATACATATAATATTATATATAATATATATATATATATCTGTTTATATATACGTATGTATATCGTCTTATCTAGAGTCGTCGTCGTCGTCGTCGTCGTCGTCATCGTCGTGCTTCGCCAACATCGATGCAAAATAAATCACAATCGTATATTTCTTCCTCCCCGTTACCCTCCGATTGGCAACTGTGCTCCTGCGTCATTAGCAACATATATATTATATATGCTGCACATATATATTTTTTTCTCCTGCCTTTTTTTCGTCATCGAGTTAATGAATACGCTAAAAAATATTAATCCCTTCTCGCGCGTTTAGACGTATCGTCCTATATTTAACGGAGTATTTTGGTTTCTCGACACTATGTGGTTTCCACGCAGAGGATGCAACAAAAGTAGTCACCTCGTTTGAATATTCAAAAACAAAAATTTTCTTTTTCTTTAAAAAAAAAAAAAAAAAAATTTTTTTTTGTAAATATGATTGTCATATATTTATATGCGTCTAAAATTATATATATTTATAGTACAACAGTGTGTGCTTAAAAAAAAACACAAATAAATGCAGAAATAAAAAAGATTCGACATATTCAAAACGATGCGATTACTCTTGCATTACTACAGTTCTATCTGCGCCACAGTATGGAAGATCGTGACTCGGAAACGCAAAGAAGGATAAAAGTTCCCAAGATGCACTTTCGTGAATACGAAACATACTTCGAAATTAAGAAGTTTATCTTATAGTCTCGCTCGAAAGTGCGTCCTAACGCCTGCATCTTTTGGTTTAACTCGACTTATCGATAATGTACATACGCATTAACGCGGAGCGCTCGTCTATGGGGTAAATAGAGATGCTTATATATTATTATTACTATTATCGTTATTATCATTATTATTATTATTATTATTACATGTGTGTATGTGTGAGTATGACCGTCGCGTGTATCGTCGTATCCTCGTCGTTATGGAATGTGCCGGGAAGGAAGTCGCTCTATTCGGGGAGCCACGACTTCGGCAAGTCGATGTCATTTTCTCCGTGCGCGTATTTCGACAGCTTGAACGCCTCGCGCAATACGATTGCGCGCGAGCAGAATTATGTGCCAATTTAATAAATACTACATACTAATGAATAGATATATGTATTAATAATTGATATATTAATAAAATATATTAATTTATTTAGTTCGATATTTTTTTATTTTATACAACTTCTGCAAGTTTGTGGAGAAATTTTTGTATCTTTGATCGATGAATTTTTATACAGTAATGTACGATTAATAATAATATATTATAATTAATAATAATATATTATAAAACTAATAATATACCTTATTAATATTCAATATTAATATCTCTAAATTCTTTTTTGAGTTGACTACAGAGAAATATACGACAGATATTTTATTTCAAAGTGTACAGTTTCAAAGAAACGCGGCGTTCAAGCTGTCGATTGTTTTTCTTCAGGATTTCCTTGTTTATTCAAGATTTTATATCCTGATTAAACAGCATCTACGAATTCTGCTATTAACTAGTGCGTGAACTTGTATGCTCTTGCAAGCTCACGAGTTCCCATTCGAAACTCGAATCGCGATTCGGCGAAAGCTATACGTTCGCGATTAAATTGGCCGCAATTGGCGCATCCTCAAGAACGTCCTAAGGACAGAGTGATTAAACTAAACAGTGCTATTGCTATGTCGATTGGTTGGCTCGCCAGTCGATTCAATATTGCAGATTGACTCGTAAGACTTAGAAAAATGATGTCATGGCTGACAATTCCATGAAATCGTCAAATGAAAATTTTTTTTTGAGAACTTTTTTTCTAAAAATTTAAATTCTTTCCAAAGTGAATATTTTTTAGTAAATTGTTCTCAATGTAAAAGATAAACCAATAATCAAATGTAACGTAAATGTCTCTTGAATTTTTCTCGTATCGATAACGCGAGAAAAGAAGCGAACTAAAATGTATATATTGCTTTTGTTTGTTCAATGAACGATAAATAAATTAGTCCATATAAGATTCTACATTACAACCGCCTCCTCTGTGCCAAATGATCTCTATTGAGAGGATTGTGCAGAATTGTACTCTAACTTAGAATTTCTCGGTCTACAATTCTGAGGGCTATTCAAATTCTAAATATACAAATGCGTATTTAAAACGTGTGAGCGTTTCGCAGATTCTCAAAAATGAAAAGTAGATTATAAAGATAACAAACGAACCAAACAGAATATCAGCTCGCTACAGCACAACAGGGCACATTAAGATGACGTGTCGAAACGAAAGAATCATCGGCCATTTCTTTAGGAGGCAGTAGCGGCGGCGGCGGCGGAGGGTCACGCCAGATTGCTCTCCTGTTCGCCCCATCCCTCGCTGTCGCACTCGCTCTCCGATGCCGAGTCGCTGTCGCTGAATTCAACGGCAACGCGGCGTGCCAAAATTGATGCGACGTCGTTGAGCGCATTCACGCGCTCCACCTCCTTCTGTTCGTTCTTTTCCACCTTGCGCAGCTTTATTCCTGTAAAGGACGGCGATTGCATTAGACTAGAATAGTATTAATTCTTATGTACAATTTTTACGGAATATTAAATTATACAAATATTTGAAAGCTTATACACGCACCTCTCGTGTGCATGTGTATATTGGATGCTAAAGATTTTTAAGGGGATCTAAAGATATATAAATGTTTTATTCTTAACTGTATCGAAAATCATAAAAATAAGATTACCATCGCGAATCGCCTTGAGCAGATCGTTTCGTGGATCGACCAATGGAATATTCGGATTGACAGGCTTCTTCAATTGACCGTCCACAATGTTCTTTAGAGGCTTCAGCTTCGGCGGATTTGTCGCGATCATTCTCGCAATGTCCCCATTCGTGAGTGGCAACGGCGCCGTTGGACCGTTGAGAACCGGGGGAGGAGGCGGCGGTGGCGGAGGTGGCGGAATGTTGCACGGGGGCGAGATGGGTCTCGGCGGGGTAGGATCCGGAGTAGGTGGAGGCGGCGGAAGATCCTGGGGTGCTGGATCCGTTTCGTCCACGCCCAACTGGCCCGAATGGTTCAGCGGCGTCGGTGTCGAGCGTTGGCTCGGCAGAGGACTGTCTGTCCGACTATCGTTCCTGTTCAGCAAGTGCGACGGTATGGAACCTAGAATATTTATATATTAATAAAGATCGTGCCGTATAAGCTCTGAATTAATCATTATTATTTTTAAAGTATTATTTAAAGAATCAAGAACTTGCTTCTTCAAATACAATTACTGCGACAAATTAAGAATGATTGAATTGACATACCGTTCATAGAAGGAGGAGACATGGTTTCTCCTGGCGGTGGGGGCGGCGGCGGTAGAGTGTCTCTACCGGTGCTCATGGATCTTCCCCTAGTCGGAGTGTTGTTGGCGGATGCCACTGTGGGCGTGGAGTTGCTGGAAGCGTTGCTTGGCGGCGCCGGTGGCGGCTGCGACGGTCGCGATCTGCCGCCTCGGCTCGGAGTGCTCTGACCGCCGGGACTCTGATACGTTTCGCTGCCGGCCGGCACCTGACCCGGAGCGTAATGCGATCCGTAGTTCTCATCGTAGCCCTGAGCTATGTAGTTCGTTGCCCTGCAGCGAGAAAACGAATGATTATTGTACAAAAAGAAGCTACAAATTATTATTATTATTATTTTATAAAATTATTAGTTGTATTATTGTTAGCTTCATTATCGCGATATTTTCACCTGTAGTCGGCAGACGGCGGGCTGTAGAGATGTTGCTCTTCCGGGGGGTAGCTTCGCCGCAGCTCGATACTGTTAGGCCTGGGCGGCCTAGGATCCGTCAACACCATTCCCAGTAGCGTGTCATCGCCGGGCTGCACATTGTGCGGCGCCCTATACTGCACCGTCTGCGTAGGCATGATGTACTCGCCGTGACCGACGGCCAGTTGTCGTTGCCGTTCCCTCGTATTGTGCGGCTGTCTTACACGCTTCTTGTGTCTGCCGCCGCCACCTCCGCCGCCACCCTCATTCCGAGGCCTATGCGGCTGTTTTGCGGAAAAAAGAATGCAATTTTTAAAATGCGTAACGCGAAAGAGACAACGATCAAGGTGCATCGCATGTTAAGTCAAGCACAATCGGTTTAAAGTCAAGAACGTCCCGACGATTGATCCAGCGACTGTTTTAATGTTATCTCAGCGAATTTGGATTGAGTTGGAATTTATCGGAGCGTAAATGTCATCCTCTCATTTGTCGTTTAGCCAAATTAGAATTTACTGGATCAATAGTTAAATAGGATATATAAATATATATATGTATATATATATACACACACATATATATATATATATATATATGTAGGAAATAAAAGTGAAGAGAAAAACCTTGTAAAGATGAATAACTAATAAATTGCAACTCTTGAAATTTTTCATTCTTGAATTCTATTATCATGAAAAAGAAAAAAAAATATTCGTTTCCTGCAACAATTTTATTTCCTACAATGTAACAAACATGACAAGATGGAGATGATATATTCCTGAAATGAACGATGAGACGATATTGAAATTATGGAGATACCGGTGTCGGTCGAAGATGAGTCAGTGGATGATGAGTATATAACGCAGTTCTATATAAATACATTCAAAACTTGCATAAAACTGGCAAAAAACGGCATTACATAAGTGATCCACAAAGTGACGGTAGGTATAAGAAACTTGTTTCGAGTTTTCAGAAAAAAGAAAAAACACAACTCAATTTACAGTGGAAGTGGAAGGTGGGTTCGAGTCAGGATGGAAGGCCCTGCGTAGATGGAATTTTTGCCTTCTTCCTTGTTGCTTTCGTCATCTAAAAGATCGACGAATTTAGACTTGAACAAAGGAAGTCTATTGGCTATTCGATCTACGCAAAGTGATACGATCGCCATTGAGAAAATGTGGCTCTATTAACTACAGAGAACTTCGAGAAAGCGAGCATCTAGCGTCAATCTCTATATCAGCGCGCAAAAAGATCGGTTAATGAAAGAAAAACCACAGAGAGGGTGATTATATGCGATGAGAATGGAATGCTTGGTGTGGCGATCAATTCGCTGACTGAGATTACTGTTGTCGGATGTTTCGTAAGAGGGTAAGAAGAGATTAAAAAGAGACTACAAAGATCCAAACCATCGACTTGCCTCTCTGAACGGTTCGGCATATTCAGACTCGCTCTACAACGAACGGGATAGTAATTCAATAGTTAGAATCGCAGTATTAGACACGTTAAGAAACTAGTTTGGTCTACGAGCTCGCGCGCACCTCGACAATTTTCAAAAATTAGACTCGACTAAATGTAACTTGCGTGTATTCTCTATATCATTAGTTTAGATTCGGAGAAAAAATTCGCGATAATATAAATATTATAAATAATACAATAATTATCGAGGTGCGCTTTTGAAATATATTATTACGCAAAGATTCTTACCTTTTTCCCTCGATCGTGCAGCTTCTTTTCCGTGTCTTTGAGCATCTCCTGACTCCACAGGTCGAAAAAGTAATTCGGATCGGTATAAAACTTCAAGCCATCCTTGCCATCCTCTCTGAAAACAATAGAGAGTTCAATTATTTTCACAAGTCAAACCTATTTATATCAATGAAAATTAAACAACGCTAATTACCTGTAAACATTAAGCTTATCCAGAGGCGGCGGCGTATCGCATTGATGATAGGTCTCCAGCATCGCCGTCGGCATCGTGTCTCTGGAGACGACTTGTTGATCGAACACCACGGAACTCTTGAAGGCTTTTCTCATGTGTATATCTTGCAACGAGACTGCGTAAAAAAAAAAATCAAGAGACCTTATTAATATCTTCTTCATCTAATTCTTCGCAATTTTCTGCGACTTTGGAGTTTTCTTTCTAACTGATCGATATCTCGCGTACCTTCCTCAACGTTACTATCTAGCTGGGTGACCTTGACAGCCAAACGATCTATCCTAGCCTGAAGAGAATTGGCTCGATCGCTCAATCCGTGCGCCTCCCTCGCCAGCTCGCCGAATAGATCCTCGGCGTGCCTCGACAGACTCGACAGTTGTCTGATAGTGTTGGCCAAGGTGCCGTTAGTGGCTGCCTCGAGCTCCGACGGCAGCGGGAAGTCCTCGGGGATGGTGCCCCGTGCCACATGCACGGGTTCTACTAGTCGTTTCGGAAGCGGCATCTTGCCGGCTGCTCGTTCCTCCTGCTCCCTCCTCTTTGCGGTAACTCACTCACCGCTCTCTCGAGACCTGAAATCATCCCCAGAATTATCAGTTAGGTCAGATTTTCGCAACTTTACGTTTCTTCGTTGTAACGTTTTTCTTATGACAATGTTGAAAATTTGGTCGAAATCAATCGATGCTACTAATAAAAGTAATATACATTATGTCATAATTTTATCATAAATGAAATGAAATCTTGTTACTTGGTTTGATAAAAGTTGCATATACAATCGTTTAGAAGCTGATTCTAGAATATCATGTAAGAAATATTATTTAGAAAAATTGTAATTAAACTTTTTATTAGTAGTGTCTCGATTAGAGTTTCAAAACAATTTATGCTTAACAATAATATATATATGCTTCAAACGTATTTGAGAATAATCGAATGACGCTCCATTTTCTAGCGCAAATTTGCTTAAAACGTGATTTATTCGCGAGTAGCATTTGAAGAGTGCTCGACCAGTGTGAACCACTCGTGGTAGCTTAAAATCGTCCGCTTCCGAAGAGGGCCGTTAACGAGATGAATATTTGATTCACCCGAGGACATCCCTTTGATCCAACCCTTGTTACATCCATAGCGACAAGAGGGAGACAAATGGAAGAGGGGGATAGAATCGAGCGAAAGAAATTGCGAATCTCGCGGATTCAGCTATTATTTATACATTCGTATGAACTCGTTTAATTCAAAGTCTTGTAAGCTCGCGAGATATCTCATCGCTCGCTGCCTCTTATCTTCTTAAGCGCCGCTTGTTTCACTTTCCGCAAGTTTTAAAACAGGCGTGCACGCACGCACGCAACGGTAAACACCATTGCATTACGCAATTGCTAACGTCATACGTGATAACGATAACATCTTATCGCTCACGGTTGACTGCCACTAGCAAAGACGGCGTTATCAGTAATCGGTATATCTAAAATTAAAGTTGGTTTACTTCTTCAAGTTCTTACGAGCAGTTATTACAAACGTGAGCTCTCAATGCGCGGAGTCGCCTGTGAATTTGCAAGCAGATGACGTCACGGTTACATTAATAGAATCGTAGAATTGCATTTATTTCAACTATTTAAAATTTATTGATTTTTTCAAAGAAAAATGAAGAGAGAACGTGAGACTTATTTATTATATTTAATATACATTATTATTATATATATTTAATTATCTTATAAAAGTATAAAGATTCTTATGTACAATTATGTTATATAATTGCTTATTTATAATATATCCCCGGCTTTGTAAAAAAAGAGAGTTCAACAGGCTTTGCTTTAAAGTTAATTAAACAATACGGCGGACAAATACGTCAATAGCGATTGTCAACAAACAAACATCGTTTGACTTATCGAGGGTCAATGATACGACCGTGACCGAACGTAACGACTCCGATGGCGACGACAACCAAGTCGACGACGTGCGTAAACGCTATTGTGTCTCCTAATTAGCAATTAGCCGCTGCGAAGCGTGCAAATGGAGCTGCTCTATACGGGATATTGCACCTGCGAAGAGAACCATGAAAAGCCTCCGACATGGCTAATAATATCTGTCGAAGGTATTGTGTGTATATGAAAACACCTATTCTCTATTCCGCATCTCGTTATCGCTTCCCGTTAAACTCTCTTTTATTATTCTTTAAATTATTACACCCTGCTTGAATTTAACATTTTTCCTTTTTACATTTCGTTCGACGTTATTATCAATTATCCTTTATTATATTCTTAAATGGATATATTATGAATATAATCGTTTGTAATAAAAATCACACGCTGCACGTCATCTTGAAACCCCATCACTTAAAGAAGAATAATAATGATTTAAATCCATATATGTTGATAAATTCGCTTCATAAAATTTTTGACAATTTACCAAATTTATCTACAATATAGTATATAATAATCGTCCGTACAAAAATTATATAATTATATTATGCTTCTCGCAACAAACGATGAGAAAATCTTGTTGGACACAACTCGATATGGCTACCAGAATCCTTTTGCCATAACGATATACATTTTATTAAACTGCTGCGCAAAATCGAACTGTCATTTAGTCATTGAACCAGTCAGCGAATAATGAACGATTCATTTCGCGGCCGTTGAATATCGAGAGCACGAGGGCATAAAATTGCATAACGAATGTGCAAGTGTTGCGAACTGTTATATCGAGATAATATTTCACGAGAAAGGTAATAACTATCGTTTCCGACTATTATTTGATATAGAAATTCGCGCGACGATATAGAAAATCTGTCTCTATAACTGTTAACAAGATGCAATTGCAATTAGCAAGAATTTATATGTTTTCCAACGAGTAATTAGAAAGCTGCAATTATCTCTGTCTCTGCCAGAGGCATATGTATTAATTTAATTTATATTATTTCAAATTTATTATTAATTTATTTAATATATATATAAATTATATTATTTCAACTTTATTTTGATAATGTTGTGTATATCAGTACTGATCATATATCTCTTAAGAATCAATATTTTATTTCCACATTATTTCGCTACCAATATCTGAAAAAAATATATTGATATGTAAATGTCTTTTTTTAAAATGCTCTATTTTTCGCGAATGCAAGTCAATGCTTTGATATTCGGAGGTTAATAAGCATATTTGAAGCATTCGTGCTAACAGGATTCGTGCCCAGCGAGCTCTTTGTGAATGAAAACCGCAGACACGTTGCCGCATGCAGCGGGCTTGCATAAGGTAAGCAGTATCCTGAGATACCTTTCAGTCTGTGAAAGGTCACCACTACGCTACAGCGCTCGCTACTACTACCACCCCGTTTGGCGTAAGTAGAAATCGGAAAGACTTAATCTTTGCACTCTCTGCAACGTGTTTGTCGATCGTTGCATCTATTTCAGGCTGTATTGGATTGCAATGATTGCATCGGTAGCGACACTGATTGCGATTCTGCCAAGTGTAGATTACACACGCGTTTCGATAAACAAATCCATTATTTCGCATGAGATTTTTATATAAAAAATAATTTAATTTTACCGAGAATTTTATTTTTAATTCAATTTTATATATGTGTATTTAAAATTTAATAAATTTCGTAAATTGGAAAAATCGTATAACGACAATGAGATAATATCCTAATATTAAAGATCTTAATTTTCAAAAGGGATTCATATTTTCAAAGGTGTTTATCTTGATAGACCAACTTGATGCAAGTATATATATTCGCGATATAATCGAAGGCGACAGAAGGCTTAATAATATTTAATATGGCTCGAATTGTTAAATCTCTTTGAAATTTGCAGGACGGTGCTGGTAAACGTAGAATGACAATGACTACAACGTCGTGCTGTTTCCACTGATTATTCACGCTTGTTCGCGGTTGCATTCTGGTGCGCACGTGCGACTGGGCGAGCAGAGAATGCACATGTCGACCATATGGTCACGCATAAAACGTATGCAAGAAATACAAGGTTACTACCCCTTACGCACCAAATTGACGCGATTTTGTCACTTTAATAAAAATTTCTTTTCATTATCTGTACTTTTTGCACGTGCGCAAGAAATTTATTTTTCTTTTAAACAATTTATATTTATAAAATTAAATTTTCTCCCTCTCTCAAAAATTTTATCGAAAACAATAAACGATATTTGATTTGAAAAGAATTTTATCGAGTTATAAAAATAAATACAAATTACATAAAAATTAATATAAAAAAATTGGAGTATTAAATTGATTTTTACTACTTCTTATCGTACAAAGTATAAGTTATTTATTTCGTCGCATCGTAAAATATCGCATGGCGTGAAATGGTCTGCGGGAGATATCTGCGCCGACATTCTAACCATTCGTTTAGTGCGCTTCTCACAGGGAAGAAGCGCATACCGAGACGCATTAGAATCGAGACGTTATCGAGTCGATTGAACGGTGCAATCCGACTAGACATTATCGTTGACAACAAAGAGTCTATGCTAATGTCGCGACGTGCAACGATTTCGCAATCGCAGACATGTGCATCTAGAAGAATTCCGTCTTCCCCGCGAAATGTTATTCCTCGCCTCTCGAGATAATATTGAAGTCGTAATTTTCTTTTAATATAAAATGGAAATTTTACCGTTTCTTTATTAATAAAAACAAAACGCGTCAGAATTAATATAAACGAAAATTTATTTTAATATCGGAGATTTAATTCAACTATAATTTTTTTATAATTATTTATAAAAACAGATTTAGAATGTTGGAGAATTTGTTCATATATATGCGTATATTTTTTTTTACAAAATAAAATTTTCAATCGACGCAAAAATAATTGCCATTGAACGTGGGCGAATTATTAACCGCGTTTGGCTAATTAAAGCGCGAAAGCTTATAGCTAGAAGAAACGATAGAAGAGAAAGATAGAAAGAGAGAGAGAGAGTATTGTATTCGGGTCACTGATAAGGGAAGGATGTGAGTCGTTGGGGAGCCGTTAACGACAGGTTGAATAAATTATATCGACGTTTATGCGTTACGGGAGCAACGTGCTGAAAAGCTGTGTGATGCTGCTCTCACAGATTGCCTGGCCGAGATATTTATATCCTGCCTGCTGTGTATGTGTACCACTACCAATACTATCATCTTGTATTTTGTATACAAGCGTATAAAGTCGATAGAGGTACAGCGATCATCAAACTTGCACGCTTACGATATTGCGACAAAAATATTTACTCGATATTCACTCGATAAATATGCTAACATATTTCCTATGATATATTGTATAAACAAAACTTGATTGCAGGTTTTTTCTTCGTTGAAATAATGTTGTCGACGAACGTGGCTGCTGCAGAAACCAAGGATTTTTCTACCTCAATTTCAAGGGTCAAGAAAGAATTTTCAAATTCAATTAATCTAATTTATTATTTAAAGTTACCTTGAATATTTTTGATGAAAACATGGCGTTTAACTAATTACGCAGTTAAATTAGAAATCCGTGGATATAGTAAGTCTGTCGCGTGCAACCGTGAATGATTGCATTTTCGCCGTTCGTTCACAATTATTTTTACGACAGGTGAAACCAGCTACGTTGAAGTGGATTAGTCCGACTCTTTATCGCGAAACACGTTTGGGGCCACTTTTTTCGCTCGAGTTAAATCTAACTAGGCCTGAAGCCGCGCTCGATTTAACGCACGAAGAAAAAGCTCGAGAAGGCACGTGGGCATCCTTAAAAAGGTGCTCATTCCTCATTAGCGTTTACGTCGTTTGAGAAAACAAAATGTTGGTATGCCACTGAACAAGTTCTCTCTCGTTTTTATTCGTTTTCCTTGTATATCTACTCGTTACAGTATATCAGTTACAATAAAATCTATTTACTGTTATTTTACTTCTCGTAAGAACGAATAAGGAGAAATCGAGATTTTCTCGGTTTTCGATCTTTGCTTTCAAAATTTCTTAATTTTACAAGTTATAGATCGTATAATAGAGATTTTTAAAATCTTGTAAGCAAATCCTTCTTGTACATTTTTATTTTCAAGACTCTCCGATTTCAATTTCAAAAATGTCTACATTTATAATTATCAGAAGGGAAAGATGCTACATCCAAAATGAATAGAATTAATGTTGTATACAAATTACAGTGTAATGATTGCAGTGTGTCCTACATAGGCCAAACAAAAAGACATTTAAGTACCAGAATAAAAGAGCATCAGAACAATATTAAAAAACATGTGTCGAGCCATTCTGTCATTTCTTAGCAAGCATAGGACAGATTGTAATCATGATTTTCGTTGGCTTGATCCATGTATATCTTACATACAGAGAAAAACACGCGAAAGAGAGAGATTGCTGAAATGTTTTACATAAAAAGGCAAACAAATAAAATTAATTTACAAACAGACACTGACAGTCTTAGTTCAGTCTATGATAAGGTCATTAGAATGGCTTAAAAACACTCGTGTCTCTATCGCTGTTTTAATCAGTATGTGACTAGATGTCCTAATGACATGTAAAGAATTTAATTTTGTAAAATTAGTATTTGTGACTTATGAATTATTAACAAGTATTATATGTGGTTTTTCGTGAATGTATAATTTTTGCGTCGCTAATTGATTTATATATATTTTTGTAGCACTTGAAAAGGACCAAAATTATGGTCGAAACGTAGTGTTTTTTAATTAATAAAGGAACATCTGCAACTTAAGCCAGTTATTGGTCGAAAATAAGAATTTTATATATATTTTTTATTTTTATTCTCACTGGCGATTAAATATTAATTCTCATCATATAATTATTAGGATCATAAAAATTCACAAATTAAAAAAATGAGAAATTACAGAGGATTTTTAAGTTTAATTTCTCCATCTGCGATATATTACAATTGTTCGACGACAAGAATAAGCAGTTTCAGTCTAGGCTTTTTGCCCGGTAAAACCGAGACTCCTCGAAACGACTGACGAGAGACGGGCTCGCTTCATATGCCTGTCCTCGTCGACTTTAGACGGCTTGATCAATATTGCGCGAAGACACGGCGGACACCAGGAAGAATCGGTTCGTTTGCCGTCGACGATTAGCTCGCGATTGGCTCGCGAATCTCGATCTTTCTAGCGCGCCTCGAATTTCACGCTCTCGATAACGCGCTCTCGACATACCTCGCCCGTTCGTCGAGTGAAAGCAGATGATTTATACGGGCTGCTCCAAAATACCGACAAGGAAAAAACGCGACTTTTTCCCCTTTCTCTATTTCTTTTTAAATTTGTTAAATGTTTTAAAAATAAATATCTCTTACCGATTGGTGAGAAACCAGACATTTTGCGGCTACAAACGTTAAAACAACGCGACGCCCCCTTCCTCCCACGTTCATCGAAATAAAGATCACCCTGAAGATATTTTCGTCGACCCTCGTCCCGAGTCAAGTCAGCAGGAACGAGTATCGGGGCGCAATGCGTCAGTTCCTTCGATACTATAGGACTACAACAACCCCTCGATATAATACAAGGGGTGACGTCATACTCTCCATGTTTGCTACATTCCGTAAATATAATTCGCCGTTTTGGAGTCGGGTAACTTCAATTATGAATGCAAAACTGATATATCAAGGAACTATAAAATTGATGAAAAACAATCAAGCTAGGAAGTGAATTTTTTAATTTAGGAGCTGCAAGTATGGAGTTAAAAAATCTGATAAAAATTCACAATTAAAGATAAAACATATATAATGGAATCTATTATAAAAGATGAAAAATTTAAAATTTATATCAAACTACGAATCTAAACACAAGGATGTACGGATTTAAATATCTGCGATGCCGAGATAAACTAAGCAGATGTAAAACGTCTCTCGAATACCCACTCGATGCACTTCCGGTTGCTCTCTTATACGTATTTCTGTCACATGCGATATCGTAAAGTGCGCCGTGCGCTGGAAATTGATGTGTTCGATCGAGGCAATCGAATGTCGGGAACCGGTTAGTTAACCTTGTTTCGAAAGAATATTTTAAAAGTAAAAAGCACGTAGGAGAGGCAAGATACTTGTTCATTGAGTATATGGCAATGCTGCTATTATTACATCCGCAAAGACTAGCCTCGCGATTTGTGTTAGCCCTGTAATCCTCGAGAGTCAGCGGTTAATCCTCAAACTTTTCACAGCCATAGAATATAATAACTAATTTATCGTACTTCAAACTTTTAATTAATATCATCAAATATACAAAGTTTCACGGACCCTAATCCTCCATTCTCTGATACTACATTTTGATACCACAGGTCTCCTCTAGTAATTATTTTCTCGATAATATAATAAATTCATTTAAAAATAATTTAGCATTTGCGTAGAATTTTTGATTTTATGATCGATTTTTCTTCAGCTTTATATAGATTCTGGAAATTTCATAAATTGTTTTACTAATTGTTGATTAATTTAAACTTACTTAAACAGATATAAATTTAAATAAAGTAAATTAAAATTTTCGTGAAAAAGTTGTATACAATTTCTGGAGAGTAACAGTAAAATTTGAACGGAAGAACGGCGATGAAACGGATATACAAGTGCGCGACTAATTGCAAGAAGAGGTTTCAGAGAACGCAAGGACCAGAAGGAGGAAGGCTGTGGAACAAAAAGCTCACGGTGGACAGTGGCAAAGTATCGAGTAACATTCGTCATGGTGAATGCGGAGACGTCGACCTCGGATGCATCCCGGTCGAGAGCTAGTCGCATACGTCCGTGTGTGCGTTTGTGTACGAACGCACACAGATCCGTTTTCAGCGAGAGACGTACATCTCGCACACAGCGAACGGATTTAATCCTCTTTCTTCTAGATATATAGAGGCGGCACTTTTGGCAAATTGAAATGATAAATCGAGAGGAAACGCCAACCCCAGAGACAATGACACTGCAAACGATATTCGTCTCTCTTCTGCGAGAGCGAAAACTCGCAACTCAAAGGGCTGCATCTCAAACTGCACTTGCCATAAAGGTCAGTGCACCGGTACGGAATTAACCTAACCGCAGTATATAGCACTCATAATCGTTTGTTTCCAAAGATTCTTCACAAGTTCGAGCTCTGGACCCGCGCGCATCCGTTTTCGATTAGGCGCGAGAGCTCGATATAGAAAACGCAAGAAACGATTTGTATTTTACGATGAAAAAAGGAAACGTGTCGATATTTATTGTAATTATTGAAAATTTATATTTTAAAAAATATTTGCTACCGTATAATTAACATCGAGATCGAAATTGATTGCAACATCTATAAATTAGCGAGAGAGCGTGCGGATGCGGCGTCATTTCTCTCGGATGGGATACTACTCGTTGATAATGATAAAAAAAAATATAGAATGACGTGGCGTCAGCAAACGCCCACACGCCGAGAGGCGAGAAAATCGAAACTTTATTGAATCGCGCCCGTTTCACCCTCGAACTCTTCCGCAATCTGCTTTAAAGTAATTAAGTCCTCGCGTTAATTATGATCTTAATGGGACGGGGATCTCCAGACCTCGCGATTTTGAAATATTCCCAACTCTTAGAATAATAATATTAAAAATAATTTATCTTTACATTATAATTTGATTATCATATAATTTTATTGTAATTTTATTGTAATTTTGTAAAATCTTTATTTTATACAGTTTTTGTTTTTGTATAAGACAATTATTTATAAATAATTACTAATACTGATTATTAGCATTGACTTTTTTTATCGAGCTCTTGTTTTATGTGACACAAATCCGAATCACAAAAAGACCTAATAAAAAATGAGCCCTCGGAAAATGTTCTACGATTTACATATAGGCCTTAATTTTTGAATTCAAAGTTTAAACTTTTTTCAAACGTTTTTTTAGCAAATTTTCGTTTTAATATTTTTTGACAGAAATCTGCTGATTAAAGCGTTAATATGCTAATTAATTTTTAATATAATTTGTTATAAAAGTTAAAATAATATGTTTTAAATAATATGTTGTTATTCTTTAAACTCGATTAATATTTTTGACAGTTATCAGCTGATTTCTGTCAAAAAAATTATTCGATTTTAAAGTATTATATAACATATTAGTAACAACATTATTATTTTAATTTTTATAACATATTTATTTTAAAATTTAATTAGCAAATTAACACTTAATAAGCCGATTTTTCAAAAAAATATTATTCGAGTTTAAATGAACTTTATATTATCTTTTTAAAAATATTCTTTTTAATATAGAATTGAAGAATGGGGCGCGCGTAGCGCGCCTTTGTGTGTTGTTCTAGTATCGTAAATAGTGCAATCCTCTTTTTACGGACACGTTTCCGCATCATTATCGATTAGCTCGTGATGTTCTCGCGAGCTAAACTAATGTTTTGACTGTAAAAATATTTGTTCCGATTGCAGGAAAGAATGCAATCTACGCATCACAAACAAAAGCCCCGAATAAATATAAAAATAAATACATAAATTAAAAATTAAAACAGACCGTTCAAAATAGATAATTAAACTTTCTAAAAATGTTTCGTGTATTTTCGAAAAAAAAAAAATATATATTTTTATGACGGATACATTAAATTTAATCGAGATGAGAGAATTGCAGATAAAACGTTTTATTTTAAAATAAAATTATATAGGACCGATATATGAGAGATTCTTTTTTAATATTTTAAAATATTCACATTAATCAGATATCCGAATTAAAATATGATGAGTTTTTAATAATAATATAAAATAAAGTCAACGAATGCAGCGGTTAGTTTAGCTTGTTGGTTCTTAGCCTAGTTTTCACAAATACACGGATTCTCTTATAAAGCTTAATTGTGTAAGTCTTCACGCAACATGGATTAAACCGCAACAAGATTGAAGAGTACGAGATTTACAAGAGAATCATCTTGCAATCGAGTGGTTTCCTGAGAGAGATAAGAAACTTTCATTTTCTTGCGCATTTACCTCTTCGAAGGATAAGTTTAAAATCTTCATTAAGATATTAATGAACGGAAAGAAGATTAGCTTTGTATTGTTCTTAAAATCCATAGAACAAGTTTCAGTCATATTTTTATACATCGATACATATATCTATCGAAATCCTTTCTTAAAAAAAAAAAAATGCAGAATTATTTTGCTGTTTCATCGATAACAAAATGTAATTTTAGATGATAAAAAGACTGATACGATAACAAAAAAAAAATATGACAAAGAAAACTCAAGCTACAGATGCACTTAGCTAAATGCTAGTGATGCTCCAGATGCATTCATGAAAAATGCAGATTACACGGTAGCATGTTACTCGAAAGCGTTGAACTTGCAGAAAATGTACGCATGTAAGCGGCTTGTTGTAATAAACTAACCATAAGTCGTCTGCCATTCACGGCTTAAAACCGGATCAATGACGATATTATCTGAATAATTCCCATAAACGGCCGATGACAACGCGTGAAATTGAGTCGCTGAATGAAGTCCGAAGGGAATGAATCTCTTCGTCTTCACTCGAGCGTTATATAGTATCGATGCACTTATTAATGAAGCTACATCGAATCAGATTCGGAGATCTATATAGATTGGAGATATAGATGGGAAAATTAAATTTAAATGTGCTGTAATAATAATAATAGAGAAACTTGTATTCACATTGGAAATTTTAGAGTAAGATGAATCGGTAACTAACATAAAATGATATACCAGAGATTGACAATTTTGATTTCTTTAATCGAATTTTGAATAAAAGAAGTTTTAATTTTTGCGAACGAGTTCTCCCACGAGTCTCTCTGTTTAGGAATATTAACCTGGATAATGGCGATGTTGTACTTGTATGGGTTTGGAGCCGTATACGACTGAAAATGTAAACGGCAACCCAGTTTTCCTGATGTTCGCGTGGTCGCGGAAACGCGGTCAGGTATATTATTGCGCGTAGGACTGCATCGTGCATCTGTCTGCGTAAGTAAGAGAAGAGTTGAGTTTCTGGCAATTTTCCTAGGCAAGGGGGGCAAAGACACCGACGGTATTTCTCTCCGCGTTAACTCTGCGATTTCCCACGACCCTCGTCGAACCGTGAGCATAAGGCTTAAGGCCACCATAAAGGCTGTGCTATCGATTTTGCATCGCGCTTCTTTTTCCGTCACGCCGCGAGAGAGTCCACGAAGCTTCTTGAGCTCGCTTGGGCACCAAATGGCGTATTTAAAATATCCATCGCGATATACTTTCGCTTCGTGTAAACACAATATTTTCAAGCTAATGTTTATTCCTGTACTTTAATCAAATTCTAATACTTAAATTCTATTAATTATTATGCTCCAAAATTTATGTCAATTATAATACACATAATATATGTATATATTTCTTCTTCAAATCATTTTTAAAATACATTGGACGAGAACTTGGAACATACATTTTCCGCACAGAGCTCTGTACGATTGATAAATGAAAGATGATTGGAAACGGCGCGAAACGGCGTAATCGCAGAAGCGAAATGCGCGTGACGAGATTACGAGACTATGACTGGCGTGTCTCGACGCGCAGTTGCATAATTTCTTTACAGAAATTTCGCGAAACGGAATGCGTATTTACGTTGTCAGCACGCGGCCGACCCCGTTCAAGGTAATGCGGCCAGCAGAGAGCCGGAGAGAGAACGGCAATATATACTATTGTATTTTATATAGGGTGTTCCTAAGCAACGCGTCAACTTTCTCGCGACCCCATTGCACGCAGCGCGATACAAGGAATAATAATTATTTACCATCACATTTCGCGGATTTCATACAGATAAAAATCGATAAAAATGCTATTATGCTAATGGAGTGATATATTTATAAAAAAAGAAAAATGAGGTGTAATTTTATCACAGTATATTGAAAATTTGCGCGAATCAAGATACTAACGCACACGATTTGTGTCTATTTTCTCGGTTTTTCAGATAAAATTTGGCTCGTAACGTCGTGCAAGGGGGAGATCTACCGAAAGATGATCCAAGATTAGCCGAATAACCGAGAGACGAAGGAGAGGGTCGAGCCTATATGCCGGTTGCATCCTCCCTCAGGCTACATCGGGAATGTCAACAGATAGAGAAAGAGAGTAAATGGGATCCAATTGGGTCACAAAGATCTCGAGACCCGAGTGATAAAAATAGAATAGAGTAAAGTATCAAAACTTCAGAAATTTAGTGAATCCCCGGAAAGTTCAACATTTTTTTTAATTTGTTGTAACTTTAAAATCTTGAAGTTTAACGTCGAAAAAAAATTGACAATTTTGTCAAATTAATTTAAAAGATCTCCTCGAAACTTATCAATCTCAAAAATTGACAAAAAGAAAGGTATCAAGTAACTTTAAATTTTCTGAACTTTAAAACTTAAATTGTGTACTTAAAAATCTAAATTTTTAAATATTTTTCCTTGCTTGAGAAACTATAAAACTCAGCAGCTAGCTAATATCTAAATAATCTAAATCTCGGGAATTGGAAAATACTTGCAACAGCTTTCCATATACTAAGGGGACATTTAAACTTTGATTGTCAAGAATTTAATCATCCCTCCGAGGAACATTCGCCATACGCGTCGAATCGTAAATCCTACTCTTAGATTAGACAAAGAACTCGCGCGTAGACAAAAAAAGAAAAGAGCAAGATGGCTCGATGTGTTAACAGTCATCGATCGATAACGTTACGTATGCACGCATACATATATATGATTGCGTATGTGCACACATACACATGCGCACGACGACCGTGATCTAACGGTTCATTAATAAATTAATGCAGAAAAGGTCAGGCAAGACGATCGCTCTCTTCGAGATCACACTATCGAATACATATACATTGTTTTCACTTTATCTCATGTACAAGATATCCCGCGAACGTTCAATAAGCAATTTCAAGAATCGAGCTTTTATAGGGACACAGAGAGAATTTTCTCTTAGAATTTACCCTGAAAAGTTTTATATTTTATTATGATAGATATTATTATTTTTATTGTGATAAATATTAATCAGAGAAATTCTCATAAAATTCTTTCCATACCATATTGTCTCACGATTATCATGATTTTCAGGGTAAATTCTAAGAGAAAATTCTCTCAGTGGATGTATTTAAGATATTTTAAGAGATTAAAGATTGATAATAATAATTCATCTATAAAAAATATATATATATAATTATCAATTATATTATAGGATAATTCTTGGCGTCGAGATCGGTTGTCTCGAGACACCTTGTATCGAGAGTGCCGTCAACAATTGACGTCTCCATGTTCTCGTTTCATTCGCAAATTATTTCTAAACGATCTCTGCGATTTATATCGCGATACTTGGCACATTCTTTTCAATCCTTTTAATTCACTCTATCGCGAAAAATGCACCTCGGGGCGCTATAATTTCCCACGCTCGAGTTTTTCCCATTTCCCGTTCTCGTACACGCAGTCATGTCACGAGATCACATACACTTTAAAGTTTAAACGATCGAACCTCTGAAATTCTTAAGAAGCAGCCACATAAATCGGATGTGACGACACAGACAAAAAGTGATAAAACTATCGATGAATAAATATTAGTATTTATATAAATATTATTACGTAATAATATTCATATTTTATGTTTAATTATTTACGACTTTTATATCTAATACTCTGCATAAACAATTCACGTTCTTCCCACCGGGTGTCACGCGTGAAACTTATGTCATTCCGGACAAGTGACATCAAGTGACGGAAATGACAGGACTGTCGATGACAAAATCAACGGACGCAAATATTGACTGCTTTACAACTGAATTCAGTTTTCCTTATATTTCGAAATGCCTTGATCTCGACAGAACTGACAGAATGACAAAAAATAAATTATTAATCAATGTAATTATTGTGAGATAAAAAATTAAAGAGTTTGTTGCAGATTGCAAACATGATATTCTGTAAGAGAAGCATTAAAAAAACATTCTTCTCCAAAGTGAAGCTCACACAAATTACAGATTAATCTCATCATTATACTGTATCTTATTACACGGATGTGCGGAGGGTTAATTATTACACGCGATAACGGCAAGGCTCAACAATCGGAGTCGCAATCTCTCTCGCTCTAGCGATGAGAGAGAAAGAGAGGCGTCTCTTCGCCTTCAGAACCGTTTGCTCCGAGAGAAAGAGAGAGAGAGAAAGAGAGAGAGAGAGAGAGAGAGAGAGAGAGAGAGAGAGAGAGAGAGAAGAGAGAGAGAGAGAGAGAGAGAGAGAGAGAGAGATAACTCGTGGGGAGGGCCACCCCCTGCACGGACAGCCGGCGCCCGTGTACTATGCGACGGCCATGTGCCGCCCCCGGAAAACCGCCGCCCATCGAATAACGTCGGCGTCGTCTCCCGATATCGCTACTCGTTATCGAGACTATGTTATCGCGGTCACGCGACAGCAGCGTACGAGAAAGAGCCTATGACTGACAAGACGTGTCGCGGAACAAGAAGCTATTCCGAACTCTCGCTATCCCTGTCATTCCGATAACTCTCTCTTTCTCTCTCTCTCTCTCTCTCTCTCTTTCTCCCTCGCACACATACACTTATATACTCGTTCGACACTCACCATCGCATCCGTCGTACGGCCGTCCGCCGCGTGTCCGCGCATATCCCGGACGGAGGAAAGCCGAGCAGGCGATGGGCAGGGGAGAAAAAAAGGACGAGCGTATCCTCGCCAGGTGACGATGCGACGATCGACGCGTTGGCGACGTCGCCCGACGTCGCGACGACCGAACGGAACGAATAAACGCGAGTCGACTTCACACCCGCGAAGCACAGAAAATGGCGTTACACTGTAGCACGCAGCAGCAGCAACAGCACAGCAGCAACAGCGCGTTCGTACACTCGCCCGCTCGCTCGTTCCTCGCTCGTTGTTGGTTCGCTGGCTCCCTCGCTACGTCGTCGTCGCTCGTCGCTTCGCCGGGGCCGCGGCTCGACTCGGCCGGACGCCGCCGAGTGGCGCCACCAAAGTCCTCGAAACCGCGAAACTTTAAACGCGCGCATCCGATTACGATCTTAAATTCACTCCTCTTCTTATTATTCTCTATTCTGTTTCAATTAAAAATGCTAATTATTTTCTTTCAAGTATAATAATATACGAGAGAAATGTTTCTTCAAAGTCGACTGTATATTTATTATGATATTATTTTTTACCTCGATTTTCAAGATTTTGAAAGTTGCGCGAAAGAGAGTACAGGAACGCTATTATAAATGGCTACTCTACGTAAGACTCAAAATCGACGTGATAAAGTGTTTATAAATTTATAATAAGAAAAAGAGGAATAAAACACATATGAAATTATTTCTATTGGAGAAATACGTACAAAGCAGATGCGTGATGCATGTTCTCGTGATTTTGACGCGATAGATGATGTAAATTTCTCTCGAATTCGTGGAATGTTATGATTTATACTTTATTTGCGTTCTTGCACCGACGAGATGTGGGCGAGATACTTCTCGTTCTATTCTGGCGCCAATTGCGCCACCTATCGCAACAAGTCGCAATGACCAATTGTCGAAACCATAGACGAAAAAAAACGATGTGAATCAACTATCAAATAAGTCGGCGAGCTGATTGGTTACACCATATTGTCGATACCTTTTCCGAATGTGTTAACAATATGGCGTATTTATAATTCGTGCATTGATCTTGAAAACGGACTATATGAATACGTGCCTAAACAGTACTCCATTCATATGTGTTTACATTTTTAATTGTTTTTTATACACCCATGATAGTGACCGGTAACCTAAGATATATGATTGATATTTGAATTTTGCGTATTAATTTTGATTAATTTGCAATCCTCGATTGTGGTGCCGTTGACATAAAATTACGCGCAGTTGTTTACAAGAAGAAACTCGCGATGGTTGAAGAATCGGAACAGGTGAGTTTCAAAATTCACGTAGATCGCTGTATTTATTGATTCTCTGTGTAATCTCGGATGTCGTCTTCAAATAGTTACCGCCGATCGACGTGAAGGAGCCCCTGGACCTCATAAAATTGAGCCTAGAGGAGCGGATTTATGTAAAAATGAGGAACGAAAGAGAGCTCCGAGGGAAATTACATGTAAAGAATTTATTATTTTAATCGCTTCGATTCTCGATATTTCTATGTATTGTATTTTATGCGAAGCGTGGAATTAATTTATTTCAAAATATTACAAATCAACATCGCGAAATTAAGCCAAAGTATTAAAAAATAAGTTTTACATCTTAACTATAATTTCAGGCTTTTGACCAGCACTTGAACATGGTGCTGGGTGATGTGGAGGAGATCATAAACATAGTGGAGATTGACGAAGAAACATACGAGGAAATCTATCGCCAGAAGAAAAGGACCATTCAGATGTTGTTTGTACGGGGTGACGGCGTAATCCTGGTATCTCCACCCACATAAGATTACTATAATAACACTTGCGCGATATATTTCTTTCATAAAACTATAAATACTTTCTAATACTGTCTAACGTGTAATCTAAAATGGAATTTTACATTATCGAATTGAACGATTTTTAATACGCAAACTGAGCAGGTGATCTTGAAAGCTTGAAAAAATATTTCACAGTTGATTACAATGACTGTCTTCGTAATATAATTACATATGCATTATATGGTTCTACAGGTGTGATGGATGGATAATAAAAAAATGTATTCTTATAATATATGGTACATGTGTAAAAAAAAAAAAAGGAAATTAAGCTACATTACGCAGTGCACATTAGAAGATGTATAATCATGGCAGCTTGATAGGATTTATTGGGACAACTTGGTAGAAGTAGTATGTAGTTTCGAGATTCCACTGCCGATAACGTGAGGACGTAGAGTAGCGTTTCTTTCGATCGGCAGCCTCGTGATTTGTACCGTGAGGTCGTCGATCCTTTGATCTTTCAGCTTCATTATGCTTTCCACGTGGGAGATCTTTTGCTGTAGCGTGGAGATGGTATCGTTTTTCTCCTGTAATTCCTGTTTCAGGCGAATAAAGACGTGTCGGGGGACAGTTTTGTTTGCTACTTCATCAGGATTTAGCACCGACTTCACCGTCTCTAAATTGTGCACAGGGAATGATCCAATGAAATTATTACAGGTGATAATAATAAAAAGAATTCAGAGAAATCGAGGAGAAGATCCAAAAATAATCTATTATTAAGTTAAGTATAGGTACCTTCATTGTCTTCATGGCCAGAGTACAAAGACTCTCTGTCGGCGTTGCAGTCTTTCAAAATTTTGGCTCGTAGATCGACAAGAATCTTCTCGATAATGCCTGGTTGAGAATTGGCCAGCTGATTGATCGCATCCTTTCCCAATCTTATGTCAAGTTTCGACAGCACCTTACGATTAAGCGTGCACCAATTATCAATCTTCCTCGCAATGCTGTTGCCGGCGACATAATTGTGCACGTCCACGTGCTTGGGATAATAACGTTTCAATAGCTCTGCCATCAACACTAAAATTTAATTGTTTTGCAATTAATTTCTCTTTGAAATGTCATAATGTTATTTTGAAAAATTGTTGGTTTTTTCATGATTTTGTAAAGAATCGACGGATATAGATTTATATAGAAAGAAGACTGATGTGTCTTCTCGTTACCACCATCGGAAAAGTCTCTGGCTATATTTTTTTTAGGTCTGGAAAACTTGATTTGGTCTATCCAGTCATAGATTTCGTAGAGATGATCACCGATCTCCGAATTCGCGTTCATGTTTATTATAACTATGATGATTCGCGCACTAACGAGAGTGCGAGAATCATGAAAGAATCACGAGAGAGAGAGAGGGAGGGAGAGAGAAAGAAAGAAAGAAGTTTATGTATATCAGAAATTTGTAAACGCGATTGACATCTTGTTCCTGTCAAGCACCGAGCGAACTCGCTCAATGTTCGCTCGAGCCTAGCTTCAAGTTTAATCAAATAACAGAATGCATCAAAGGCAGCTACAACGATATATCGAATAAAAAAGATTTTAAATTCAAATTTTCATTTATGAAATTTTTTGAAAAGTTGATTGAATTGCATTACTTGTAAATAATCGTCACGTTTTTTTTTAATATGAAGATAAAACATTTTTATATAATTATTAGCAATTATTTTCTCTGTAAAACATTAATAAAATAACGCGATTTCTCTAATTGAATCCTTCTTTCCTTCTTTGAAAGTGCAGAGCATTTTAAGGAAAGTGATGCAGATGATGCGACTGCATCACTTCTTGTCCTTTTCTCACGTGTCAATGACTGAGATCGAAAGTCGAAAGTATGGCACGTGCATTTGTGCGGGCCTTTCCTTTTACGCACACACACATTCACACGCACCCAGCCAGATGCGTACTTGTAGCGGGTGTTTATAGAAGAGGCGCACACTCCCCATCCCTCCAGAGAGAGTCTCGCGTCAAGTTCTTCGGGCTTCCCGTTTCCCGTTGCTTTACATCAGTAACACGCAGCTCTCGTAACGAATCGGAAGCATCAGACTAAAAGTGATCTAAAAAGGAAAAGAAAAATTTACAATGATATATATTAAAGAATATTAATGAGAAATTACGAAAAATATTAAAAAACAGTAATAAGTTGTGCAGTCTTTGTCATCAAAATTTGCGGATATTTTTTAAAAACATCTTTGAAGACATTTCGTCAATACAATGGCTATAGAAAATAACGGTGAGTAATGATTTTTTTTGTCAATTTTTAAGAAGATTAGAATTTAGATTCTACAATATATAATTTAAAATTAAAAATTAATTTACCTCCAGCAAAAAAAATATATATATATATCTCACACACACATTTTTGTTACTATCTTTTATATTATCTAACATTTTTATTTTATAAAACATAATATTTAATAAACATTTAAGGAAAACATTAATATTTCTCAAACAATTTTATTATTGCATCATTTAAAATTGTTTAAAAAGACATATTAAATACAACTCTAATTTCAAAAACATCTGACCTTGACGTGTCCTCTATACTCTATCGATTTTCTCGAGAGAGATGTCAGGAGTTTTAATCAATTTCCTCATAAATTGATTCGCGACACCTCGTGTGCATCGTATCAATACACGTATGTCATCCTAATACAATCCTGACGCAACGCTAATGCAAGTGCTAACAAATATTACTTATCATTCAAAAGATAAAATTTCGCAACCACATATCTATAATAATTCAGATTTGCGCGATATGATTAAATGGAAGTCGAATATTGTAAAAATTAATTACAAGATGTAATATTGCAATATGCATCAGGATGACATTTAACTCGAAGCGTAGTCCATATGTTAGCCCGCTCTCTGCGTAAATGCGTTCTCGTTCTTAAAATAATCTTTTAGATACGCCTTCGTACGAATCGATTTTGCGTTAAGCCAGACAGAAAAATAATCTACAAAATTGCAAAATATTCCGTCCGCGATACGATTAAGAAAACTGATTCTTAACGCATTCTTTCCTTTGTTGTGAAAATTATTCATACGAATAATAATATTTGTATACCGGCTCAAGCAATATCGAATCGAATCACGAGTTATAATTTTGACATGATATTTCAAAGAAAATAAAATATTTATGATTTGGTTTACTTTAGATAGACGATAAGTGCTATATGTGCAATTTATAATATGTATGTATGTATATTCTTTGTACACATATCCTTTGTAAAAAAGAATGAGGCATGAATTGAAAAGCTATCCAAAGTATTATGATTCATGTTGTTATTCTAATTTACATTTCGCTGCGATTGCGCAATTGTTGCGCGTATATATATATATATATACATATATATATTTATAAATTATATATATATTAATAAAAATTAAATAATATAAAAAAATATAAATTAAGGATATTATTTATTTTTTATCTTGTAAAATATATATACAACGCAAAGTAAAAATCTCAATGTAAATTTAAAATTCGAGGCAAGATATTTAATATCAAAAAACATTAAACTGCAATAAAACTAATTTTATCAATTCCATCTATCTCCAAAAAAACAACATATGCGTTAATATTATTATTATTATTATGGATTTCTAGCTGCAAGAAAGGATGGAACGCTATTTCCGATTCGATATCTGATGGCCATGATGGGATCCATCGGTCTCGCTATCCTTTATGGTTTTAAAGTCAATGCCAGCGTGGCTATCGTCGCTATGGTGAACCATACAGCTGTCAAATTATCCACGTCACACAATTTAGAAATTTACAATACTACGACACTGGACGCAAACGTTTGTCAGTTCGACGATGCCTCAAATGTTACAAAAATCATAGGCGAGGTATGACAATATTTTATATAAAAATAAAAATTGATGCAAACGCGTGTAATTCCGATATTGTTACTCTAGAATAAAAAATTTGGTTTTAATAAGAGAAAACAAAAACTAAATATTATCGCATTTTTTCAGGATGGTCCATTTGTATGGGATGAGCTTATTCAGGGTTTGATTCTATCTTCTTATTTCTGGGGCTACACAGTGTCTATGTTGCCTGGTGGAAGGCTAGCAGAACTCTGGTCAGCCAAATGGGTAATGAACGGATCCATCCTGTTAAATCTCGCAGCTTCCATATTGACGCCCATCGCCGCGAATATTAATTACTGGCTCTTCATAACAATGAGATTTCTTCAGGGAATCGGCGGAGTCAGTAACATTCTTTATATTAGTTTATAGTATAAGTTTATATATAATGAATCGGTTCCTAAATATTTGGATACGATAGACAAATTTAAATATTTAACTTATAGGGTGTATCGTTTCCCGCTATGCATGTAATGATAGCCAAATGGGCGCCACCGAATGAAAGGAGCTTCATTGCCTCGATTGTATATGCAGGTAGAGTCAAATTACAGAATTTTGCAAAAAGTTTTAGCAATACGTTCCACGATATATCTCATATCGTATCGCCATGTCTTTTATCATGATTAGTTCGAGACTTGTAATTATATGAAAATTATGTGAAAATTGCAACGATAGTTTCGCTCTTAATTTTTGACTCTAATAAAAATCATAATACATTAAAAACCTTGAATGTTTCGGACGTTGCAAATTTTAATCTTGAGAAAAGATCAAGCCATAAAGTTATTTTGTTTTAGGAACTGCACTCGGTACCGTAATCTCTATCATATTAACCGGTCTGCTGGCTGCGAATCTCGGTTGGGAGTCCATCTTCTATGTGGAAGGCGCGCTTTCTCTGATTTGGTGCATCGCTTGGTGGTTGATAATAGCAGATTCCCCGGAAAAACAGACGAGATTCATCAGTCAAGAAGAGAAAAATTATATCGTCACGTCTTTGGGCGGATACGACAAGGAAGATGTCCCTAAAACGGTATTCGAAAATTAATTAATTGTTATATCCAGTAATTTTTCTGTATTTTTTCTTTTTTTTAATTTGTATATGTATATTTTGTTATTAGGTTCCATGGAGACAAGTGTTTCGTTCCAAACCGTTCATAGCGATTCTAATTGCCCATTTTTGTAGCAATTTCGGCTGGTACATGCTACTTATCGAACTGCCCACATTTATGAATCAAATCTTGAAATTTGATATGAGCTCGGTAAGAGAACTGTTATAAAACTTAACGCAACAATGTACGTGATTTAATGCGCATGATTTCACAAGTTTATTTTATTTATTAACAGAATGCAACATTGTCGTCCATACCGTTTTTGTGCATGTGGTTCTTCACTATGATTCTCAGCAAAATGTTAGCTATTCTGCAGGAAAGAGGTCTGATCACAGTGACGATATCTAGGAAAATCGGCACTCTTTTTGGTAAGTTTAATATTGAAAACTAAATTTTCAAAAAAAGTCAGCTTTGAATTAATCAGACAATTTATATACAATATATAGACATGAAAATTTTGCAATGTCTGATATAACAATTCATTTGTGGACTTTTATTGTTTTAATCAAATATACCTATTGATGTAATTTTATAATTACAATTGCACACAAACTATTGCAGCGTCTCTCGTACCCATGCTCTGCTTGATACAAGTGTCATATGTCGGATGCGATCGCGTTAAAGCGGTCATATTGATGTCAATCGGAATAGCTTGCATCGGTGGAATGTACTGCGGCTTCTTGGCAAATCATATAGATATCGCGCCTAATTTTGCTGGTAGTCTGGTGGCGATGACAAACGTCGTCGCAACTATACCTGGCTTCGTTGTGCCAGTATTCGTGGGACAATTGACTCATGGAAATGTGAGTAATAAAGCAAAAACAATGTCTAATTTTACAGAGTAAAAGTGGAACAAAAAATATATTGTAGATAATTATTTCTAAAGAAATATATTTTTTTCTTTATTTCATTAATTGTGTACGACGATTTAGAATTGACACGCGCTGTACATCTTGATTTTATTTGATTATTTACAGCAAACCATAGAAGCATGGAGAATTGTATTCCTTGTAACCATCATTTTATATGTAATCGAAATAGTGGTTTATACTATTTTTGGAAGTGGCGACGAACAACCATGGAACAAAATTAAAACAACTGATGAAGTAAGTGATCAAACATTACCTTTAAGAGAGAATAATGCGAAATACGGTTCGTAAAATTTTACATATATATTTTTTAAGATGTGCGCTACATCTTAATTTATAGTAGACATTTACTGTAGACATTTATCATATGTATGTACATATATGTATATACATATATATTTTGTGCAATATTTATGCACAATATATTAAGTATGTCAATATTTATTTTACAAATAAGATTAAATTTAATCAAATTTATTAAAATATATTTATTTGTTATATAATAATGAATGACGTCTGTAATATTAAATCTTGAATTATTTGTATGCACTCACCTTACTATGTACTGTCACTATCGTATCCTCACTATTTTACAAAAGTACATGGGACCCCAATTGTTACCGAGCGTAGGAATAATGATGTGGCCGTGTTTTAATGTAAAATCATGAAATTTATAAAGGCACCTCAATGGTTTCAATGCTTCGCTCATATCTCTGCTCCAAGAAAGAACATTGATATAAAATTATAATAAAACGGAATTTATTGTCATTATACGTATATGCAAGAAATGCTTACTTTATGACCATAATAGAATTGGTGTCTTCCCAAGCCTTTTTTAACGCCATACCGACGACGCCGTCGTTTTGAATAGGACTGAGAGAACAGGTAGAATACACAACTGTTCCACCAACTGCTATTATTTTTAAGGCGTTACTGTAACATGAGAATTATTTAATGGAAAAAGATAATTTAAAGCGAGACACTTTTACAATCGTATGAAACCAAGTTTAGAATATTGACTTTTGTACATACGTTAGAATGGCCGCTTGCAATTCCGGAATTTGTAATCTCTCTCGAATCCTCTTTGGTTTAAAAATGTTGTTATCTTCCGAATGTAAAACGTGTCTGTCTGTGGTGCATGGTACATCAACCAAGATCTGCAGAAGAATTATCAAATGAATTTCTAAATTTCTATTACGAATCTTCTGTGTTTGCTACACTAGTGTCACCTTGTTATATGTATCTTTGTCTTCGATAAATCTCGCGTCTCGTTCTGTCACGAATAGTCTGTCTTCCCATTTGCCAATACCAGCAACATATTGATTTATGACATTGTGGATCCGTTTCACTCTGGACTGGGAAACGTCATTAGCAACTATCGTACGTGGCATAAGCGTCTGAAGAATACTTAGAGTCTTTCCTCCTGGTGCTGCACACGTGTCTAGCACGACGTCGCCGGGCTGCAAGTCCAAAGCCAATACCGGCAATACAGAAGCACCGTCCAGGAGATAATAATCTACATAATAAAGTTGAATATTTATATTGATAATAAAATTAATCTAGTAAAGACTAACCTAGAACTCCTGTGGATCCTTTCTTTGGAGATGGAAAGTGACTATCGTTGTCTTCTTCGAATGTATAGATGTTGAGGTACTGTGGAAACATTAATACTGCTTCTTTTTCGATGTTTATCGAGAAATCCGCGCCCTCTTTGTAATAGCCATAGTGTTGTGATTCTAATATCCAGTCGTCCATACCTAAAGATAAAAAATAAACTCATATTAAATGAAACATGCATATACACACAGATAGACATTTTCAATTATCTATAATTAACATCTTCTATAACTTGATATTGTTTTCCAAATTATATATCAATTACCTTTAATTTTCGAGGCTGGTACAAATTCATATAACCCACTCAAGCCAGCATTGGGATGTATAATTCGATTTTCATCCAACGTCACTTCGTTCAAGTTTGAATCGATAGATTTCATTTCTACAGGCTGTAACTTTTCCACCACCTTATCTATATTTTCATCTTCATTCTCTGTACTTAGAGACACAGGTGGTGATGCATAATCTGTGGGATAATGCGATTGTATCGCTGATATCTGAGCGTCAGTAATCGTAGATTCTGTTTGTTGATCTTTCGTTTCCTTTTTCTTTCTTCTTTTTTTATTAGATTTACTTGGATGCGCATCATTGTGTTCCTTATAAGCTTCATAAATTGATTTGAGGTTCATGGCACCATGTGACTAGAAATAATAAAAAATATATTATTAGCTACAATTTTAATATATTAAATAATGTTTTACTGTATTACCTCCAATTCTGATTTTATTCTATCTATATCACTAAAGCTGTTCGTAACAGCCATATATTTGTGTGTTTCCTGCAATAACGCAGTTCTTATATCTTCCCATGATTTTCCATAGACATTAGCATAAAATTCATCAAAATGTTGCAAGGCCTTATCCATGTGTGTTTTCTTCTTTCTAAGCACAGACTAAACAAACGACAAGAAGAATGATAATTAGATAAATGATAGAAATTTATGTAAATATTTATTTTATAATTAAAAAAACAAAACAATTTAATTATAAAAACATACAATTATACGATTACAATCCATAACTATAAATACATTTATAAATAAAAGAAAAATATAACAAGGACAAGCCAAATCATAAAAGGAGCTACGAGCATAATGCATGCATTTTACCCAGTGATCTGCCTTATGAGTGTATCTGCCAATTTGCGTTTTTGCGAGTTCGCGGATTGTCAGTCTATTAAATAAACGTGCCATTCTTGCGTAGTAAATTCAAATCGCGTGTTAATTTTATTCAAATCTGGCAAGTTTCGATAGACCTTTGAGGTTATATTCATATTCTACCGGCGATTACATTCTATTACTCCCGTCAGATGGCGCTTCGGTTAATGCTGAGCGCTGCCGCTAGATGGCGCATGCGTACCGCAAACACATTCGAATAACATCAACCGACGCTTTTAGATGACGCCATCGACGCCATTTCAACTCGGACTATTCTCGGAGATGCCGCGTACCGTGGTTGCGATTCACCGTTACCGAAGAGGAGCGAGATGAAATACAGGAAGAAAAGGGCGTGAATCGCGCGGGCGCACAGGTAAAGAGGCAAGCAAGCGCGCGAGAATCCATGAGAGTTTACGGTACTACCTGTACCTGTACTATTCGCGTCATTTTTGTTTATCCTTCCGATCGCACGCGCGCGCGCGCGCGCGATGCGTTATGGCGTTATAACAACAGGAGCACTCGACCGTATTGTTTATTCGCGCTCTATCCTATATGCGTATTCTCAATTACTTCTAAACGTCATGTTTGACTGCTCCCGTTGCTATAACATTGAAATTTAGACGAGACGATTGTTATCAGCGGATAGAGATGATGGTACGGGGAAGAAGGGGAGAGGGGGCCCCCCCTCAGGCAAGGTGGTTGTTCCCTTTAGATCCTAGGAGCCGCACGAGCAAACTCCGTTTCTAATTCGATCCAGGTCATTCACACCTGTGTATCATGAGAGCACTTGAATCTCTCAATTGCCTTACAACCGCGTCTAAAGTCTTCCCTTATCAGTATACCTTTAAAAGGCTATAAATAGCAGGAATGACTCGAGTTTCTATTACAGGAACTTTTCCCCCCTTCTCTCGGCTGTCACCTCTCGCCTTGTCTCTTCATCCAAATGGACTTCCATCGTACCACGATGTTCGCCGCGGACTCACATGGAACCAGGAAACCAAACAGGTAGACATATATATAATTTCGCCATCCATCGCGCGTTATCACGACGACGAGGCAACGAGGAAACGAGGAAACGAGGAAACGACGTATTTGTCGCGACATGGTTCGCGAGCAAGCGGGGCAAGGAGGGGAAGGAGTCGTGCGGAGGACGGGGGGAGGCACATCCGAGTCTCCCTCCAAGCGCGGAGGCGGGCATGTGAAACGTGGCTGTTTCGAAAGTCCCTGCGCGAGCGCCTATTTTAGACGCGGGGCGCTCTGTTGAAAGGTTCAAACACCATCGCGAGATCGAAAATCCCGGATTCTTTGTACGGATGCTTTGCCGAAAAAAAAAAAGAAGCGTATCGGAATCGGGGGTTGTAATACGAAAGTAATAAGGATCTCTGATGGGGCGCATCGGAAAGGTCACGATGTAAAATATGTGTATCGTGCGAAAGTATCACACACACACACACATGGTACCACTAAAATTCAATCTCGAATATAAACATTAGAGATATGTAAAAATCGGGGGAAAAAAAAGTAAAGTCGATTATATTCATATTCTCGTGTCAATATACGGTGGCTTTATCGTGGCTGTATCCGTACAAAATGATGGGCGATCCCGCGACAGATGATCTTGGGCTCAATCTCGCTTGACCGAACCGATAACCCTTAACCCTCGAAACCTTAGCGGCCAACGGTGAAAGTCTCGTGCTAGAGTAACCGACGATGAGAGGGCCAAAAGGAGAGAATGTCATTATCTGTCTTTTGAGAGAAGGAAAATCTCTCTCTCTCTCTATCAGTATCAGTACGAAGAAGACGTACGGGATACGGGATATGCATATACACCGCACCCCGTCGACACACGAGACGTGTGACTTCCCTGAACCTTTCCCTCGCCCCTCTTCCCTTCTTTTCGATGAGTCTCGACGACCCGAATCGCTCGACGGCGAAGCTGGTTTCGTGGATCTCTTCATGAGAGGCACGTCGTACGCGATTTGTCGAGGGAGAGAGAGACAGGAGGGAGGGCACGGGATGTGACGGGACTCGGGGGGTTCGTAAAGGCAATGCACTGTAAGGAGCTCACGACGACTATACCATACCCTCCCTTTCTCTCTTTCTCTCGTGCTCTCACGCTCTCTCCCTCGTCGATCGCGCGTCGCGGCTCTCCGTCTCGCTCTCTAACTCTTTTCTTCTCGCTCTCACAATCAGCGCGTTCCTCTCATTCTCTCCCTCTCTATCTTTCTCTTCCTCGTTCTACGACTTCTCTCCGTCCGTTCCCTCTCGCTTGATCCGTGCCTCTCCCTCTTTTCCTCTCTGTACTTATCCGTCTATCTTTGCCGTCCTCTCTTCCCCTTTCCCTGCCCTCCTATCTCTTCCTTTCTCTGCCGCCCTCTCGCTCGAAGAGGGCGCGATGGGGCGCGCTCGCTACTTGTGCATCACTCGTCGACAACCGTCTCGACTCGAGTCGATTTTCGATTCGAGGGATACGACCCAAGTGTTTCTTCATCGTCGATTTCTCATCTCAGGCATGATTTTAAGATTTAAAATTTGGACAAAAAGGACGAGCGTTTTTTCAAAAATGCTCTTAGAACACATTTAAACTTAATTTCTCTCGTATATTTAATATTAAGACAATTATGGGACTACTCGAGGCTGCGATAATTATATTTTCATCGCTAAAACTATCTCGTATACTACTACATTTAACGAATGGCGCCAGTTGACGAATCCCTCCACTTGACGTAACTTGATAATTGAAAATATCTGAATCGCAGAGGTTCGCACAATTCAGGTCGAGTACGCACGCGGGGCGGGACGTCCGGGGCCAAAGGACTCGGAAGTTACGACATCCGGCGCACAATACCGCTTCCTGTCGCTCGTGACCTTTGATCTCTGTCTATCCCACTACTTGTGATGGCACCTCATTCGCAATGTAATTCCGAACGACGTGGCGCTGTAGCGAATCTAATCGATCGATGCATGGAAAAGGAAAAGCGGAATTATGATAATTCGTCGACAGAAACACGTACGTATACATCGCAACGCAACAAACTTTAAAAATTGATAAACTAAAGCGAGAAATTTTCTTTATATACATATATATAAATTTATATAAATTTATATGGAGATGGCATACAAATTCTGAATAATATATTTCTTATATAGGATACAGGATCGCGTCGTGAAATTATTATTCTACCTTGAACAACGGTATCTGACCGAGAAGGGATAACGGAATATATACATATATATAAGACGATCGAAGGGGTTATTCTCTCCGTGATCCCGAAAGGCTTTTCACGCTCGTAGCCAAGATTCTTCCACGCGCCACGTCGCTCCGGTTTCAAAGGTGTCGACAATAGGTGGATTGATTTCTTTCGGCTCGTCGGGAGAAAAGCTATCTCTCGACGAAAGGACAGTCTGCTGGAACCCTTATTTACCGTTTGCCGGCCCAATATCCTGAGCACGTGACGTGCGCGCGGAGCCGAGAGTGCGTACATATGTACATCGACGTCGTCGAACGCGTCGTGTCGTCGCGTCGGGGTCGTTGAACGAGCAGGGGGGTATTCACGACGAGGACGATACTAACGACCGCGCTCGAGCGCACCAACCCACTTGTGTCGACCCTGGACGCGAGTCACGTGCGTACGTGTACATACGGAGCCGACAATAATGCGATCCGGAGGGTGTGACCCGTTCCACATGTCTGACTCTCTCTTTCTTTCTCTCTCTTTGCGCGCGTCTATCTCTGTCTTTCTTCGCGATTCTTCAGACTTGGATCGTTTTCAACTTGAAGAATACAAATGATAAGGTTAAATCCATCTGATTGATATCCTTACATTTATACGATTATTAGAACATTCGTATGTTGTATTTTTAAATACATTTTTTTTTCTAAATTCAAAATTCAACATTTTTAATGACTATACATATATCTCTTTCTTCTTCAAGTTAAAAATGATCTGTATAAAGAAAGTTTTGATACGAGATTTAGTCTCTTTTATATACTTTATTTCAGTACCAAGCATATTGCTTTTGATCAATAATCTTGTAATTAACAATCTTCTTCAGATTAATTCGTCAAGAAAAATGAATTCTCACTTTCTCAAATAATCGAGTAAAGAGAGGAATACTTCATTACTTTACTATATAGCAGCTGATACTTAATTATCGGGCGAAAGCAATACCCTGTTTGATCATTTTTTTTCGGATAAATACACATCTTCCTTGACCGTTCCTCGATTTTCAAATACCCGGAGCTACTTCTCTCGCTGTGTCTCTCTGTCTCTTCTCGACGATATACGAGGACGAAAGTAGGTAGGTAGGTAGGTAGGTAGGTGGTCAGACGGAAGTCAGTTTAACGGTATCATCCGAGAGAGCTCAGTCAGGCTTCGATCCTTGGCGCGTGGAACGGGGTTCAACGAAATTCTGATATCTCTTGCGCGACACTGTGCTTATTTTTCTTCGGGGTATTTTACCCCAAATCTACAAAAATGAAAAATCTTTGCTTGGTACGCTCCCGTAATGATTATATTGTCGCTAATGCTGATGCTAACAATTTTACTGTTGGTTAATTTATTCGGCGGGAGAAGGACAAACGAGAGTCAAACGACTTTGGCAATTAAGGACTAATAATAATTACGCTTCTTAGATTCTCATCGACCCTTATTGTTAGTATTATTAAGAAAATCTGTTTGTCATTCTATTCTCTTCATTTATCTTTATTCAATTTTCCCCCATTTTCTTTTATCTCTCTGATTAGATCGTAGTAAATGAGCCCGTATTAACATTTCTCCACAAAAGTTAATTGACTTTCGACGAGACGATTGTGCCCCCATTCGAACAGGGTTGCTGGGAATAATGATTGTCGGGAAAGAGGACGTTGACCCTGCGGCGCTCCCACACTGCATTACGTCAGGCTATGTCCACCACGTGTCTCTTTCGTTCTCTCGGCATTTTACGGGCACTTTGAGCACAGGGTTGCACCTTGCAAGGTATTGTCCCCGATACTTTAGCTTCTTCGGGAACGAGAAAAAACGAGAATAAAAAAATACGTGGCGCTCTTTACGAGTTTTTCCTACGTACTTTTATCTCTCGTTCTTTTTTACCATATATTAAAGGAATGCGCATCTCAAGGAAGATTATCTTTATTATCAATACACAAACTAAAAGTGATAGTGGAGATAAAAACGTGTATTTATATCACATATATTGAGATTTTCGTCACGCACGGTTAATCTCAGAAGCAAAAGTTTTTATCGCATTTTTTATATTTCTCAAATAATCTTATCTGCATTCATTAAATTTCTCCTCAAGAATGTATGTGTACATTACATTAAAAGTTATCAAATTATATATGTACACAGTTAAATGTTATTGTCTGTTACATCATATAAAAGAATAAACAAATATTACTCGTTACACATTGTCGAGAAGAAAATATATTTAGCGAAACTGTATCATATGCGTGCGAGATACATATATACATGATCTAGAAATAATTCTGAATCTGATTCGATTACTTTTACTTTTTCTCTCTTTCTTTTTAGAAGTGTCCACATTAGAGGATTTCCCATATTATTCCGTAAAATCAAAACAACACCTTGAAAGCACCGGCAGCTGGGGCAACCTGTTGCAACCACCCTAAACATTGGACCGTAGCGGGAGGCATCTGATTGGTTCGAGTGAGAGAAAAGCTGGACGGGTTGGCTTTGGATGGATAGACTGAAAGCGAATAGAACCGGATGGCGAATAATGAACGCGTGCTCCTTCAGCAAATTTTGCGCAGGTACAATTTCATGAATACACAGTAGTCTCGCAAATTCTGATTTATAAAGAGTCATTAAACGTATGCTGAATTTCTATAAAACAATCAAACTTTCTCAAAGTTTTCACATTATGAAATAACAGTAAAAATTTTCTTTTTTTTTACGAATGTGTGAAAAATTCTTTAAATCTAACTTTATAAAAAGATTGTCACGATTTATCAGTTCGTCGATTTTTTCTCTATAATTTTATATTTTATAATTTTATTTTACTGTCGCGCTCCCAGCTTTGCCATGTAAATGTGCTTTGCGGAGATAAACATTCCCAATAGATTCAATTAACCTGGATAATCCTGTAAGCTGGTAATCCTTATTCGACTCGAGGGTCGCTCTCTTTGAATCAAGGTGAAATCGACTGCGTTACCTGTCTACCTGACGATCCGCAGAGGGATGAAAGGAGGAACGGCGCGGGGAAAAGAGAGGAGAAGGGGAACACGAACAAAGGGCGTATTCACGCGTCAAAAGTCACCACAGCGTGACGGTAGGGTGGTCCATGGAGAGAAACCTGTGGGACCTACTTCGGTATTTCAGCGCCATGAGCACTTGTCGCACGGCTGGCTGTTTGTATTTGCCCGCTCTCTTCCGAAACTATCATAGTATGGCGGAAACTGTTATACTATGCTGTACTGTCTGTGACATTTGCATTTGCACAATGTCTCAAAAATTTGATTACTTTTTTTGCCGGAGGGACGATCGGCGCGCGATAAAATCCATTTAAAAAAATTAATCTATATTAATTTTCTTTTGAATTTAAAAGTATCACATCGTTATAATATTTAATTTGTACACATCAGATTAACAAAAGAAGATTTAAATTAAAAATGAGATTAAAATTTTTTGTACATATATCGTCTGTACATATATCATTTCACAATCATGAAATTAAAACATTAGTTTTCTAAATTTTTTAAATTTCCTTATCTATATTACAGTCCATTTTCTCTTAGGAGAAGTTTAAGAAGTGATATATTGTAATTACTCTTATACACACTCTGGACTCTTTTAATGTCTTGTTTTCAAATTAATGAAAAGCTAATGTAATAATGACAAAACAGACTTTACACATTTGATTTACGTTTCCAACAATGGGAAAATGTGAAACCACGTCGCGTTGTCGTCATCGCCGTTATCGATCCGCAATGTTTTTTATCAGATTCTCGTTTGAGAGCAAAGTCCCCCGGTCGAAAAGTCAACGCGACCTAAGGCGGAGGCTTTCGAAATACCGAAAAGACAGGGCGTTCAAAGGAACGCGTGCGAGAAAAAGTCGACTCTTTAGTAGGTCAACGCTGATGTTATTCCTTCCCTTCGTCAGGATTACGTCACCCGTATGCCTCCCGACTCTTGAGGCCCGCACGCCAACGCTTGTTCGTTGGTACACGTGAAGATATGCCGTATGTGTGCGTATATGTTGCGTATGTGTTCGTCTACTAGATTTACACACGTAAGCGTACACGTGTACGCACACATATGGTATAATATCATAGTGTGCGTACTTGCGACCACCCACCAGTCCACCCACCTAGAAAACTAGTTGTTTTAACGCGTCAGGTATAGTGGTCGATCTCATCGGAGAATCGTTGCTTGAGAGATGGAAATTGCGAATTTTATTATTTTATTTGGTGACCTTTTACGAAAAGGAATATATATGTTGGCGACTCTTTACTTGAGTTAAATGGCTTGAGAACAGAGAGCTATCCTTAAAAAGCAAGATAAAATATAAATAAATTTATAATTTTTTATATACATAATTGTAATATGTATTTTTATAATATTTTTCTATAAAATATATTTTTTCACATATCCATCATTTATTTAAAAATGTTTTTTTTGTATTTTTTTCAGATTTCTATTACACATACGCATCACTTGTACATAATTTAATTTTCGTGCCACAAGAATGAATCGTGCACATTTCGAGGGATTGACGCTAAATGTAAAAATTGAAGAGGAAACCAAAGAAAAGAGGATTTCTCCGTGCGCTACTTCGTGATCGGTGAGTTTACGAGGGGTTTACGATCATGTACGCGACTATCGCGTGTTAGAGGGAAGGAGGCGGGAAGAGAAAAGGCTATGCGGGTCGGGGTCGAGTCATGCATATCGATGCCGGCTTGCATGAATTTTTCATACTCTCCTACGATTTTGAAAGCCACTCGCTCGCTCATAAATCCATAAGTCCACCACCTGCCCATCTTAGCCGCGAATAGGATGCTGAAGAATAGTCATCAACGTGTAACTCGTTCTTTCTTACTTCAAAATTAAATAAACTTTTAATTTATATACAATTTATATATAATAATCAAATTTTTATACATATATCAATCGTAATATAATTTTGATTTAATTCGTTTTAAATAAACTTTTAATTCATATAGAGAAATTTATAGATGAAGTAAAAATTAACAAATTGGCAAGAATGTGTAAACTAGATTCTTTTCAGTTTCAAATATTCAAAAAATGGTTAAATAAATTTCACTTAAAATCTCGCGAAAAACAAGAATTGTTCAAAAATGAAGAGCATTATCTTTGAAAAATAAATTCGAGTGGAAGTTGTAGTGTCCCGGAATACTCTATAGAATCCATAGCGGGGTTAACGTTTGTGAGAAACCGCCTACGTATGTGTGTTGTTCTCTCCACCGATCGCAGTCAGCTCGGTGTCGTCCATTGATAGTCTCCCGATAGAGAAAAAAAAATGCGCTCGCTCGTGGTGCTCGCACTACGCAAGAGAAAATGGAAAGGAGAATGAAAGGAGACGCTGGCGGAAAAGGTGGTGAACGGGTGGTAGCGGGGCGGCCGGGGGAATAAAAGGGAGGGGGGCGACGAGAGTCGAAGAGGCAAGGGGGCAAAACGAGGGAAGTGAAGAGTGAAAGATATTGGTAATCGAGGAATCCGGGAACACAGAACCGTTCGAACGGTTGCTGTTGCCGCAGACGCAAGGTCGTTGTCCTTGGGGGATCAACGACCCTTCGACGAGAGGGTGTCATGGTGGGGGTATCTCGCGCACGTTCGCCTCCCCGACGTCGCCGCCGATGTCTGGGCATAAGGGCGTCCCCGGGTTAAGCTGTGTTAGAGTCGGCGGGGTTAGAACCAGACCAATAGAGCCGCCACAATAGTCTGGGTTAGCGTCTAACCCCATCTCACAATCAGCGATCTCCTCTCCTTCTCTTTCCACGTTCCGAATACGTGAATGAAGATTGAGTTCATCTTTCGATAGTTAATTAGTACAGCGTAGTGGATATTGAAAATTCATCGAGTTTTTTTCTTTTCTTTTTATATGCTCTTAAAAGTTATCACTAAAATTCTTCATTCATAGGAATTTCTTTTCTGGTAATAGAGATAAAACGATTATGATTTATCAGTCGATCTTTTGCTTTAATGTAGAAACTGAATACTTGAAGAAATAAATTTCTGTTGAAAATTCGAATTCGATAGATACATATAACAAACGCAAAGAGACGAGATTTCTGAGTCATTCTATAAAGAGTATAATCATCGTCGGGTGCGACTGGCCCTTAGAGATCAGGAATAAAGATGTGGCCGATATCATGTAGACTAAACATAGGAAGAGGTCGGGTAAGAGAGAAGAAAAAAGCTAAAAGTTAGCTCAGGGGGATAGAAAGTCCGGGTGGTACGAAGGGACCGAAAAAGGGAGATAGAGGAGGAGGGTTGGAAAGTTTTATCTTGCAGCAAGAGCGCGGCGCGTAACCACCTGTTGGGGTGGCGGCTCGGCTCTTCTCGTGACTGTTTATTTTCGGCCGCGAGTTAATTTCGAATATCCTGCGGCGTCCCGGTGGGTTGATAGCGTGCGCCGGAGCGTAGGCCCTTTCGCAGAAAGCGGCAGGGAGAACCATGATGAAGTATACAAATAGCAACAAGTATACACGCAAGATATTCGACGTTTCGCAAAAAAGTTGCGTTGCGTTTCAGTTTCGATCCTTTTTATGAATTTGCAGAAGGGTTGAAATATCTTAAATAATATATATGCATTAAAATGTTATACATATATACATAAAAATGACTATGTTACATAATCGTACGTGTGTTTGCAGATGAGAAGGAAATTATCTCCTGTCAAGATATGCTCCAGCACACAGGCAGACGCTGATTATCTCGATTGAACCTCGCCGATGTACGCTAATGTTCCCGATACATCGATACGTGTTCCAAGTGTGCGGGGCGGTTCGCCAGGCGTCCTTTTGCGTTCTCGCCGGAAGGACCTGCTGGTGTTACGCTCGATGAAGGCGCGTGAGAGCGCGCAGGACGACGCGAGAGAGAAGGACGGGCGTGGATCCTTGGCTGGACACGGAACGCGAAGCGCAGAGCAGAGCAGAGCAGGGCAAGCCAGGCCAGGGAGCAATGTCCCTTCGAAGAGTCATCCCCTTCCTCGCTATCGCGCTTACTCGCGACGCAAGGTATGCACGCCGTTACTCGCCTCCACGCGATCTCCCTCTCTTTCTCGTCGCCGCGCTTGTTCGCTTTTTATGGAAGAGTCGCAAGGCGGGAATCTCTTTCACGAATCGCTTTCCCGAGATAGTTTCCCGCCGCTTCGACTCAACTTTCCACCCTGTACCCGTCGCGCACGTGTACCGAGTGTACAGCGAGATTTTCGTCGAGTTGTATTATAAGAACGCAGCAAAGCTCCGCGACAGTCTACCATTATATTATAACGAATTGTAAACAAAAAAACTTATATTTTACATCTACGTGTATCAAAGTCGGAAGAATCGATATTTAAATTTTTTGCCAATTAAATACTTTGCGTTTTACCGAAAGCGACGATTTACTTTTTCATTTGGAGTGAGTCATTCGCGTTGACGATCATATCGAATAACGATTAACTCGAATTTATTCGCGAAATGAATGAAAAGAGAGCTGGCGCGCCGTTTCCGTCGCGGTTTCTCGGAATATCCTTTGCGGTCGACGGGATACGGATATCTGGGTACGAAGCGACGCGTAGCATTTCAAATCGCCGCGACGCCAGAAACGGGGGACCGGTATCTATCTCATCCTTTCTATTTGCCTCGACCTCAAAACCCTACGTTGACCTTACAAGGGCCGAGGAGCACTGGAATTATCGAGTTGCCAGCCAGCTGAGAAAAAGAATATCGTTCACGCCTTTTCGGGGTGTAGCCGGGTCTGATAAGATAGCTGTGTATGTGTCGATACACACACACACGCGCGCGCGCGCGCGCGCATACGTGACACACGTATTAGGGCGAATTTATACACGGTCCGCTCTTGATGATTCTCCCGAATGATTCATTCGGGTCGAATATATTTTACGACGATGGAATTTTTGTTTAGAGCGAGAATTGAAATCGGTAGAATTTCGGAGATAATCGAAAGAAATTCAGAGACAAAGTGTGAGTTGGACTATTTAAAATATTATAGATTTTTATAATCATACATACATGTGCACATAGTAATTCAATAAGCGTGCAATAAAAAAAATACAGCGATTAGATCTCTTCTAGAATTTACCGCGTTATCGGATTGATTATTTAGGGAACTGTATAAAGAGTTTGAATTGCAGATCTCTTGTGTTTAATTACCCCACACGATTAGTGTCATTGACACTTTAGGCTGTTGAGAGATCGCTATTGGATCACGTCGATTCGAGGAGAATTCAAACAGTGTAAGGAGGTTAAGACGATACTTAACCCCCCCGGTCGCATATGGTTCGCAGTTGGAACGGTACTGGCGCGGCGTGTCGTAACACGAACCTTATGTGTACACTAATTAGGATCATTGAGAAAGAGACAGAGAGAAGACGCTTCGATATATAGGACGCCACCCGTTAGCTCGTTGTTAACGGAGCGCGGTTACGCGATGGCATTAACATTTAATATCAACCCGTTTCTCTTGTCTTTTTAGGAGCACGCGCTTTTTTCTATTAATTCTTTCTTCTCTCTTTTAATATTCCGAATAATTGTTTGTGATATATCGTTTCCAATATTAATCAAGATCTCTATCTCAGTTTGAAACACGTATTTTATTTTACAAGAAAACAACTTGATTAAAAATTTTTTTTATTTTAATATTTTGTATAATATATATGTATATATTAATTTATATATTTTTAAATTATATTTGTATATATTTCTCTCTCTTTTTTTTCTCCTTTCTATTTTGTGTTCGTCCACGCTGTTGGCGCTCCGTCACGGCTCATTAATATTCCGGAAATGCATCCGAACACTTTGTTGCAATCATGCATGGTGAGATGCGCTACCCTTGGTGACCCTGAGGCCCAACCTCTACTCGAGAATCTAATTTCGGTTTGCACGAATTGTAAATGCAAATTCGCACGTGGTTGTCGCATGCTGCGCCGTCATCGATTCCTGGATGCGCAGCTCGATTCCGGAAATATTAAATGCTAATAAATAATTCGTGAAAGCACAACTCAACAATATTTATATTCGCTATCTGATTTTTATACGCATTTAATTTTTTAGAAATAAAACAGCATTGTGTTTTCTTTTCCGCATACCGCGCTGACGAGAAATCCGTAATTTATTTTGCGTTCCTAAAAAAAAAAAAGACATTCTATTTATATCTGCTGTATGTATATGTGTATATTTTATGAGATAGAGTATTCTTGACATTTCTATGAGATAGATATCTTTTATAGACATTATCTATAATCTATACTATTTATTTCAATAAAAGTTATTTCGAATCTCCTTAAGAGCCGAGGAGATGGGTCAATGATCTCGAGATAAAAATCCCGATACTCTCGGCGAAGCTATGAAGTCGAGAGCTCGTACATGAAGAAAATTGAAAGCGAGGAGGAAACACATATACACAATATACATATTTTGCATATTTATTATGTGTATCATAAAAAAATGACTAATTTAGAATAAATTCTTTTTCAGAGTAAATCGGCCGTATTTTTCAAACGCACGTCATCGCGAAGACACGTTTCGAAGTACGAAAGGATCGTTATGGCGCGCATATATAACGGAGAGCCGCGCTGGAAGGCAAGGAGTCGAGCAAGGCAAAGCAAGGCAAGGCATAAGGTAAGGTCTGGTAAGACGCGAGAGAGGACTTGGCTCTCTCCTCTCTCTCTCTCTGTCTCTGTCTCTTTCTGTCTCTCTCTTCCTCTTTCTTCCGAGTTCGAGGCGAAGTCGCGTCGGCCGTCGCCACGGCCGTTTCTCAACCCTTTCGCGGTTACGTCACGTTAAAAAAGCTATTTGGGGTCAACACCCCGCGCTACAGCGACACGTGTAATACTTCTTGGTCCCTCTGTCCTCCCGCCGCTCCGCCACAGTCCTCCACCCCGCGGTTAACGCGAAGACAGCCCTCTCCCTTTTCCTCCTCCTCCGACTTCTTCGCGCGCGCAAGCGGTGACGCCATTGCTACCACTTCTTTCCCCCCTTCATGCCTAATCTAAGTATCCCTTCTCTCGTCCAAGTTTCTAAGCTCTCTAGACGCATCACGGCCAGGACTCCGATTCTAGACAGACACTCGTAATATTGGACATTGCTGATATAAAGATTTGCAAAACTAAGCAATACATCTCTCTTATAATATATATATCCATACTTTTGTCATTAAATATTCTTGATTTTATATATACACGACGTATATATTACACAATCTCCTATATATTATAAAATTTTTAATATAAAAAGAAAAATGTTATCACAAAAAGAGAAAAAGAAAGAAAATTAATCGTGTGTTATGTGTCATATATATGTATACGTTAAGCTTTATCAACCCTCAATAATTATAACGGCTGAATTTATATAATAAGTAAATCTTTATTGTAACAGAGAAGGAAAGAAGGCTGAATACTGAGAAGGAATAAGATGATAGGAGAAGAAAGGAGAAGGAAGGGGCAAAGCAGCCCCGAGCGGTACAGCCCTGGCCGTAGGCGCAATGGAGAGTAGGAGAACCAGTCGAGGAGAGAGACAGAGAACAAGAGCGAATGAGCGCGCGCAGGCTCCGAGCTAGAACTAGCTAGAGTTTTGCTAGAGCGAAGCCAAGGACACTAGACAATCAGCAACAACAGTCGGAGAAGTCAAACGACGATGACGGCGGCAGCAGCAGAGGCGGTGGTGACGCCCCTTCACCCCGACCCACATCGTCTACATGTCCGTCTACCCCTTTACCCCTTTACCCCTCGACTACCATCGTCGTCCTCGCCCCCTCCACATAAACGACGCTCCCGTCCGTCGCCACCACCGCCGTCACCACCACCGCCACCACCGCCGTCACCACCACCGCCACCACCGCCACCACCGCCACCACCGCCACCGCCGCCACCACCGCCGCCGCCGCCGCCGCCGCTGCCGCCTCTGTGTTCCGAGAGTCTCTCTCCGCAGCTTCTCCTTCCAAGCACTTTTTTTGTCCTACTATACGCCTCTCTCGTTCATCGCGACAAGGCACCAGTCTCGGTGCCTTTTTATCAGTTGACCGAAAAGCCCCGTGGAGGTTTATCGCGCTCTCACATTTGTACTGGTCAACTCATATGCATGAACAACCCTTGCACAGATGCTCTAAAAGGACATGTATATATGTATATATACCTATATAAATATACACATGTCGTGTTAGAGAGATTTCTCTTTTAACAGCCACCCTCTTATTTTTATTCATATAGCGAGAACCGCGCGAAACGGCGTGACCGTGCTGTTAAACGCGCTCACCAAAGGGTGAGCGGGGCAGAACGGAGGAAAGAGGAAAGGGAAGGCGCGCGACACGAAGTCGCGGCGACGGCAGTGCGTTTGCGACGCGAGGCACGCGTGTCGGGGTGAACGTGTCTCGTTGTCAACGTAGCAGTTTGGCTGATGGGACGCACCACTATCATCCGGATGTGTTTTCGGCAGAGCGCTGCTTTCGTTGCCAACGTGGGACTCGGATGAAGACTATCGCTTTCGAGTATCGAGGCTACCAGTGGGCAATTTGAGCTAGGCAGAAATTCTCGGGCACGCAACAGTGGTCGGGTAGGTTGGCGAACAACTTCAAGTTCGGTTATGAAGCAACTTTGTAAGCGGCGACAGATAGAGAGAGAAAGAGAGAGAGATGAACGCGAATCGCTGCCGCCGCCGCCTGACGGAAAAAAATGCGCAGGCGCGCGAATCGCGCTCTCGCTTACTAGCCCGCGACGACACCACCACCTTTTCTTCTTTCTCTCTTTCTCTCTCTCTTCCTCTCTCTCTTCCTTCCCTCATCCGTCCACGCTTGCGAATTTCCTGTCCCGCGGGGACCAGAGGTGGCGGGGGAATCACTTCGTCGCATCCCTCTCCACGTGCATCCCTGCGATGTTCGAGGTCGATCCATCCCCACCCCTCTCTTTTTCTCGAGAAAGGACTTTGGTCTCCGCTTCTCTCATCCTCCGCCTTGACCCTCGCCCCATACCCCTCCGAAATGGCCAACACTTTTGCAACGAAGAAGACAAAGTTTCTCAGAGTCCATTCGAGTTTGAGCAGAGAGTCAATTTCAAGGTCGAAGGGTAATGTTAGTAAATTTAGGACGCCCTGCTAAAATTTCAACAGCGACTGATTTTTATTCCCTTCGTGCATGTCTAATGTCGGTCTCGCGAGCAACGTCGTCAATGAGAAGCGAACGCATGCAAGAATGCAATTCGCGAGGGCGGAGGGACGAGGGTGCGTTTGAGAACAAAGTCAAAGGCGCGTCACAGGGCAGGCAAAGAGCGCTCGACTCTGAAAGCGTGAGAACAAAGGAACGAAAGTAAGTACCCCTTTTCGCGATGAGTGACCGAGGGTGAGACGCGAGAGGAAGCAAGATAGAGGCAGGCCAAAATGTAGCTCGCAAAAGGACGATTCTAGGTGTAATAAGAACGAGAGAGAGAGATGAGACGAATCGGTCGTTCCTTACGAGGGTTCCTGACGCGAAGAAGAAGCAACATATGGAAAGGGTAAAGTGTGAGGGACAGGGGGATTTTCACACACTAGTACGACGGAGAGACACGCGTCATCGCGCGCGGGTAAAAGAGAGAAAGAGTAGACCGTGAAAGAGCGAGATAGCTCGAGCGAGACAGGGTGCCGGGGGAAGCGGTAGCGCGCTGCGTAGGGTGCGGGGGTGGGGGAGCGAGAGAGCTCGCCAGGGTAGAGAACGCGAGAGGGTATAGTGGGGGAGCTATGGTGCGTTGCGTCGCGTCGCGTTTCTAGGTGGCGGTGGTGGTAGAAGTTTGCGCTCGACTTCGGATCAGACTCGGTTTATCTCGGCCGTCGTCGGTTCGGTGGTTCGTTCGGTTGAACGAGGGCGCGCGCGCGCGAGCGAGCAACGAGCGAGCGGGTTCAGCGGGTGTCGGTGTCGGGTGTACGTCGCGTTCGCTGCTGTGTTCTGTTGCGTCGCGTTCTGGTGCGGCACAGCGGCACGACGACGGTGAAGGGTACTACGAGTGGAAGACACGGCCGTGGCTGGGCTGCTAGGCGGGCGTAGGCGAGGTTCCGTGACGGCCGTTCGGTGGCGCAGCAGAAATTCCCCGGCGCGGGTTGGTCAACGACGTGGTGTGCGTGCGTCTTCTATCTCGCTCTCGCTCACGCCACCCGACTCGAGTGTGCGTGGCGAACGGCGTGTACGTGTATACGTAGTCGTCCGCGCGCACGTATCTGCCCCGAGAGTCCGTCCGCGCCTCGACTTGCTGACATGGCGTCCTAGTGCTGCGCACGGACCAAGTTGCACATCCTTTGGCGCACCACTCGTTGGAAACACCGATCTCTACCCCCCAGATTTTTTCCTCGCCTCGTGTCGTCGTCGCCGTCATCGTCGTCGTCGAGTTCCGAGGATGTCAAGGTAAGTGCAAGTGGTGCGTGTCTGTGCTTCGCTTCACCAGGCGGTGTATTTAGCCTCGACGAGCGCCGTCTTCGTCGTTTTCGTTCCTCTCGTTGTGTCGTCGTCGTCGCTCGACGAAGAGAACTCGACGGGTCGTGTCGTGGTGTGTCGTCAAAACCACGCGAATCGGTGGCAGCGTTCTAAAACGAAATAAACACACGAATCGGACATTATAGCAGGGTCGTTGCCATTTCGAGCCACCCTCGCAAATCGATATCGCCAGCGCAACCAGACGATCTTTTTCTCATTTCCTCCCTCGCGCGACACGTATACACCTCTCTCTCTGCGCGGCCCTCCCCTTTTCCCCTCCGGACTTCTATAGTCTCCGCGTTCGACCCTTGTACCCGTCTCGGTTCTTCGTTTTCTTCCACCTCATCGTCTTTAGGTGCATGATACGTTTGTACGATGCTCATTGTCAGCCCCGCGAGTGTCGCGGGTGCGAATGTATGTATGTATAATGCGCTCGCGCGCCCAAGTATGTCTGTGTTTACGTATGCATGTGAAAGAGAGAGAGCGCGCGCTCCTACGTGGCTGCGTCGGAAGGGTTAGCGGCGGTGAGTCGGCGGGGCAGAACGGAAGAGGTTAGTTTCGTGGTAGTTTCTTTTCCACGAAGCAAAACTGCGATACAGAAAGAACTCGCTCTCTCTCTCCTTCCCCCACCCTCTTCCTCCTCCTTAGAGGGAAAGAGACGGAGAGCGCGCACGGACCGAGGGTTCTACGTGGCTTATCGGCGCATCGACGGACGGCGTGTTTCTCGACGTGGATTTTCGCTCGGGTGAGGGTTGCGTAAATTCCCTCTCCCTCTTGCCTTCCTCCCATTTCCTCTTCCCGTACCTCTCTACCCTTCCGTCATCCCCTCTCGCCGATCTCTCTCCGCTCCCTCGAACGTGTCGCGCGGTTGAGTACGGCGCTGCCCATAGGCGCCGATACGCCCCAGGGTGTCGAGGCCGACTTGGGTTCGTTCGGATCGCTTCGGCCGTCTTCGGCTCCGTTCGTCCATCCATCCGTTCGTCCGTCCGTCCGCCGAGCATCCTCCCCCTCGCAGTCAGTCTCGCTCATTGAAACCGTGTGCGTGCACGCGCATGTGCTCCGCTCTTACTCGTTATCGTTTTCTTTCCTCGCCAGCAAGCACGCGTTATCCTACATCTTTTCGTGTGCGATTTTTCCCTCATTCTATTTCGCGCCCCGATATCCTTGTCGCAGTAACAGGTGACTTTTCGGGCGGTTCTCTTCATCAATTTATACAAAGCACGTGTCTCGCTCGGTGCTGTGAATTTTTCTTTTCCACGTCGTCGTCCGTCGTCGTCGTCGTCGTCGTCAGAGGGGGACACGACGAACGAACGGACGTTGGTGCCTCGTCGCGTCGGGTAATTAAGTCGATCGACGCGACTTTGTGGTGATAACGACAATTGTGCAACCTGTGCGCCGCCCCGAGCCCGAACAGGAGCGAATGTGTGGATGCTCGACGTGTTCGTGTCGTTCGTGAGTCACGGCGGGCCGTTGCCGGTGTGTGGGTGAGTTCTCTGTATTTTGTATGGTTATTATTCGCGCGTGCGAATGTGCGCAGGAATGTGTCGCGATTTTTCCAGCGTCGAAAGAAATATGAAAAATTACGTTGTTCTTTAGTTACGTGAGAGAGAAAGAGAGAGAGAGAAACGTGTGGGAATTGGTGGCGTTCTTTGCAGCAAACTGCGAAAGAGACTATTCTTTTCTTTATTTTGAAAACAAAAATTTTGACGTATACAAGATTTTTCGTCGGAGCACATAACACGCATAAATATAGCATCCTAATAAAGTGCTCCGATTTTAACTCCGAAATTTTCCGATGATAAAAATACATTGCGGGTTTTTTTTCGTCTCGTTCTATCCAGAATTATCACGATACAGGGATTCGTGTTATCTTGAAGATTAGACATTCTCGAGCATAGATTGGACTTGACTCCACGTTTCACAATACATCACCAAGGGTCTTTACACGAAACTTCGAGTGTTTATTACACGCTGAGTTGTTACGGAACTATCGCCACGCCTCTCGTCTATGGAAGGAATGCCGATAATGTGACACCCTGTATATAGTTACGTAAATATCGCTTCCGTCATTAACTTCTTCTGCAAGCAATGGATATTCAGTATACCTGGAATTTTTTATTCGAATGTGTGTGGAGATTGTCGAGGAAAAAATTACAATTCAATCTTTTGTTATATCATATTATTTACGCGACGTGATTAATACTTTTTATTAAGAATGTCACTAACGATAAATTATTCTCTTTCATCGCTAATCGAAAACTAAACCAAATTTTTATTCGCAAAGTTTCCTTTATGCACATTTCTAATGTTTAATATACGAGGAAAGTTGCAAAAATAAGGTACACTTATTGTTAGCGCAACATGTGCTTATTACGTTATTTTCATCATGCTGGGGACACAATGCATGAATCTGTCGAGAGATTATGTGGAGAAATAAGATAATAATAAGCTTCATTTTTTGCTCTATATATATGCATACATATATTAAAATTAAAATGAATTTTTAATTTATTATACTCTTTTCTCTCTCGAGTGTATCTTATTCTTAAAAGGACTTCTCATTATTAATACTTTCATAATTAAAGAGAAGAGGGTTTGTGAGATATCCTTTCGGTATAATTTGGCACCCTTGTCGTTGGAGCACTTTAGGGTGCTTCGAGTTGACAAAAAGTGTACTAGATTTGAAAAGTATCGGGGCAAGGAGAACTCTCCGGGATGGGGAGAGGGGGAGAGCATGGCGGGGCTGCGATGATGCACGCGGGCGACAAGTGCGTGCACGCAACGAAGCGTCGACACATCGACCGTACCCACGTGCGTTCCGATGAGAATTTACATGCGACTTCCTGCGGGCTATCTCTCTCTCTCTCTCTCTCTCTCTTTCTCTCTCATGATTAAGAGTAGCGTGACGATTTTATCGCGGTACCCGCGAGGGGTTGAAACGGCGCCAATTATAGTGGCGACGTAGACGATGATGATGATGGTGGTCACGAACGGAGGGAGGGCGTAGATAAACAGCGTAGAGGGTTAATATTCGTCACGCATCGAGTACGACGATCTTTTAATCTTTGGTTTATCGCGGGGATTCGAGCTTCCTGTTGATTCATTTTCCCTCTCTTTCTCTCTCTTTGCCATTTCCTTGAATTTCCTTGAATTTTATAATTGTCCCTGAATTTTAAATCTTTTCAAATTTCTAATTTCAGAAATGTTGCAAATTTTCTGCCAATTTCCTATCAAACTTTTTATCACACTTTGAAATTTTGACTTTTCTGATTCCTTAAACAAGTTTGCGAATTTTTAACTTTTGTACTTATTATACATCTGCGGTTATTTATTCGCGTTTTGAGTAATGCAGGGTTCGGAATAGAAATGAGAACTGGGGGTGTTCCTTGAACCGAGAAAAAGGGTTTCCGTGTATCCCGACTATAAAGAGAGCCCGCTCACCCGACGGGGGTTTCCTTTTTCCTGTTCTTCCATGGTGAATTGTGAAATCATGTCTGTATTACACATCTTTTTTACCATTTCCTTTCGTTAATTAATCAGTCCTTGAACCATGTTAATATCCATCGTATTATCGAATCCATTATCGTATATATTTTTATCTTGAAATTAATTTCTCGTATATCACGCAAACTTACATAGGGTGTTTCAAGTTATTCATACTTCATTTTATTCGTAATTTTCCGATTCAATCTAAATATAACGTTTAAAAAAAATGTTAAACACTATATCTTTTTTTTTTCTAATTACGTTTTTATATAGCCGCTGTAGCGTTTCGAAATGGAAATTTTTTTTATTGCTCTTTCGTCTGCCAAGTAAATAGAAACAGTTTACAACGTACGTTCGTATATAACAGTTACGAGACAATTTGTAAATCTTTTTACGTTAATTTGTGTTCCTTTTTTTTTATCCTCTACTTAATTACGTGTGCTGATTTCAACCGCGTGCTCGTCAGGATATCTATTACAAGAATGTCGGGCTTGGTTGGCATTCTTGCCAACTCGTTCAAGGTTTGATTTAGGAAGATAGAATAAACGACATATACGATCGAGAGACCGCAAGTAAAATTGTGAAAAAAAATATCATAGATTACTGTTCCTTTTCGGAATTTTTTTTATAATTGGAAACTTGTAATAAATCTAGTTTAAAAATTCCATCAGAGAGAAGTAAAAATTATTATTTCTCAATATATCTACAATACATTAACAATTGTTGAAAATAACAATATAATTAGCTATATGTGTGTATATTATATAGGGGCTGTGAGTCATTAGTATATCACATATTTAAATACAATCTATAGTATATCATAAAATAGTTGATTATAAATAAGCTGTTAAGCTTTGTAGATTTATTAAAATCGACTACGTGATGCTATTCGTTTTCTTGCAGTCAAAGTTCATAACTGTACTCGAAGGATAAGAGCAACGTTTACTCACAACTCGCTTTACAATGAAATTCTTGGATGTACTATTTACTCTGCGGCGAGTTTCTCACGCTTTCGAATTATTTCTTTAAAATTCCTAATTTGTAATAGCTTTTAAATGAATAATAGGAATTTAGGATTTGCAAATGAAAGCCATTAGGGATGATTGGGATAGAAAGTTGAAAATAACATTAAAATTTTTCTCGAGGCGACAAATAATTTCCATAGAGGCATCTCTCTCACGAGTTTATGATATGATAATTTAAATTTGTTTCACAAAAATTATATTGGAAATTAATTTGTAAATTAATTATCTTTAACAATGCTATTTGCTGTAAATTCCAAGTACAACGTACGAATTCAGATTATATAAAATTCTCATGTCAACAAAGCAAGGATTATCTACATGATTGCTTAGACGAAATTGTTTGAAATCTTCACATGTGCAGACAGAGTTTCTCGTCGTCTGTCTAGGTCCTTGATTTAATTAGTCGATCGATTTTTCGAATGATGTCACACTTCATTCCTGGATGCGGCTTTCCAAGCGCTGCAATTGCTGTTCGTGGTATATTATTCTGTAATTGTGATGTTCAGAGGGATGTCGATTGTCCCCAACAATGCTCCCCTCTCTCATCTGCGATGGGATAAAATTGTATAGAGAGAGGACAAGAATTTATTCGTGGGGACCGTTCTTTCGGGCCTCTCGACTCTCTTTGTCCTTGCATTTACACATAGAGAACAGGACTTTGCAACCCTACTGCATTTGTGTATGCGTGTGCACTTGTTCTCGCAACATGCTGCGAGACTACAGGCTTCGAATGGGTGTCGCACCGTCGCGCCCTACTTACACCTGCTATGCCTAGTTGTACAGGGTCGGATTTAGATAATAAATACCGACAGGGAAGAAAAGAAAAGGGGAAACGTTGCCAATCCTCGAAGGACATTCTTATTCAAAATTTAGTGAATTCTTACCGTTCTAATCTGGCGAAATATGCAAAAGTTTTTAAAGCTTAGAAGTCAAAGTGGAAAAAAAGAAGAAAATGATTATACTGTATCCTTGCCGAGACCGAGATGGATGCAGTATAAGTGAAAAGCAAAATGTTTCGATCGGCATAATTTTTCATTCTTAAAATGTTGGAATTTTTTCATCTTCTTTTTATTCTCGCTTGGAAGTTTATTTAGAGAAAACGAGAGAGAAATTTTTATAGAATATTTTTACATAGAATTAACAAAAGTATTTTTAATACATTGTTATGTTTTTTCATAAAATACTTCAAAATTATGTCCTGGAAATATATTCCTATATAAATTTAGAAAATACAAATCATTATCGGAGCAAACATTTTTAAAATATTCTCGTTTCCCCAAATAATGTTCCTGTATTATATTATCGAGTACCTTCAAAATATTTAGGAAATATTTCCATGACAGAATTCATGGATCGATGGGTTTACAGACTTAAATTGTTGGGTGTCAACGCACTATTTCCATATAAAATAAAGGATCTGGCATTGCGTTCTACCGATTTTCTACGCAAGTTTTCGTTCCCATAAAACGATTCGATCCATGCACCGTTGCCCACCCCAGCTCGACCGCCCCTTGTTGAATCCCGAAACCCCTCGTCATCCCCGAGTGTTCTTTTATTTTTTGCTCGGTAGCCGTGCCCCGTCCTCGTGCAACATTCAGTCACCGGAACCGCGACATCCTTTCGCGGATCGCCCGCGTTTCTTGCGATCCTTTTTTTTCCCTCCCCTTGACGCGTTCATTGAGGTCGAGCGTCATGCACGACGACGTCGCAATCGGCGCGAGGAAAACTCGTAAAGGCTTCTGTTTTTCCCACAATAGCGTTTCAATTAATCCCACTTATCTTGAACGAAATTCCAACGTTATCGTTGCAGTATCATTATGTCAGTTGCAATTCCGACGTAAGAAATAGCGCCAAGTTAGAAAGCATTACACACACGCGAGTACGAGATATCCGTCGATAATCAATACGCCCCTGCGAGTTTGCAAAGTTTTCGCGACATTGAAAAAAAATTTGTGCGGGGTTGGCGCCAATGCGCGCGGCGAGGTCGAGCGTCGTCATCGCCGTCGACGGGAGGGTGGCGAGAGGGCGAGAGAGCGAGAGAGGGCTGGGAGATGTAGGACTGCCGGAGGCTCGGCGGAGAGAGAGAGAGCGGGATGTGGAGCCACAAAGATGGCCGCTCGGCAACGACCGCACATGAGAGGGCGACTCGGAGAGGGATTCTTAAATCGCTAATTTATAAATCTTTCATTTCCAATTTTTTTCGCAATTTTTTATTTATATAATCTATACGCGTATATACATATACGGAAGAGCTCTAAATATAAATAGATATTTTATCAAGTATCGGTATTTAATAATAAATTAATGATAATAAATGCGAAAACGATTAACCGGTCTCCGATATTTTTTTTATATTTAATAAATTTCGATATTCTCTTGAAACATCGATATACTTGATTGATGTGAGAAATAAATTATCCGCGGCAAAAAACGTATATCGAGAAGCCACGTTACTTTGATATTTGTTCCTACATAACACTTTGCTGCCATATTCGAATACGGATATTGTTATCATCTATTTAATACAAATACTTTGGATACTCGGATATCGGAGTAAGCATTCTTAGACTAGAGAGAGTCTAATCTCGGGTTAATCCCGGGCGAACGCGAGCGTGCGAATCGGGAATGCCGCTTCGCTCCTCTCGTTCGCGAAGAGCTTCGGCTCTTCGAAAATGTGGGACACGGCTGTGCTCGGCAGCCGACAACAGGGCCCGCGGCTCCCCTCGCGCCGCGAAATTCTCCGTTAACTTTGCCGTACCTGGTGGCACGACGCGGCTAACGGAATGAGCAGTACCTGCGCCGACTGACGCGCTCTTCTTCCATACACATACAGAGAGAGACACACACATTAGATATACAGGGTACGTGTACCGGGAAACCCCGCCCGCGTATCCGTGAAGCGACATTTCGCCGCAAACATCGTCATTTGCGCCGACAAAGATAAAGAATATTTCCTCGTAACCTTTCAACGTTAAACGTTCCTGGACCGTGTGGTATAGTATTACTCGAAGCTATTATTCCGTCAGGCTTATGGAAACAACAAGAAAAAATTAATTATTCAAATCGATATTTTTCTTTCTGTTCGCGATTGCTCCTATAGAATGCATTCTTTTTAGAACGCAACGTAAAAGTTGATCCAACGTCTGTTTGTTGAGGAATTTGCACGGGCATCTCATCGTATGCGTGTATACATTACACTCGCAGACTCGTGTGCGCTCAAGAATGTGTATGAGCCGTCGTTCCAAGCACATCCTGGCACTCCCCCAGTGGGTGGAGATGTGACTAGGAACAGATATCCGAGTGCATTCGCCCCTCTTTCCCCCTCTTCCCCCCACGGATTATTATTATCGCAGTCCCACAGGAGAGATGAAGAGGCGATCGCGATGACACTTGGATGATGATTAAAATATCAATCACGCAATGATAAATAATACACTCGCACATATTACGTATATACAATATTAGAAGCAAACTCTGAAAATACGTTGGAGAAGGAGCAACTTATCGATTCGCGACGACAGACATATTCGTAAAGAAATTATACGCGATCGAAAGAATCGCCGCGTCCAATCGCACACTATATATCGTGTAACTGTTAATTAACGATGTAATCGCGCCGTTGACGACGCCCTTGCGCTTTTCCTTGCCCCGATTATTAGTAGTCGCGCTAGATCGAAAGTTTCGATATCGGAAAGACTTTGCGCCAACTTGCGCAATGAGATGTACTCTCACATTTTGATTTTACTTTAAATCGCGTTACAAAGAAAAAGAATTTCGCAACCGTATATTCCGTTTATTCATATCCTACATTGAACGCTAAAATCTGAAATGTAGGATACAAGTGCAAGCTGGTGAAGATTTGAGAAGAGAGAGCCCGTTTTGCGTTTCAATTTTCTTTATCCTATTTTTTTTTTTTTTTTTTCCCTTCCTTTCTGTCTCTCTTTTTGCCGTCAATGCCGCGCTTCGTCGAATTCGACTTTGATTCCGCTGTCGAAATTCGGTCGATCGATGCAGCAACCCCTATTCTAGGACGAGTGTGTTGTCTCTCCGGATACGGCGTCCTCGCCGCTCGACAATCTCTCTCTCCGTCTCTCTCATCCCGCTGCTCTCTGCCCCTCGTGATTCCCCGTGCCATACCCCTCTCCTTCCCTCTCCTTCCTCTTGTCGCAAAGTGGCGCGAGCGCGAAGGCGACTATCGCGGCTTGCGAGTCACGTAAATCGCGACTCGAGGAATCGCGCGGATGTCGCAATCGCGGTAATATTCACGTCTTGGTCTTCCTCCTCGCGCGTACATATAGGATAACAGAAGAGGCGGCGTAAGGGGTAGGGAAGGGGGAGGAAAAGATGGGAGAACGAAAAGAGAAATAAGAGGCGTGTGTTGCACCGTGACGGAATCCCGGCACGAGTGCGATTTCGCCGACCGGACATATATATATCCTTGAGCGCTGATTCAGCGGAATATTTCTCTAATCGATCCGTATCTCTCGCCTTTTTGCGCGCAGCAGAAGTAGCCTAGATGAAACGAAGAAAGGATTAGGGCATGGAGAGAAAGAGAGAGGGATGCCAAACTTGTTTTATCGAGTCGCCGATATATTTCGGGGAACAAGATTGTGGTGGTCAGCCATAAACGCGTATTATAATTTTGTATTTTATAATAAATAAACTTTCTGTGGTTGAGAAGCATAATATATAAAGATGTAACATGTGGGCAACACTCATATTTTAATTAAAAATAATTTATTATACGAGAATAACTAAAAAATAATGAAAGAGAGAGGGAGAGAGAGAGAGAGAGAGAGAGAGAGAGAGAGAGAGAGAGAGAGAGAGAGAGAGAGAGAGAGAGAGAGAGAGAGAGAGAGAGAGAGAGAGAGAGAGAGAGAGAGAGAGAGAGAGAGAGAGAGAGAAAGAGAAATCAAGTGAATAATTTTGCATGTTGCGACGAGTTAAAGTCAGTCGTCAGTCCGTCTTTTGCGGAAACGCGCGATATCCTCGCAAAGTACGCGGAAGAAGAACGTAGGCGCGAGACAGAGACAAAGAATAAAGACAGTTAAACGCGTTGCGGAGGCAACCGAGCCCGACCGAGGCCGACCGAATCTGCCGCGCGGACTCTGCAGTCTCCGAAACCGCTGCGCGGTATTCGTGCCGAGCCGAGCTAGCGAATACTGCGAATACGTGCTGGCTTGCGTGTTGTTCGTTTTGTACCTCGCGCGGCGTGACTCTACTACGCGCGTCGCGTCGCCTTGATTACGCAACGCGTGGCCATGAGAACGACTTGCGTTCGCGAGAATGCAGCGCGCGCGCGTCCGCTCATCGCAGGATTGGCTCATCGCGATTATCGATATCTCGTCATGCATCGCGACAACAAATCGGAATACGCGTCCAACTTTTCAATCCGACCGATGATTGGTTATCGTGGAATTTAAAAATGTTTTTTCCATTAATATCAAATAATTACGCATACATATATGTATGTATCATGTTAGCATCGCGAATGTTAAAACTTGTCGATTATGTAATATTCTTCGCAGCTGTTACTACGCGATGATTTTTTTTTTAATATCGATGTTTACGTAGATTGAAAGAGGGTTGCGAATATATGCTGGAACACAACTCGCGACTGGTTGAGAAACGCTGATCTAGGCGCAAACGTGCAAGGTTCGTTATATGCGCGCGTGCACGCGCACGCGTGTAGGCGTGCATAGCGCGCGATGACTTGTAGGATGAACGTGCAAAGGCGTATATCTCGTCTAGAGATTTATATATGGCCAATATTGGAAAGCGAGAACAGCCCATTTTAACATGTTATATAAATGAACGTCAACAGGAAATATCGTTGGGAAAATAGTTTGATTAGTTATTAGTATTTTCGCACTCGTATATGAATGAGATGAATCTGCGTGGTGTAAACACGCTGATGGGAGGAAATGACGTTTTTTTTTTTTTTTTGTTATTCAATCGAGCTCGCGGAAAATGGATTATTAATCGAGCAGCAACATCAGGCAAGATTATATCGTATTTGCATACTTACGTGGGCAATAATATGCCAATTATGGCGCGATTTTTATTTACGTCATTTCAACACGCGGACTAAAGAAATATTTCGCCGGAAGCTTGTTGATATGACGTAAATAAAAAGTCGCGCCATAATTGGCATATTATGGTCCATTTTATATTGCTAAAATAATTTTTAAATTTTTTAGCGATTTTGCGATCTACCTATTATAATGTTCGCATCGGAGGAGGAATGTCAAAGCTAATCTTCGCGACGTTATCGTTGAATCCATATACTTTGGGGTTTTCCTGGGCACACACGCGCGTGTTTCGTGAAAAAAAAAGCAGAAAAAAGCCCCGCTCATCATCGCGTGAGTATCGGAGCGACTAAGTAAACACGAGAGAACGAGAGAGAGCCTCCGACATTCGGTGCCGGTTTTTATCCGTGCGCCGCTGCGGAGTTTCGGAGAACGCAGTTGTGTACACTGTCATGGTCTTCATTTATGTCTGCCAGCGACTCCTTCTCACGTCAGGTTCTTTCTCTTCTTCTGGCGAAAATCAAGACATCAATACTCTTAACATCGATTGCATCAAATAAAACTCGTCTTTACGTGCGTATGTATGTGTGTACATGTGTCACGAAAAACTCGGTATAAAAAGTAAAATATTGATGGTGTCAAATTATTATTAATGTCGAGCTTTTTTTATTATTGAACATATTTTAATTATGTCACTGGCAATGTCAACATTTTTTGAAACTTAATACCGATATGCTTGAAATACACGATATTGTGAGATTTATTAAAGAGGGTACTTAAAAAAAAAAATTAATTTGAACTTTTGACGTAAAATATTAGAGTCTGTGGTATAGAATTTATTTATGTTAACTTTGCGAGGCTTATACTATTGATTGGCGTTTCTCACAGAGTTTATTTCCGTCTCTGTTTTTTCGCTCCCAAAATTAGATTTTGGATAACGGGGGAAAATCAATTTGTCGCATGAGTGATTAATAACTAAATCCAACGAGATACGTAATAAGAGAATAATGCATTTATTCTTTGTAATCATTTCATAACACATCGATATATCGATATCGTGCGTGTGTGAGATGTTTTAAAATTATTGCGCGCAAAAAAGATTGTTGTTTCGATAATCAAGTATTACATGAACAGATGTATTCGCGAAATCTACACACAATACATCAATTTGTGTTATACAATACAATTTTTCTGGAATTGACGTCGCGCACGGGGTGAAATTGAAGAAATTCCTATCATCTCGTGTCGTAGAAATGATTAATTCGATATCGAGATAAACGTGAGCATCTACGTTGCAACGCGATCGTCTCATTAGGCGCTCGGTTGCTTCGATAACAAGATCTCGCCGCGGGCGTTTTCCGCTTTCGCGAACTAATTGATCCCCCCTCCCGAATGTTGTAACATAATTCGACGTTCCCGATGGAGTTGCCGATCGTGATCGTTAAAGGTCGACTTCTCTCTCTCTCTCTCTCTCTCTCTCTCTCTCTCCTCTTTTACTTCTTCTTCTTCTTTGTCTCTTTCTCTCTCGAGCGCCGTCTTACTTTACCCCGCCTCGCCATGGTGTCGGGCTCTCTCTCTCTGCCATTCACCGTGAAAACCGTACGTACATTTGCGCTCTGGTCACCGACAAGGTCGCGCAAGGTCGCGCAACCATCCTGCATCCATATGCCACGTGCAACGGTGCGTGTGCGCGATGCAGGTGGAGACGGTGTTTGAGAAAAATAGGATATCTTATGGCAAATTGGGCGGTTAATTTTATATAAGAAATTCATTCTCAGTTATATATTTCTTCGTCTCTGATTTAAATTTATTTTTATTAATTTATCGTCAAGTAATTGAACCTTTCGTAGGTCGAATTGTTTCGAGAACGCATTGTTTTAAAACTTGCACCGTTTTATCTTTGTACCTCGCACATGCAACCATGCTACATATATGTAGCGTGATTTGCGCGCGAAAGCGGGTCCCGGTATCGATCCGAATGCGTAGAAAATGCTATTGATTCCCTCGGCCGACCCGACGACCTCTTCTCTCCATGGCGACGAGAGGAGAGACCGAGAGGAGAGACCGAGACTATCCTCTTTTGATCGTTATTTTAATTTTGCTGTATTACAATATTGCAAAAATATTTCAACCAAAGATAAAAAATAAATATGCCAAATTAACAAATTTGCATCATCTTATTAGTTAACAAATATGTCAGAAAAAAAATATTTTTTAAAATATTAAAAATGAAGATTTCGTAAATTAAAATTTTGTCAATTATATTGAAAATTGAAATTTAATATTACTTTAATAGTGAAAATGAATGGCAATATTTTATTTTGGTGTGGAGCGTCTTTCGAATTGTTTTTCTTCGTAGGCATGAAATGTCGTACGTACGTGATGACGTATCGTGATTGGAAGGGGTGAGAGAAAGAGAATTACATAAAAGGCACACATGAACCGAGTGAATCGCCTATTCGCTCTCTGTGTCTACGTTCTCCAGGGTCGTACACCCACGTCTATCCTTCATTGTATTCTTATCCTTTTTTTTAGTCATCTTTGTAACTTTCGATGCTCAAGACGACATTTGCTCTGATGGCTTTTATATATTTAATAAAAAAATATTAAATGTAAAATATTTTAAAAACACATTATTAACGTTCGATATAATAAATAATTATATATACATTATATCAAATTTGATACGTAAATATATTTGTATATAATTTGTGTGGAAAATGCGTGTTTAATTTAAGAGATAAGCTTCTGATAGAGTCTCAATTAAGATTGAAGAAAATTAGATACACATTGATTCACAGTACTAATAATCATTTTGATTCTGTTGCAGGTCACGAGTAAGACGGACACGATAATTCTTGGCCGATGAAGAGCAGAGCAGCACGAGGACGAGTAGTAGAAGGAGCAGCAGCACGAGCAAGAGCGAGTGGCTTCGTCATCGTAGAAGGTGGTGGCGCTGTGGAGAAGCAAAAGAAGAAACGAGGACGAAGTGGCGGCGGCAGCAGCAGCAGTGGCAACGGCGACAATACGGCGACGAACAGCCAGGTCCCCCCATGTTAGCGGACATCAACGGCAACCTGGCGGATCTGAGAAGCGAAGCGATGGCGTCGCAGAGGTTCTGTCTGCGCTGGAACAATCACCAGAGCAATCTGCTTTCCGTCTTCGACCAGCTGTTGCACGACGAGTCGTTCGTCGACGTCACGCTGGCCGTTGAGGGCCAATTACTCAGGGCGCATAAGATGGTGCTGTCGGCATGTAGCCCCTATTTTCAGGTAAACCCGATCTCTTTTGCGTACCTATGATTATCATTTATTCAAGATTAGCATTGAAACGAATAAATGACAGCAAGAAATTGCCATCAATTATTTTAAATTTTTTAATAAAGACTCAGTAAATTTAATAATTTGTAATTGAATTTTATTGATATTAATATTGACAATTTTTTTTAGAAATCACACAAATTGCAAAACTACTACCTGCTTTTGTAGTCTTTTTTTTTTCCTAAAAAAGGAATTAATATTTTTTTATCTAATGTGATAAATATTGTATTTGTAGGCCTTGTTTGTTGGCCATCCCGATAAGCACCCGATAGTCATTCTCAAGGATGTTCCGTACGTGGACATGCGCAGCCTTCTGGACTTTATGTACCGCGGCGAGGTAAGCGTCGACCAAGAACGACTGACCGCCTTTCTGCGAGTAGCCGAATCCCTAAGGATAAAAGGCCTGACCGAAGTGAACGAGGACAAATGCGATCTACCAAGCATCACATCCTCGCTATTGGGTGGCGGTCAGAACGCGGTGGCGCCGCCACCACCCAACCTTCATCGGATCAATCAAATTGGTCAGCATCATCATCACGTCGCGCAGAAGAGGTTCCACCACATGTCCAGCCATCCGTTACTCGGCTCTGCGCTTACAGCGCCCAAGAGAAAACGTGGTAGGCCTAGGAAGTTGAGCGGCTCGTCGGACACGCCGATTGGTGAAGTCGGTGGCCAAGACTTACAATCGTGTTCGGGCGCCGATCTGGTTCAAGGCTCACCCGAAATGATGGAAATGAAGATGGGGCTGGACTTTCAGAGCGAGGTCAGCGGCAACGGTAACATCAGGAGTGGCGCCAATAGCGTTGGTGCCAATTCAGCGGCCGCCAGCAATTCCGCCGCCTCAGGATTGTCGTCGGCGAGAAGAGACGAGCCTACGGAGAACGGCACCGATACGCCGGAGCCGCCAGTCACGCGGGTTAAACGGGAACCAGAACCGACACCCAGCACCTCGGCGCAAGGTAAGAGGCGCAACGAAATACGTGATACGAGATTGAACAAAAAAACTTAAACTGATTCGTCATTGTTAATTCTAGCCTCGGATGAGACATTCGCGCGGGCACACAGTAGACAAGGGAGTGAAGGATTCAAGCAAGGTAAGATTCTTCAGAGCGTACTTGACTTCGATATGGAAGCGTTGCATTGCTAATACTCCCTGATACAACGCAAACGGCGGTTTAAGCCCTTACGCAATTTTCGTGTACGAGCGTTCCATATACAGATATTGCAGTACAATATCTTTTAAACAAAAAAAAAAACGCGTAAATTGTAATTAATTAAATCGGTGCAATTTTCGCAATTGATATCACAATTAATAGTAAAGATTTTATAACAAATATTGAGTTTAACTCCTTTAGTTTGGGTTTTTTTCTATACGATAGATTTTTATATTTTTATAAACTTGACTTTATATTATTGCAGATATATGAATGACATGTACAGATTAAATCTAGAGTTTTTTTATGCTTAAGAAATTTTCTCTTTAATTTTTAAAAATTAGAGTTTGTGCAACGCAGATCAGACGGGGTTAATTCTTTTTAATGAAAGGGTGCGATACAGTTGCATAGAAAATATTTCTGATTCACTTCTGCGATTATAATCGTTAATTTGAGAATGCCCTCGCGAAAATTACACAAGGTAAGTCGCAAGGTGTAGCACAGAATGCAACATGCTCCCGAAGATTAAATCGTGTTTTAAAAAAGATCACGTAATTTCGCGGTTGCAAAATCTCGCAATAATAGCGCAGAATAAAATCGCGCATCTAATCGCGACACCCTACCAAATATGTCTTAGCATGGTGTGAATTGTGATTCCCATAACGCGCGAGCGCGTAGAAGAATGTTGGATCATCTCGACATATTTACTTTTTAAAATTCAATCTAATAGACTAATTATAATTAACAGCTACTTTATCGAAAAATTTTTAAATATTATTAATTGTAAAATTAAGAATTAAAATGTAACTATAAAATTAACTTTCTATAATAAGCTAAATTTTATGAGAATGCTCGCGTCGGACATTCTTCTGCGTGCGAACCCGAAAGACTCGGGCAAGAACTCGCTTTTGTGACGTCCGAATGCTTATTCGTCTCTTGTGAAGCCCCGAGGAGCAAGCAAGCAAGCAAGCGAACCTTGCGTGGCATTTTGGACGACGCTGTAGACTCTCTACGTGAGAACGACTCTTACGGCTCTCTCGTACGATTCGTCGAGGTCGATCGACGACGTCTGAGAATCTAAGAATCTTTTAAAGCCCGAACCCGAACGAGGGTGAAACAACTTTTACATTATCCAAGTTTCGAGACTCGCGACGACGCTTTTAGCTAGCGCAAATCCAACTTTTGATGATATATATGCACGTCGTGGACGTGGACGATAATTTTATCCTTTATGTGCTAATGAATTTGACTTTTCAGACTTGTCTCGAGCTGCCTTGCCGCGACTCGTTGTCGCTCTTCTGCAAGCGCGCTTCCTTTTTTTTTAGGAGTTGACCAGGATGACAAATAAATGAATCGCGCGCGCAATTATTTTCTAAAACCGTGATTTCGCGCTTTGAAATTCTTTCGCGAACTTGATCATTTTCGAAACAAAACGCACACGAGACCGAAACAAAAAACAAATAAAAAGAAAACAATTCCGACGCGAGAAAAAATTCTGCGTTCGGAGGAGCTTGCATCTTCGAGAAAAATAAAACAGTAATTTTCTGACGAGATAAAACAACAATAAAATAATTTCCTTTTTAAGCTGCAAGCAAACAGCATGCCAAATGATAGTCGCACGTGGGGATACATACGTACATATATTGATACGCGCGCGGGATGATATTTAAATTGCGAAGAGAAAAAAATCGAGAAATAGAGGATACGATAAGAATAAATGAAGACATGCACATATAGAGAAAGAAGTAGAAGAGGAGAGAGTCCGCGAGAGAAACAGTCGTCTCGTTAAAGAGAGTTCGTGTGTTCGGAATGTATATCATGATACCCTGAAAAAGAAAAAGAAAACGTAAAGAAAACTCCCTTCTGTACGCCCGAACGTCTCTTTGAAATTAATCGATCTTTGATACCCATTGCACTTGTCGCTGGTTGTTCTCGTCGTACATAATATAGATATATATCTAAATATACATATATACGTAATAACCCATACGTAATTCTCACGCTCGGCCAATGCGCAGCGCCTCATTCCTGTCCTCTTTTTTTTTCCCTTCTCCTTTTTCTTCGGAGCACAAATCGGCCACCTTCATCTCGCCTCTCTATGATCAATCTGTGTCTTCTTTCTGCCGCACCGCACCTGTCGCTCTGTTCGATGTCTCAAAAACTTCTATTCCTCAATCCCAATTTAACTTGACCAAATCTAATCTACGACTATCTACACTTTTCCGCTAAAACATCCTTATACTCTTCACCATACTTTCTTTTCCGCACGAATGAGAAACGCTTCGCTGCCATTGGCCAATGGTAACAGGAGGGGGTGGAGCCAGCTTTTAGCGGTGCTTACTTTTTTTTTGTTGTTGTCTGATTTTCACACCTTGAACGCTGGTTAACTTCTTTTTACGATCGTTCGTTGCGAGGAAGATAGAATAGCAAAGTCTCATTTTTTATCGCGAAGACAGACAGCAAAGAGGTAGAGAAGAGCGTAAATGATGATGATGATGATGATGAAATATACTTAAATAACAGACGACATATTGTCGGCAGGTTTATCGTTTCCGTCTTCTCTTGCGTTCTTCTCGTTGCTTTATTAGACGATAATGACGACATTGAAAAAAAAAGATGACTAGTAAAAGGAGAAATAAAAATAGAAACAGGATAGATTAATATATAAAAATTAAGAGTGACAAATAAAAAAAAAAAAAAGAAAGAAATCAGAAGAGAGAAAGAAATAGTGTGACGTACGTTTCTTTTTTTCCTTTCTATAAAAATGTACTACTACATATACGTGCGCGCGCGCGAAAGATAGTGCTTCGAAGAGAGAAAAAGAGAGAGATGTCGTCGGAGATGATCTCGTTTCGGTAGTGACCGTGATCGCTTTGTTCACTTTTGGTGCAGGTGAGTTAAGATTATCTGAGTCACCATCATTCGATCTCTGAGAGATTTAAGCTTTTGCGCGGGGGAAGCGAGGGAACTAGGGAGGCCAGCCGCTAAAAAAAAAGATTTCTAAAAGAATTCAAAGTCATAAATAAATAGATCGAACGAAAAGACGGAACTGTTCCGAAAAGTGTCAGATTGTAAGAAAAAAAACCGGATATAGAAGGATGTGGCGCCGGAGGCCGAAAACGGATAACGACGTATATATATATATATATATACATACATATATGTATAATTGAAGTAATTACATATATTTGAGAAACAACTTTATATATATATACAATATAAAGTAATGTAATAAAACATGCAAGGAAGAGAAAATGTTGCTTTTTTCTCGAGCGTCCTCGATCTCGATGGATCGTTTTCCCGTAGAGATGGATACTTGCAGACTGACTGGACGCACTGGACGAAGGGGTTGGTAAAGTGTGCACATGTGTCGCTAGATGTTTATTAATCAGTTCATATATATGTGATGATCACCTGATACGTATGCGGGTTGTCCAAACGAGTCTAGTTCTTCCTAATTGATATCATAGATTCACAAGTAAAAAATGCTTCTTCAACGAATTTTATATTCTAAATTAAGAGTTTTTAACTTTTATAAAGTTTTTCTAAGTTCTTGAAACTTTTATAACTGATATTTGAAACTTATATTTGCTTGTGTGATCGCATTTGTTCGAACGTCTAAACATCGATAGTTTTGAGTTACGAGCGATCAAAATTGATCGAGCGCTTCTCGTTTAGGATGAAGCAATTGCGAGGCAGGACTTCTGCTTCGATCGACCGACCTTGTTCGCTCGACGCGACTCGAAAACCGTCCACGTCTCGATATTCGAACAACAACGTATATACATGTAATTAAAAATAATTTTTTAATTTTCTTTTCGCAATCTACAATAATCGAACGGAAGTACAGTCTCGCATGGCACCCCGTATATACAATATATATGATTTTTTAGAAGCTTGTATGTATGTTTGCAGGAATGTAAGCGCGTGTAAAATGTGTAAATGAGGAGTGTGAATGTATGAGGAGTGTATGGTGAGTGTGCAGAGGAGGAGAAGATGCGAAGAATACGCGTGATGTGAAAGAAAAGATGGAACGCCAGAACTTTGGGAGAAAGAGAGAAGAGCTAATGTTGTGCTGAGAACTCAGTTTTGCAACTTGGCAAGAGAGAAAGAGAGGATGAGAGAGAGAGAGAGAGAGAGAGAAAATGTGTGCGAAAATGAAAAGGGGAATAGACGAGCAGCGGGGGTGGGGACGACATGGAGAGGGCGTGTTTTAGCGTAGTAAAGTTATTCTTTAACGCGGGACAGAAGTTGACTGAGACGGCCGAGATATTCAAGTACGGTGACTCTTTTTTGCTGGCTCTACCCTTCCTCTTGCTTCCCCCCACAAATATAGAAATACGTTGTGTCAATACAATATATACATACACAGAGATACATAGTCACGATGTGCGATAGAACTCCGTTTATCAGAACATCCGCGGAAGAGTCTGCGCAGGGGAAACTTGTGCAACAATATTCTTATCTATTTGTGAGATGTGGCTTGAAGAGTATAATCTTGATTTTTTTTCTAAGAAGTGTCAAGGGTTTGACTCGCGATGATAAAGATTTTTGCTATACCAAGGATCTAAAATACTAATTACATATATTGAAAGACGAATAACACACCAAATGTATCTGGAATATTATTCATCAGTGCTATTTTTGAAAGCTTACATTTAACAAGAATTTGGTTTTCTGATAAACGAACTCCTACTGCACATTTAAATGCTTGCACGATATATATTATACCGGGCGCGGATATATAGGGCGATTTAAAGGATCAAGATTTCTTCATTTCAGAATTAGAGGAGACGTCGGATGGTGGCGATAGCGGCGAGCCGCCAACTCATATCCGCATCAACTTTGAGCGATGCTTTCGCAAGGAGTTCAGCACGTCGACGCTGCAAGGTAAGGCTGCGTCGACCGCCGCGGGGATGTCAATGGCCGACGATCAGCAACAGCAACACTCGGATACCGAAATGGAGACGAAGACAAAGGACAGCATAAGCAGTGCCATATTCAGTGTGATGGCCGGCGAGGCGGAAATCAGTCAGAGCGACTTTGAAGGCTCGTTCAAGGTTGAGAACGAGCGCACGGAGGGCTCGGTGCGAGACTTTTGCGTGAAGGAGGGCGACGTTTATCGCTGCACCGTATGTCATCGCACGTACACACACATCAGCAACTTCTGCCGGCACTACGTCACCTCGCACAAGCCTAACGTCAAGTACTACGCCTGCCCGGTCTGCTGTAAAGAATTCACCAGAAAAGACAATATGGTCGCCCACGTGAAAATCATACATAGTCTTAAGCCGCACATGAGTCTCAGTAGCAGCAATGGTGGTAACAGCAGTAGTAGCATGGGCCAGCGGTAGACCACTGCTGTTGGTTGGGCGTCCACTCGTTCTGTCTCCTCCTTCGGACTGCTTTTCCAAGCCTCGCGCAACGGCCAGTTTCCGCGCAAAGTACATCGCGATAGATTTTCAACAATTTATCACATACAACAAGGTTCTTGTATATTATCAAAAGGCTTTGATATACCCAGTGATTAATGATAGCGAAAACTTTAATACGAAGATTCTAAAAGTTTACGGCGTTATGGATTGTAATATCAAAAGAGAAACTATATAAGAACCGGCTACATTCGTGGGAGAATATCAAGGGAAGCGGGGTCTGTTGCGCTTGCCAAAAAGAAAAGGTGAAGGAAAGTGAAGCGAGAAAGGAGGAGGTAGAAGAGTTTGAGGAAAATGCGAGGAAAGCGCCGGTCGAAGCGCCTCGAATAAGGTCAATGCGCTCCCGCGAATGGAAAGAGAGGAAGACAGTAGATAGATATGTGTAAGCGATAGACAAATATAGGTAGGCAAGTGAACCGATCTTGTGAGATGGCCACAACGGAATAGCTAGAGAGAATATGCGGAGATGGGTATGCAAGAGGTTTAGCTATGAACGTCATCGTCAGCAGTACACATGTTTCATTTCGGTTTTCGCGCCAACGTTTTTACGACAAAATTTTTCCGGTGCACGAATTAACTGTCTGAGCGTTGATCGTCTAGAGTTTATGGTGAAACATTTTATAAAATATATGTTTCATCATTTTTTAATGTTACATGACATATCATATGAGATGGACTAGTTCGATATTCTGGTATCATATCTACGCCGTGGAAGAATCAATCTTGGATATCATATATAGATATCAAACGCTTTTCTATTTTCAAATTGCAAAATCTTTTTGGAAACATTTTACAGATACGATGTTATCGTTCAAACAGTTGACAGAGCTATTATATTGGATTGCACTGACGCTGCGTAACGTCTGCGAGTACGAGGCGCGGGTCTGACCAAGTCCAGTACAACAAATTCGAGCGAAGCAATTTCTATGAATACTTAACGAGGTATATTGGCGAACAATTGATTGATGTCTTTGCTATCTTCGGTATCTTTTCATAAGCAACTTTCATTGGTCGTCAATATGCATTCTGCCCTAAATTTCATCCCTACTCCTGGTCCTGATCCCGGTTTCAGTGTTAGTTCTAGTTGTCCTTTCAATCTTTGTGCCTTCGAGGACCGATAATGCGCACAATTTGTCGCGTTACGTAACGTCTATCTTTTACCGAAGAATCGCAATTGTAGCTCTAGCAGCGCCGAAAATTCCATGAAAGCCGAAACGAAACAGTGTGCGCGTAACAAACAACGGGCATTAAAGTTACGAAACGAATGAGCTTTATTATCGCGCTCGCTTTGAGTAGAAAGGGCGAGCCGACTGTAAAAATGGGAGACAGAAGAGGCTTTGTACTATCGTAAATATAAATGATGAATTTATATACCGCTGCGCTCGTTTCAATGCGTTGTACAGCATGTGACTACAGTTATAGAAGCAGGGGGCAAAAATGCAAGCAAAAAAGGAAGGGGAGACGTCGTGTAAATCCAAATCAACGCAGAGACAGAAAGAGAGAGAGAGAGAGAGAGAGATAGAAAAAGTATATTTATTATCGCCTGACTATATATTACGTTGCAGAGAGAAAGAGAGAGAAAATCAAACACGCCAGCTGTGATGCAGCTTGGTGATACATTTTTACGAGAAGTGCGCGCGCGCGTTTTATCGAAAAAGATGTTCGCAAACTCTATTTTTCGCAAACAGGGACCTTCGCGTACTTTTGATAAAATGTAGTAGTTTTAAACACTTGGTCTTCATCGATAGATCTCAAAGTACTTTAATGTACCTTGAAATTATCTCTCGAAGAAGATAAATGGGACGATTACATGCTATCATCATATATAGCGATAAAGAAACTTGCGTATGGAAATTGAGAATTTTGAGAACAACAATTACATATAATAGATCGTTAAATATATTTGTTGTGAAACTTTATTTATTGAGAAAAACTCGATCGAATTGAATTCGTGAAAGATTTGAAAAAGAAAACGAATCGGAGTGAAACACGCGCGCGCACACGCAGTGTAAGTAATAAGGGAACTACGTAGACTGAGTAAATGCAATATATAATATATGTATCGATGACCGTTCGCCATGTTGTTGTTGAGCCGTTTGAAGTCGCGAAGAGAATGTTGCGAAAACATTTTTTAGGGGGAGTGGTGATGAATAAAGTGGGGGAGAGAAATGGAAGGTACGGGAAGCGTCGCAATCTTGTGAAAGATTGCAGAGAGGGACGGTTTTAACGACACCAAATACAAGATAGTACTGACATTGGATAGACTGAAGGCACCTTAGTAATAACTTAACAACGCCGCCGCCATGTCGGACTGTTCGACCTGTTTGGCTGATTCTACTCCCGGACAAACATTCGCGGAAAAAACTTGGTGAATCGAGTGATGACGTAACAAAGGTTGTACATTGCTCATAAATTTTTAGGTAGCTTGACAAATCATCATATAACAATGTAATTGGAGAAAAATAGAAGAGATAAAAATGAAAAGAAAAGAGAAAACAATAAATAACATACGCGAAGATTCTATTCAAATTACAATTTTAATTCGATTTTGTAACTGTAGAATTTCTCAAATGTTTATTATATTACAAATTGTTTTTATGATGCTTTTATAATGGATTTATTTTAATGTAAAGATAATTATAATATCTATAAAGTGTTATATATTTTATTTATTTGTTATATATATACATATGGCTTATTATTTTTGAATTTTCAATCAAAGTTACCAGATTTGTTTACTGAACGTTTTCATTTTAATAGTTTTTATAAATCTTATTGCGAGTGCAATAATGCAGCTTTTCAAGTTAGTCACTTTTGCTATATCTTTCTCTATTAATTTTATCCTTGTCTCTAAAATTCGCCAAGTCATCAAGTCATAAATCTGCCCGAACTTTGAATAGTCAACGTTGAATAATATAATTTTTACATACTTATATTTTAGATCTCTAACTATAAACTCTTAACAAAAGGGTAAAAAAAATCTATACGTAGTTTTATTTATCTATTATTTTACTCTGTACGATTTTATCATCTTGACAATTCTCAGATGAGAATTTTCAAAGAAGCAGTAATATATGTAATTAAGAAAAATACTGTTAATATGTGTAAAAATGTGGAGATTCTTATTCGAGCCGCGAGTGACTTGATCAGCCAAAACAGGCCACGCAGTGATACGGTAATGGTGGTAGAGGCTTTTAGTCGCGAGAGAGAGCACTAAAATACAAGATCGTAGCTTACTATATTTTGCACCTTACACTCCGTCGAATGCCCTCCCTCCGTGGAGAAAAGGGCGAGACGATTTATATACAAATTTTTCACTAGTTGGGCATAGACTAATTAGACGACTAGAGGCTACATAATAACTATAATTATTATTATTATTATTATTATTATTATTACCGCTACTATTAATCAGTTATTACAAGTAACAGAGATCTTCGTTGTTACTTTAAACGCGCGGCGTGGGGTCCCGTCCCGCGCGATCGACCAGTGTTGTTCGTTCGTTATTCAAGAGGTTTTTCTAGCGTTGCAAGGATAACAAAAGTTACAGTCGTAAGAGTCGGATCGTTGTTGCGTGAGTGATAGTGGGCTCCGTGATCTCCCCGGAATAAGTGCTTTCGCTTCTTTTTCATCAAAGGGACACCCTGTGACGGCAAAGATCCAAGTAGGAGCATTTTCTAAAATTACATATATATATACATATAAAAAAATTCGTGTTAGATGGAGCGATATTCGATTAAAGTTTGAGCATTTCTTGAAGATTGGAATACTGGCTTCAAATGAGAGAACATTCACACGATGTTGGAGAACATTTTTTTCGACATCGAAGAGATGTTTCTTTTTCGTGCATCTATTTCGAAGAGCAGGTGCTCAAAATTATCGAGAGCACTCGCTCTGCGTTTCATTCATGGAGCTCAATAAAATCGCGCCGCGATTCGAGCATACATTTTAGGCAAATAGAGAGTTCTATATAATACTAAATAGTTAGACAGAGGCAGCAAAGGTAGCGCAATAGACGTAAGAGGGTGATAGGGAAAGGGATATCTTAGTGGGAAGGAAAAATGGTTGTAGTTCGTCACATTAAACCGGGATTGGGTGGTGAACCGTGCCGTGGATGTTTTTCACGCACTCAGGTCAATTATCCGCAATATATTCGAAACTGCGATGGACCAAAGAGCTTCTTACCGACCCTTGTAGATTATTTATCCCAAGAGAAAGGACAAAGGTGTGTCCTGTAGAGAAATCTCTCGCGAGTTTCGAAAGCCTAAAATATGTGGTGCCCCAATGAGAAAAAAGAAACACTGATCTCTTTCAATTTAATTTCCATTACTCGTATCAAATTTGATAAAAATCTATTGTCGATATTGTCGATTAGACTAGTACTTAGCGGCCAAGATATTCATTAATTAATTAATTGTGATGAGAAATTATAGTTTATGAATTAAAAAGGCACAGTGATTTATATTTACAAACTGTAATATATAATATACTTTTTAATCATGATATTCTAAAATATCATTAATGAAATATTTACATATAATATAAATGTGAAATGATTTGTTATTAAAAATTTTAATTAAGGTTGAGTAAGCTCCAAAGTACAAGTTTGTAGCACAGATGTGAAAAAAATATTTATTTAAAATATCATAAAAATACAGTTTTGATCTTTAGTTATATTATAAAGAACGTTTCAAAGAATAAATCTTCATTCCGGTTCTCTTCAATCGAAACTGTTTGACAACGGCCTACATGGAAAATATAAAGTCAACATGTTTAACATGCACGAAGAAGTACATGTTTAACCAAAACAAATTACAAATTAAATTAGTGCGCGATATTTTAATAATTATACAATATTCAAAATTATCGCGTTAAAAATTACAACCGAGATAAGCAATTATTACATTCACATGTATGAATATTACAAAACAAAAAGAAAACAATTGCAGTATTTAAAAATAAATACAAAAATGCCTTAAAATAAACTAAAGAGGAGGATTACATTGAAATGCAACAAATTTAAAAAAGCGAAGAAAAAAAAACAAAAGCAATATAGCGATGTTCGAAGAGACATCGTCGCTCATACTTTTTTATAAAAAAAAAAAATATATATATAGTATGTAATAATATATTAATATTTGTTTTCAGTGCCTTTTTAATTAATGAACATTTACTAGTCTGACTTGCTACAATTTAATCATGCTGTTTCACAATCGAAAATTCTTAATAAAGGATTAATAAGGCACCAAATATTTTTGAGGTAGGGGAATCTCGCGTGCCGTCAGGTCAATTATTATCCGCAATATAATTCAAAACTTTGATGGACCAAAGAACGTCTAAGGATGGTAGGATAGATTTCCCTAAGGACCCTAGAGAAAAATCGTGCGAAAGTGAAAGCGGGTGGTCACGGCCCGGTTCTACAATGGGTTGTATAATCATAAACTCATTGTCCAACGTGTGTGTGCGATGACACGACAGAAGGTATTTACAGGGGTGATTTTCACGAAAAAAGGAAAAAAAACAAGAAAAATGCAAAGAGGCAGCGGCTAGACAGCTTATATCGATTTTTAGAAAATCGAGAGAGAGAGAGGCAAGCAAATATAAATATAATAATTAAATACACTCACATTTGATAATCACTGAGAGGCTAAGACTAACTCAATTAATTAAAGGATGGAAGGCGAGAAGGATTGTCGTTTCAAGGGTAAAGATCACTGAGAGAGAAAATGCAGGTCGTTTTGATTGATAATTTTTCGAAAAGATTTATCTGGGACGTTGCAATTTTTTCTCGAATTTAAACGAGGCGATTTTATAAGGATCGCATCTATGTTGTTTATCGTCATGGTTGTTTCACGCGAGACCTGCAGAATTCTCGTCGGTGTGCGGTTTTTTGAAAGTTATCAGTCTGTACAATAATAGCTTTGTTTCACCCTAGTCGATGTCTGCGTGAGAAGCAACGAAAAAGGGTGTGAGAATTGGGATTTATTACTTCTTCGGCACGATTTGTCGTTCTCACATTTTGTTATTTCTTTTTCTTCCATGCTATTTAAAAAATCTGCATACACCAAAGGATTATGTGCATATGTGTGCGAGTGTATACATACACACACACACGATATATATAGTATAGTTTATATATCAGTTAAAATATTATTTACCATTTCTAGAAATGAAATTTAGCCTGACACTTTTCGAATCTACAGAATGCTTCTAACAAATGTTGGAGAAAATTTTAGAAATCTATATATAAAATTGTACATATAAAATTGAAATCAGTTTTTAATTTCTAAAATAGCTTAATTAGTCTTAATAGTTTTCGTTAGGATTCTGTGAGAGATCTTTTCATTCAGTATCATCACACAACTTTTAATTTTTCCATTTTCTATCGCCGTAAAATTTCACGATCACGACACAGGTCAACGAGTATCCTGTGACGGTTGTTCACATTATCACATCCTTTTGTGGCAGGGCAGTTACAGAGAGAGCACTTTGCGACACGCGCGACGATAGTACGTGAGCAGATCGGCCAGCCTCGAATTCGATCTGGATTCCTTGCCGGCATCTAAAGGCTCGTGATCAGGGTAAATCGCTGTTAAAGTGCGGTGAATATTTGCGGCGACTGATCTTGAGACCCGTTGTTCAAATTTATGCTGTTTAAAGGGAGGAGAGAAATTCGCTCACGTTCGTTGCCTTCTCGATGTTGTTGAACTTTTAGAGTTAAGGTTGTTAAAAAGCGCTTTCAAAGGTTGCCAATCGTAGAGAGAAGGGTGGAGGGGGGCTTTTGCGAGAGGATTAAGGGTACAAAAAATAAAAGATATATAGCGCCAAGTCCCCGTATATTCGTACAAAATTAGTGTTCAAATTTTAAGAAGTGTTCAGTAGTAAAGGGAGAGATGTCGTGTATTGCGAGGGATCAAATGTTTTCACGAGGCCGGCCGCTATATCTGCAACTTATGTTACACACTCGCTCGTGTTTCGCAATCAAAATTTCATTTTTCGATCCTCGAAATTTATATATAGATGTTTCGTAAATTTTATTTGTAATAATAGTAATATATATATGTATATATATATATATATATATATATATATATATATATATATATATATACAATGTATGAAGAAATTGTGGATTCTGATATGCACTCTAGATTTTGTTAATATTTGTTAAATTGTATATATTGCGAAATTTTATAGTATCGTTGTGTCTTCAAATTTTATTGCTCTAAATTTTATTAAATTTTTATGTATATTTTACATTATAAAGTTGTATCGTGCGTATAAAGAAAATTTTTATTATATCGTCGAGTTATAGAAATCGGGAAATGTATACTTTCGTGCGTCTGTGCAACTGCCTCTTACCTGCATCTCGAGGGAAGTGCAAAACTGCGATTAAGTGTGTTGCGCTTTCCTACGACCATAACTTTCTCACGCTCTCATCGCGGGTGCGATGGTCTCGTTGGTGAATTTCGAACATGTATGTTTAACATGTTAAAAGAATTTTCTTGAGAGACAGAATACGAAGGGCAGAAAGACCTTTAAGTGAGGAAATCGTGAAAAAAATTATGAGAGAATATATATTATATATATAAAAAATATATATTTATGCGCGTGTGACTCTTGCAAAAGTGTCGTGTCGAGATTTTTCTCATCGTTTAACATTTCCTTTTACGAAAGGGACTATACCAGTCAATATATATATTGATTATTCTTGTAGGTTGCTCGCGCGACTCTTGCAAAGAAAAGTCGACCATCGCGAAAGAGAAAGATAGATAGAGAAAGAGAGAGAGAGAGAGAGAAAAAGGGGAAGTTTAATTTACGAGGCTTAAAAAGCAGACTGTACTATTGAATAGATTTTAATATATATATATATATATATATATATTAAATTAAAAATATATATACATACACATCCATATATATATATACATATTATATATATACATACATATATATATAATATGAAAAAAAGAGTAGTTTATTATCGCAATTAAATTATCTACGGATATGTACACGTATACAGAGAGTAAGAAAGAGTGAAAGAAAAAGAGAGAGAATGAGAGAGAGAAATATATAAGCAAATATTGCGATTATTATTATTTTATTATTACGATTATCATTATTATATATTATATATATATATAAACAAAAGTTATATCGAATATATTTTAGCGCTAGTTGATAATACCTATTATATATAACGTCGTTGCAGTTTCGAGACGATGCGTCAGAAAACGAGGGCAAAAATAAAAAAAAATAAAAAAAAAAAAGAAATAAGTAAGAAAGGAGGAACGATCGCAAAGATCGATAGATGCGTAAACAAAAAAATCGCTCGACCTCCGAAATTTTTGTAAATGTAATTAAATGCGTAAAAAAAAAAAAAAAAAAAAAAAAACGTGCGTTGAATTAACATGTGCTTTTCATGCGGGATCCAATGTTTTAACGCGCAAGCAGTCTCCGGTTTGGTGCCTTTTTTAAGCGACATAAAATAAGAACAATGTTGAAAAAAAAGAAAGAAAGATATAAGGATTGTAGAACGCGAGAGGTGAATGAAAAAGAAGGGAAAAATAAATAAATTGTTATCGCGCGCGTATCCCTCTCCCTTCATCTCGAAGGGACGGATCGATGATCGCATTCTCAGTGCCAAATATAAGGGAGAGAGTCGCTCTCCAAGAGGGCGAAAATTTAATAAGAGAAAAATAAAAGGAGATGAAAAAGAGAGAGGGTGAAAATTTTATAGAAAATTTTTCTAGAGCTGACGAGTCTTTTCTGACGCTGGGTAGACTTAGTATATTTTATATGCACTGATTGTTCGACTATGACTATCAATAATAAAAAGAACGGTGTTCAATAGATTGTAAATCAGAGTTTTTAAATGTCTCGCGCACTGATCACATACCGAATATACACAGAATATATACAGTGTCTCGAAAGAATAGTATCATTATAATTAGGATTGTGAGAATCTACTTTCTCAATATTTGGCATCTCTTTGTGGAAATACTTTGAATATTTAAATTTACATTCGCATGTTAATTTTCAAGATTCGTAGATGCAATTAATCAAAGCATTAATTATTTTTGTAAAATTTTCTATTAGTTTCTTTGGAGACATTCTGTATATATTTGGCGATTTTCCGAGTTCCATAAGCGATGGAACCTATCGTTGTAAAAATGGGAGAATGCTGCGAAAAAAGTATTGTGCATTTCGGTAAAATTAATCATGCGTAATATATCGTGGTGAATAATGATATAAGAACGAGTAAAAGTGTAAGAGAAAGAAAGATAGCATTTTTGCCAAATGAATTTGCAATCGCGATCGGTGGAAAGTGTGACAATAATGTGTGTTCGAAAAGAGAAGAAGAAGCGGAAATTTCACGTTTTCCGCATTTCGTCTACAAGACGACGGCGACAATTTCGCATTTTTTTCTAATCCCGTTGACTCGAGAGGAAAGGTAACTACCAATGCCACTAACAATGTAGTGTTCGTATGTAGTAGTAATCGTTGTTTTTTTTTTCTTTCTCAGTTCCATTTTATTGTTGAGTTATAATATCATGCACGTGAAGCCGCCGGTCTTGCTTTAACAGAAAAGAATATTTTCTCTGAACTACGAGATACATTAAATTTTGGAAGAAAATTTTTTTTAGTTATGTTATATTAAATACAAATGTAACGTAAATGTAGAAATTTCCGAAATTTACAATACCATTAATATTAAATTAATTATATGGATTAATTATTAAATTAATATGTTGAATCGAGTTGCGAAAGAATATTACTAGTGTTTTATGCTCATTACTGTGAAAATTAATGTTTGGGAAAGAAATTTAATAATTAAATAATATTTTAATCTCTCTTACTAATAATATATCATTAACGAAATATGTATTATAATTTTATTTAATATATTCTCCGTGGTCCAGAGAGAAACGTCTGTCTCACCTCCGTTTTTAACATAACAATAAAGTGCCATATTCGGACGGCAGCGCAAAACTGTCACGACTCTTTCTCAGCAGGACGCGCGTTTCACGTGCCGGCGACATTCTCATTGATATCACCTCAGAATTCGATATCCCGTGCATCTTAATTTGTATGTATACATATTTTATTTGTATGCCGACACACCGGATGTCAAGGGACCTCCCCGCACTCGTCACGAAGCACCCCGTTATTCTTAGCCAAAAATTACTTTTATTTAATTTCGTTTTAATATGCACTATCATCTTATCGGCCGCTGCTGCAGCCGACATAATCTTTGACGTATACAATCGTATATATTATAAACGGCAACTTCTTTTCGGAATTTATTTTCCACTCGTGGAAGTTTCTTTTTTTTGCATATCGCAAATGTTGATTTCTTTTTGTACAATGCAAACATAAGAATCGACACACTTGCAATGATTAAGCAAATAAATTTTTTCGTGCACGAGTGGAAAATTATTTCTGCAAAAAAAAGATTTATTTATTTAAAGGATTAAAATCTTTTGTAATCCTTGAAAAAGTTTGATGATGTCGGAATCACAGCTGCCGAGAAGATGATTCTTAGACGTTAAGTTTCCTTCGTCACGGTTTACTCCAGGAAACGACTCGATCCCGACGTTCTCCAGAGCGACTTTTAGATCTTTCCACGTTCTGGAGGACTCGGGATCGTCGTGGAGTCGACTGCGACGAGAGGCCAGCGATTATTATTATTTTTTACAGACTTTTGTTTTGCATGTTGCGCATTGTTGTTTTATTTTCTTTTTCTCTTCCTTTGAAAAAAGGAGAGCGAAGAAATTGTGGAAAATAAGAAAACGATAAATATATATGTATATGTGTATATGATTTTACGTTGCATTTATATTATTGTATAATATTTTTTATATGTTGCCCTTTTGTTTTTTTCCCCGAATTTTTTCCTTGTTTCAGTTTTTAGATTTACTAGTGCCTTCGAATTTTTGTTGGATTATTAGACGATTATTACACTTACGTGATGTACACATGACGCTTATCAAAGAATGACGCACATGACACATAATTTAGAAAATAGATGAACAATTTTAAATTGATTAGTTTGTTTGACACTAGTATCTCTTTGTTGATACTCTATCATTGTATCCCTTTTATGTTTCTCATACTTTTTATGAGAACTATAAAACACGTATGCGATGTATTTTTATTTATTACAGCGCTATACATTATTTTATGATCTATTTAGTCTTAAGTTGGCATCATTCAAACGTAATTTTAATTTTAGTTTTAGATTTATTATACATATTCGCTTTTATGATTCAGTAGCGAAATATTTAGATCGTTTTGCATGCAGCGATATATTTTTTTATCAAGTATTAGCTCGATTATTTACTTATCACCCATTTTACGGCTTTTATATATAGTGCACCGTAATTTCATCGAAGGTATCTTTTTGTTGGAACAATGTTTACAATATCGATATCTTCGAAAGAAAGACATATTTTTCTTAAACATCTATATTTTTGGAGAAAGTATCGATAATTTTGACAATATATCATTAGCGCAAATATAATAATTATATGAAAAATAAGAATAATTAAAAAAAAATACAGTTTAAAACACATTTTCAAAGAAATGTTTCATTTAGGATCGATTAGTAATAGTAATTACATATCGATTTTAAGAATAAGATCGAAGTAAATGGAAGATTAGCGAAATCTGTATTAAATAGTGTTGATACTTTCGAAGAAACTATAGAACACCCTTTATATTTTTGTTTAATATTTGATTGAGTGAATTGATACAAGTGTCGATATACATTATACTTAGTTAAATTGAATTAGTTCTTTACATGAATTGAATTTAATTCGATAACACTTACTAATTATAATCTTCCCGCAGAGTTCTCGTCGAACAAATCGGATAGCGGCAACGAGACCTGGAAAGAGAAGGGCCGCGGCCTGAACCAGGGTTCTTCACCAGCTGCGATGGAGATATCGTCGTCTCCGAATTCCTCGTCGTCCTCGTCGTCGTCCAACGCACGGGCGAACACGTCGTCGTCGACGTCAACGACAAACGCGGTGCCAACGACGACGAACGCGGGCGCGACATCGACGACGACGAGCGCGGGCAGCGGCGCCCTGACCCGGAGCTCGTCGGCGTCGCCGGCTTCCCGGACTTCGAGTGGCGGCGGTGCAAACACCGCGTCCGGTGCTGGCGTGATGTCCGCGCCCAGCGGTCGTCAGGCACCGAAGCGTAGAGTGCGACGTCGCGCGAGCTCGCAATCCCAGGATCCGGCCGAACAGCTGACGGAGATGTCGGTGCGCGGCTTAAATCTCTTCCGTTACGCTTCCATCAACGAGGGCGTTTATCAGTGTACCGAATGCGCCAAGCTCGACATCCAGAAGACGTTCAAGAACAAGTATAGCTTCCAGCGGCACGCGTTCCTCTACCACGAGGGTCATCAGCGCAAGGTGTTTCCCTGCCCGGTATGCGGCAAGGAGTTCTCGCGGCCGGACAAGATGAAGAATCACATGAAGACCGTGCACGATTGTTTTATGCCCAAGGATTGCGTCATGCCCTTCGGCTTTTATCTGTCTGGTACCGGGCCTTAGCGGGCGGGGCGAGGGCGAGGTGGGCTGCCGATCGGCCCGGCGGCGGTTCAAAGGCACGCGAGGAGACCCGGTGCCACCGCGACGTCCTTTAGGCGCGGCGGTCGCTCTTGAGTCTTGAGCGATGCCCGTTTGGCAACGGGGTGGGCGAATCACGGATTTTATCAAGATTGAAGGATTGAAGGATCTAAAAACAGAAGCAGCGCAATCTTTGAAAAATTATTTGAAAAAAATTGCGTTTAGATAATATATATATATATATATATGCATGTATAAGCGTTCAGGAGCGTTTTATACTATAATGATGATTAGATATCAAATGTACACATTTTCGAATCGTTTGTATATCATTAACTTGTTTTAGAATTGCAAAAATGAAAAAGAACTAATTCGATCTTTTCATAATGATACAGTAATTGCGACTGCCTTTGTTAGTGGAGCTGCCACGGACAATCGATAAGTAAGCAAATTGCTTTCCAGCGAGAGAAATCTTGCGGAACAAGTTGCCGAAGAAAGTGAGTTGACTGTTGATTGGATATTATTATGTTTAACGTTTTACTTGTTCGCCTGTTGCTATCATCGCGTTTGCCGACATACGTAAGATATCATCTCACGCCAAAAAAAAATTTGGACCAATCGCGTAGCCCATCTCACCCCCGCGATGACGGTAATGATCGATGATGATTCGTTTCGCCGTATCGTCCGCGAAGCGAAAAGAGATTTTTTAAAGAGAGAGAGAGACAGTGTTATTTTTTGAAGAAGATGCGAGAAAACGAGAGAGCGAGCTCAAAGGAAGTCTAGAGAGGGTGGGAGAGACACCGATAAAATGTGATGACAAAGGAGACGAAAAAGAAAAAGAAAATAGCCTTCTTTAGCTTCCTATGTACATTAGTATTATATGATCCTCGAACTGTGCAATAACGAGCTCGATCTTCGTTCGCTCGTCGCATCACGTAATTCAGGAATAACAAGGAATTGCGGAGATGAATTGTGGTGCATGTGTGCATTAGCATTACAAAAAAAAATTTACGAATTCTATTTATTAAATTCTCGATTAGGAAGCATGAAAGAAATGTGATGATTAAAGTAAAAATATAATTATCTAAAATATATAAGACAAAAATTTAAGTCGAGACGATTAAATCGATAGAAATTCGCTTTCTACATGCACCACGAAATAGTGTCGTAATTCTTATACCCTGAACAAGTCCTCATATCAAATATTCGAGAAGTTGAAAATTGATCCTGCGAGCAACACCGAAAGTTATAGATTTTCTTATTGAAGTATACTCAGATTCTTTATAACACTTGCGATATTCAAGTTGCTTCAAAAAAAATTAAGAAACATTTATTTCTTAAGAGGATTCGACTTTTCGGGGCTTGAATCGAAAATCTATTGCTAAATGACAAATTCTTTCCGCTAAAAAGAGACAAATGATGAAGAAAAAGATTACAACTTTCGATTTCTGACGTTTCACGAACAATACAAATACAAATAATTTTGACACATTAAATATATCTTTTACGCTAGCAATATATCTTTCGAATTTTATATATACACATTAAATATTTTATGTTTTAAATAAAATGTTTTTTTTTTAATTAGAGAATCCATTCGAAATTAAATGTAAATTTAGAAAAACTATTTGTCGATTTATATTTCCTTAAAATTTAATTTGTCAAAAGTAATTTATTTGTTAAAAGGAAAGAACTTGATTTAGGTTTGATCAAATAATGTATTCCTGCTTCGCTATGGAATTTTTTCGCGCGCATGCAATACAATATATAAGAAAATTGTCAAAATAAAGGGACGGCAAATCATTGTTTCGTGAAACGTGAGAATGAATATATCAATTCTCTCGACATATACATATGTGAAAAAAAAAGAGAAAATAAAAAAAGAAGAAACGGACGAGAGTGTATATTTATCGTATAAGTATATTAGTATGGCATTAATCAATGCCTAAATAGACAAAGAGAAAGAAAGGAAAAAAAGATTCGAAAGAACATAATGTATCCTGTGTAGTATAATCTCGTTTGGTGTACAGGTTTCTTTCTCTTCTTTCCTGAATATCTTTCCTGTTTTTTTTGTCTCTCGAAGAAGTGTATTATAGAAGCATTATTGATTATTAACTAGTTATTTGCTATTATCGATTACTCTTTCGCACTTGCTATTGATACAACCATAACATTATTCTTATTGTCACTGTTATTATATTACATTATATTATTATTATTTTTATTATTATTGTTCGATAAGGATTATTAACTTTTAGCTCTGGACCAGCATGGATATAAAAATTGGTTATTATTACACTAATTATTATTATTATTATTATTATTATATTAGGCATGTAAGCGAACACAAGACGCACGCGCACGTAGAGAGCAGATATGTTGTATATGTACACAAACATTGCAGAGAGACGCACGATATATGAGTCTCAAGTTTCTCTTTTCCTTGCCTTTTATCGTCTCCAAAAAAATCCAAACAAAGAGATCTATATCCTGTTCGGAATATATTGTTGACAAGGGAGAAAGAATGAGAAAGTGAGAAGATGAGGGATGACACCAGCTGTCATTTAATTCTTCAAGAATTATAAAGAACAATTCCTGCGTGTATATGTACATCTTTATCAATGAATCGACCTCGCAAAAGCTTTCGAGGGAGCACCGAGAATCGAAAGCAGTATTTTGGTCTTCCGCATTGGTGTTATCCGTGTACGCGTGTGAGAGAGAAAGATAAAACGTAAAAATGTAAATGCGTATGTGAGAGTGAGAAAAGAAAGTTATTTAAAAGAATACATACATATGTATGTACGCATGTATAGAGAGAGAGAGAGAGAGAGAGAGAGAGAGAAAGAAAAGAGATATATGTATATCATATGAGAGGGATTGTGCATGTGCTTGTGCTTGTGATTTCTTTCTCAGCAGGAGTCCGCGGTGGCCTTTGCCTTGAGATATCAAAGTCACATTGATAACTTTTATGTTACACATATAATAATGTGTTCGAAAGAATGATATGGTATTCATACATCGTGAGATCTTTCGTAACTTTTCGATACAAAATTCTAACTTTGTTCGCGATACAGTTATTTTATTTAAGCCATAAAACTTTAAAATCATAGTTATCTAGTATGTGTATAGCCTTATCTGCTGGTATCTCACAAATTTGTAATGTTAGTACTTCTCTAAAAACAAAAATAAAAAAAAAATTATAAAATTTTAAAATTTGTAAATAATTTTTCTTTATTTAATACACACACACACACACACATTTATATTAACAAAGAGTATCTTTGATTCATTTACGATCGATTTGTTTAATATTACTAATGGGCTAATGACACTAATATCTCAAAGCAAGGTCTTCCGATAACACGTTTAAGAACGTGTCACCTTTCCTCTCTGTTTTCCAAGGCGCGACGCAAGCAATGGCGAACTTACTTTTTAGTTTCATATGATTACTATTATATATATATTGCTACGTTACTATGACGTTATTTGCTATTTTTTTGACACATGGTCGAATTAACGTTTATTATTTGATTTTCCAATTTTATTATGTGTAACATAGGTATTATAATTAGAAGAGGAGCGCGCGAGATGCGTTTAGGCTTTAAAGGAGACCCGGCGCGTTCAGCGGAGCGAAACGCGAGACATAGCAAAATGCGATTATATTATATTAATATTATTATATTATATATATATATATTATTCTATTCACACGATGCAGATATTTTATTTAAGCGTTAAATGGTATATATATTATATATAGACAGAGAAAGAGAGTTTTAAACGATAATTATGTCGCCCCTCTTCCGCCTTTTCAAAATTTGTACGAGAGAAAAGGAAAAGGATCGTTTAACATGATTGTGCATAAATTTTATTCCATAAATTTGCATTCGCGATTCGTCATAATCGACCGATCGCACGAGCAACTAATAAATTCTCGGAAAATATGAAAAAAAGAGCATATTTTTTTAGTAATAACAGTTATAAACATAATTCAAAAAATAACTCGTATGCGTTATTCATACTATTGTGCCTCTTTCAATGTCTTCCGAAAACGAGAAAGAAGATTTATATCAATTGTTCATTAGCAGCGGGCATTTGCGAAAGTTTTCTCCGACAAAATTTTTATAAAATAATGTATACAATCCAAAAAAAAAATTAAAACAAAATTAATTTCTTTGAAATTTTGATCCTATGAAACATCCTGTAATCGTTTGATCTACATTCCTTTTTAAAAGAATTTATAGAATTGTAAAATTTAAATTAATTAAATTTACGAATTTTAATCAAAATCAATTTGTACATATAATTATTTTAAATATCTTAATATATGCAGTGTATAAACGTACCTGCTATTTTATGATGGAATAATAATTTGTCGGAGAAAAAATTTTATTTATCACAGATATACCGCTGAACCGATTATCCTCGCTGTAGCAATTGTGTTTGCAATAGGAAGAGGGGGCAGATATTTTGTACGCATTTCGAAAGTGATTTATAAAAAAAAAAAAAGAAAAAGAAAAAAAAATACGTTGCGAATGAAAAAGAAAATATATATTATATATATAAAAAAAAAAATATATATATATATATGTACGTGTTCTACATATATACATATTAATATAATATACATTGGAGAACAATAATGCAGGTGAAGAAATAAGATGCACACGTTCGCACATTATATCACGGAATCTGTCCTTATGATTATATGTACGTTTCGGATGTACCTATATGTATATCTTTGGTGCCTGGTGGCGAGAAGAACGATAACGCACACAATCTAATAATAATAATTATTATTTTTATTTGTTTTTATCTAATTGTAGTTTCTTTCTTTGTAACTTTTTGTGATATACATTGCAATAGTTTAGCGGAGTCTGTCTCTTGTATTATTCTCCACTCTCTGCAAACATAACTCCTCGCGCGCATTTATCGAATTTCTCGTATATAGGATGTCTCTATTATCGCGCATTTTTTCTCGATAATTCTTTATATTCGATAAGAACTGTGAGCTTTTAAGATGTTAGTCAGCTCGTGAGTTATAAACACTCCAAGGGGTTAGCGGATTAAGTTTATTTATAAATTTTATATTTCCTGCACACTTTTCCAAATTTAATAAAGTTTATATTTATTTTCACATAAGATCTTAATTCATTATTTTAAATATAAGGCTACATAATTGAAAATTGAGAAGCGAAAAGAAATCGTTATTTAATAAACTAGCCCCTAACTGACTTGACATAATGGAGCACATTTTGATATCTTTGACAAATTCGAAATGGTACTCGAGCAAGAGTGCCATTATGCATATATTTGCCGATATTTTTAAGCTTATTCGAAGAGATTTAGAAATGCACTGTTAAATATTTAAATAATATTTTAAATAAAACTAAGATATTCGAAAATTTTCCGAGTGTTTTAGTGTATCGATCGGTACCAATTCAATTAGAATAAGAGAAAGTTGCGATGAAATATTTTTTCCGAAGCAGTTGTTTTATATACACGGTTCTTTTATAAATAAAAAAAAATGGTTGACGATTGGTTCCTCGTGGGATAACAAAGGTCGCATACCCAGTTAATTAACGGTAAATTAACAGTGAATTAACGGTGTTTAATTGAAGCTATCTACCTTTTTTTCTCATTGCATGTGCAATCGGCAGATCAGTTGCTGCCGCAGCTGCCGAGCGACATCACCTTCGAAATCTGCAGCTCGTCGTCGCCGTCGTCGCCAGCTGCGCCGGCTTCGTCGACCCCGTCCTCGGTGACGCACGGCGGCGGCGACGATGAAGGTACCGGCGCTTTCATCAAGACCGAGAGGGTGGTCAGTGGAGTTCACTTCCTGACGGATCGCGCGGAGGAGGAACGGGCCGACCTTCTGCTATCCAAATCGGAAGCCGGCGAGAGCGAACCGGAAGTCAGGAAGCAGGTTGGTTGTCCGCGATGCGGATTTTTCATTTCCACTACTTTAATTCCTGAAAAATTTTTAATTATTTTCAATTCCTAAATTTTTAGTTTGGGTTTTGAAAGTGCATGACGAATAATTGGTAAATAGGACAATTCAAGATTACTTTGTGAAATAAAACTTGTTGGAATTCGTAAATCGATAATAGCGAAGCGAAAGAGAAAAAGAGAGGGAGCGGAATAGAGAGGAGACACCAAGAAAACACCAATAAACGTTATTTTCTCGAAAGCTGCTGGAATACCTCATTCAAAACGACGGTTCCGTAGTCTGCAAGTGGTGCGGCGAGGTGCTACCATCGCGAACCCGTTGGTACAGACACAAGTACAAGCTGCACGTGTCGACTCAGGTGGCTCAACCGGCGCCGCTCTTCAAGTGCCACAGCTGTAACGCGTACTTCAAATCCCGCAAAGGCTACATCGGTCACTTGAGTTCCCGTCACTCCGACAACGAGAATGATGAGAATCGCGAGGAGCCTGGCAACAAAAAGCCGCGCAAGACTTCCGACGTGAGTATTAATTACTTACATAATATAGTAGAGTACATAGCTGAGAGGAAATTAAGGAAGTGCATTGATAATTTTATATTTTTGCTACAAGTTGCGTGAGTGTGTGAAGGGTCTGAATTTTCTATTATATTCTAAAATTTATTCTTGGTACAACACTGATACTTTTTTTTTCAAAAATATTGATACCACTCGATTCTAATTTAGAAAGTAGTGGTACCACTCAATATTCAAGTCTTCAAAGCTTTGATATTGTATTTCAAGTATCTTTTTTTGAAGTATTGATTTTCTTCCAAAATTAATCATACAAAATATCCTGACAATATATTATTATATAGATCGGCAAAGGTCCGGATTGGGAGCAACAGCGGGAAAAGGAGGAGAAGCTGGTGGCGGACATAATTGACCGGGTAAAGCGGGAATGCGAGGCACAGGGCGAAACGGTAACGAGGCGCGGCTATTCCAGGAGGTCTACCATCATGAATAGCTAAGGTTGCCGAGTCAGCCGCATCGGCAACCTTCTTTACGAGGGGCAACCATATCATCGTCGGGCGAGGCCCTCCTCGTGATCCCGAAGAGGACCGTTCAAGGTCGACTCGTTCGACCCCTATCGGGCGCTCCCTCTCCCTCCTTCATTTTCTCATATATATAGATATCGATCTTTATTTTCGACACGTAGAGAACGGCATAGTGATTCCTTTAAATATGATAAGGAAAATTGCAGGAAGGGAGAGGGCCGTAAAGGGTTCGAACGTCTTCCGGATTCGCGAAGAAGATACGTTCCTGATAATCGAACGAGCTATTATACGTTCGGGTGATGTAAAAATAAGGGACACGGCTGCGTATATTTTTTTTCCGGTCAGCTGTGGATGACAAACGTCAACGATGACGTTGTTTTGATCGTTGCAATCGATCCTTGTAAATAGAAAAAAAAACACCTTTCTTCGTCGCGTATCAGCGAGCTGCAAAAAGAACTCTCGATTATCCGGCGTGAGAGCGAGTAAAAGATTCCGTCACAGATTTATTTGAATTTTATTATTTCAAATTTATCGTAAATTTATTAATAAAATTTTATTATTTTTTTAATTTAAAGTCATAGTTACGATTAATTATGAAATTAATTTTATATTATAGAAAGAAGGATAAGATGACATAATATCGAAAAGAGAGCAATCAAAACAAATAAAACAAATCTGCGCGATCAAAGTTAGAGATAATTAAAAAGGCATAATTCATTATGCGACAGAAAAAGAGAGAGAAAGAGAAAGAGAGACACAGTTAACGTTTCGACAAATATATTTTATCTAGAACTCGGAGCAAGAGTTGACGAACGATATCAAAGTAACATTCTTAGAGATAGCAATAGATATAAAATTTTAGCTTTTAGATCTTTTTAATCTTTAATTATATGTATAAAATTTTCCTTTGATATTTATATTTCTCATTCATTTAAGATCACGCAATCGAGAGTTGTTTGCACGCTGTTTCGTTACGAGAGAAGGGCTTTCCTTCCGAAAAAATAAACGAGAGAGAAAGAGAAAAAGAGAGAGAAAATCCAGTGCCAAATGTATATCTTCCCAGGCGCACGGCGATTGTTTGCTCAACAAGTGCGACCGTATTGTAACGATTTTTTGTTTCTATTAATTTTTGGTGACGTGCGCTTAGTCCCACTAATACTGCGTGTCCATGCCAATGATAGTGCTCGTGCGATAGAGTGAGAGCACACGATATTTTCGCCAAAAAAATAGAAGATAATTATTTTAAGAATCTATTAATTAAATAAATTAATATCAATTAATATATAAATGCAATATATATATATATATATATATATATATATATATATATTGAACGTGTATGTAATGTTTTTTGACATTGCGATACGACACGCGACATATATAAAGTATAGAGAATTAAAAGAAATCTTATCGACACACATACGGGTATACCGATATTTAATTATATTTACTCAATTATGCAATCTCTCACGTCTCGTCTCACAAATATAGACGATTATTTCTGCGAATTGAAGACACGCAGAAGGTGCGGACAAGCACGCTAATTGCATTCGGATAATGAAATTGACACGGTTATTAGTGTCGCTAGTGGAACACTAGATAGATTCATAGATAGATAGATAGATAGACGAATATATCTGTGCGTGCGTTTAATCGCAAAAGTACATTTTCAAGGAAGAGTTTTCGAAGAAAAAAAAGTGACTATACATCAGAATGATATTATTTCAACAATTTAATTTTTATAAATATTCTCTTATATTTGCGCTTGTCAAACAATTTTAGAGTTAATACAATTTTGCGTTATTTTTAAAGATACAATTTTTATTACTTGCATATATATGAATTTATTAATATTTTATATAAATTGTTGCGAAAAAATATTTCAAACTCTCTTTGTGAATTTTTAACTTATTCTTTTAAATTCGCCTTTACACAATTTTTTATTAATTTTTAATCTTCCTCGAACGTATGGACTTTTATAATCGAGCGCACGTGACGTCTACGAATAAGTATGATATAATGCGCGCTGATTGGCCGAATACGTGCAATGAGCGCATTATACTCGTATATTAATCTCGCTGAAATATTCCAAGAAAGTCTGTCCATTTTTTCGAATGTCTCGAAAGTATTTTAATCTCTATTATCTTGTCTTGCGCACCAACTGGATGCAACGCCATAAGAATCGCGTTACATCGCGCAATATACATATATATATACATATATATGTAGGATGTCCCTCGTGAATAAATAAAACAGGACAGCCTGTAACAAATCTTACACACACATATACACGTAGACATTCACACGCAAAAGTATACAAGACTAGTTTAAGTTTGGTGCTAATGGGACGAGATAAAAAAAATACACAATTAACAAGATATACACGTACATACACATTTCCTACACACAAATGCGCGCTTCCTTTATTAGACGCGTTGAAACGCGTCGATTAATTACGTCGAATCGTAATCGCGGCGGCGAGAATCTCTTATGATCTCGCGCGTCGAATATTACAATCGCAATCGTGAGTACAGATGTGAATGCAGATGTGAGAGAATATAATGTGCTTGCGCTGGTGCACATTGGTGCATATCAAATCCTTTGGCCCGTATCGCGCTTTTATTAACATTAACTAACAATAAGCGGCACCGAGTCTCTCTCTTGCCCAAAAGATTGTACCAAGGCTGTGTTTATAGTCTTAAAAAGCGCTGTTCTAAACAGCTAAAAAAAACCAAAAAGGCTACAAAATCGTGCAACGTGTGTACCAGTGAAGGATATATTCTCTGGTAAGCTTTGGTTCGTCGAAACAGAGAGAATGCCGCCTCCTGCTTGCCTCCCTCTTAATTAATTTAAAGGGAATAATTTCGATTAAATTAAATGATAAAAAAAGAATTTTAATTATAAGAATTAATATAATAGATTAACGGAAAAAAAAAAAAAATGATGGAAGAAAACAGGCTCTTTCGCAAAAGAATTATATTATTATCATTACGAGATCATTATCGTTGTCTTCCCTCTGAAAGATCTTTCTCTTTATCCTTACATCTCTATATCAATTATTATAGAATTGAATTTATAAGCGTTATCTAAAAAATTTCTACCGCAATCTGCTAATGAATTACTAACACCGTAGTAAATAAAAATTATACAGATTTTGTGAAAAAAATTCCGCATATATACGATGAAAGAGTTACATAAAAAACCTCTCTATAGCTCTCTTTTAAAAAGATTTAGGAAAAAGTATTGTTTATTTATAGATCAAAAAGAGATACGGACTTTTAGTCATTATTAACATTTCGAATCCTATGCATTCTGAAGATGAGTGTTATTAAAAAATATATATAGCCGCAAATAAGATATTTTGTATCGTTAGATTTTTAGATTCTATACATGTATATACAAAACCGCAGAGAAGACTTGCGTTTGATTTTGTCTTAAATTTGTCACTCGACATTGTGCCAATAGCAAAGTTTGCGATCAATTTTAAAATTTATCATTATGCAGAATTACTAATAGCAATTCTAAAAAATAATAGAATTTTTTAGCTTAAAGACAGTGCTTCCTCACACAAATAGCCACTCATAATAATGCTCTTACCGATGACCTCTGGCATTGTCGATAAGAAAACCTTCCATAATAGGATATCAATCGTCTTCCATAATATCCATAATTACTATATAAGTACAGCATATTTTTTGATCCATATTAAGAAATTAATCTCTTCCTTTTAATTTTCTCCTTATCTCTTTTTAAAAATTATAATAAATTTCTCTTTCGCATAAGAAAAAATAAATAAAAGATGAAATTGAAATGAAATCTTGAAACACAGTTCTAGTTTTAAACAGATTAGGAATTTAATGTTACAAGCTTCTTTTCTTTCTCGATATTCGTTAAATTAAATATTCTTTTTTTATATTCAATTATTCATTAATCAACAAAGAAAATTAATTAAGACTGGGAGGCATTCGAGTGGCGGCACACTTCAAATCTTCCATAATGACTCTTAAATGTTAAATAATACTAATCGTAAGATGTAAGAAGGCTGAGCTCCTGCAAACTGTGAGCGCGACTTGCGAGTGTGAGCTGGGAATACATTCGTGCGAGGAGATAAAATTATTTATTTGTTTACAAATAAACGAGGTGCAAATTCGCGGTTCGGGCGGCTCGCGCGATTTCTTCAATAACTGTAATATTGGTCAATATACGGGTCGCTCATTTCCAACACCCGCTATTATCTCTAATGTTAATATGTTATAATGAGAATGAGATAAAATAACTAAATATTCTTCTTAAAGATAAAAAAAAAAATAAACGCTCGTTTTCAGTTTGAAAAAATAAAATATTTTTTACACTTGTCAAAAAGACATTAAATTTTTTTTAATATAAAATAATTTTTGCGTTTAAAAATTTTTGCAATTATTATCAATCATTATAATAATCGCCAAATAAAGTGTTATACTCTGTATTTTAAAATAGCTGAGAAATTATTTTTATGCTGCATATCAATAAAAATTATCTCATTTGATAAAATGTACAATTAAACTTTCGCGTGTTCTTAATAATAGATCTTTTTGTTTTCAACTTTTCCTTTAGTTCTCAATTTTAAAATTGTTATAAAAAATTCGACATGTAGAATGAGACGTACTAAAAAATTGTCGTTGCAAAAATAAATTTTGAGTGGAAAAGCGAATAATGGACAGAAATATACATAATCATCACACAATGTGAAAAAAAACGCGTAAAATGATAAGTTAAATTTATATATAGAAATTAATGATCTGATTAAGAACAGAAAGCTTAAAATATGAAGATTCGATTGTATATAGTTTTATCAATTAGATTTCGGAACAATTTTTGGGAACAGCGGTTTTTGGAAATGCATAGCTCGCAAAAGAGGCCATTACGTTGTAAATAACGCAGCAAGTGCGAACGCCCGTAAATATGAACCGTCTAAAAAAGTGCATAAAAATGTACGTATACGTACTGTAAGCGTAAAAGGGAGAGTTCTTGTAGTACTTACGATCGTGCGCGCCGAAGACGAGATCGTCAGCGAGGGCTAACAGGACGTATTATGCATTATGTGTCGGGAAGGAAATAAAATCAAAATCGATCGATCGAGAATCTCCGTCTTTTTATCCACCATCTCCTTCTGCCTTTGTTCATTTCAATCTGTATCAATAATATATAATATAAGTATATATATAATATCGATGGTTAAAAGTTCATATACTGATCTGAATATCTTCAAGTTGGATTCTTTCAAGAAAAAACGAGCCAACAATGCGTTACTTAATTAATTTGATTTAATTTTACTATCATTCTTACCGTATCATCTTTCCTCGCCTTTCAATCTTCCGCCGAGACTCTTCTAAAGTCATAAAGCAGTGAGGTCTAGAAAGGAAAATGCCCCTATCCTATCCGTGGACGTTCTCCATAGATAAAAAATGATATAGATGTCGTAAGATTGGGTAATATTTAATTTGCTTTGTCGGGCGCACATGATTGGCTGTTATCGCGAGAAACCTAGAAATTTCCTATTCGATAGCCAATGATGCGACAGATACGGGCGTTGTATATTTCGGCCAATGAAAATGTCAGTAGTCGAAATGCCTAGAAGGCAAAGTTTCTCATTGGACACGATACGGACCTCCTCTAACCTCCTCTGTAACTGTTTACACCGCTACTCCGCGTCCATATCATTCATCATCTTCCGATCATCTCCACCTTCGCTATCACCATCCTTGTATACGTTCCGACCTCACGTCACCACCCTCGTCCCTCGTCGCGTTTGCATAAATCTCGGAATGTTTCGCGCGGACAATCAACAACGGTGGTCGTGAGTGCTGCGAAGAGGAGGCCGAAGATGCTCTGGACGGCGATGATCGGCATGATCGGCATGATTCTGTCGAGCGTGGTGGCTGTCACCGCCGCCCTGCACTCCTCCACCGCTCTGAACGGCGGCGGTGATTCTCTTCCTCATCACGGCCGTTGCGAGCCCATCACCATCAACCTCTGCATGAACATCCCTTACAACGAGACGATCATGCCGAACCTGATGAATCACCAGAAGCAGGAGGACGCCGGCCAGGAGGTGCACCAGTACATGCCGCTCGTGAAGATGAAGTGCAGCCCGGATCTTCGTTTCTTCCTGTGCACCGTCTACGCGCCCGTGTGCACCATCATCGAGAAGGCGATACCCCCGTGCCGGTCGCTCTGCGAGAGCGCCCGTTCCGGTTGCGAGGGACTGATGAACAGCTTCGGTTTCGCGTGGCCGGAGGCCTTAGATTGCTCCAAGATGCCGGAGAACGACGGCACGGAGCTCTGCGTGGGTACCAACGAGACTACGACGCCTCAAGAACCAGCCGCCCCGGTTTATCCTCCGCCTCGCATGCCGATTGCGGAGTTTCAGCCACCCTGGAACGAGGGTTCGAAGCCTTATGGCGGCAGCGGTGGCAACGGTTTCGCCATAGGTGCCAGAGACTTTGGCTTTGTCTGTCCCGTTCAGTTTAAGGTTCCTCATGGATTAGGGTACTCTCTCAAGGTCGGAGACAAGGTGGAGGCTGATTGCGGAGCACCTTGCGACGGCATGTTCTTCACCGAGAGGGAGAGAAGATTCTCGAGGGTGTGGGTCGGTACTTGGGCTGCTATTTGCGCCGCGTCGTGCTTCTTTACGTTCCTGACGTTTCTCATCGATACGGATAGATTTAGGTAAAGTTTATTCTTCTTTGGAGATTGAGCTGCATAGTATTTTTGTGGAATGTATTGTGCAACAAGTTTGTAAGAAATTATTGTTGGATTTACAACAAATATAATCATAATTCATAATTTAATGAATGGATCATTAAATAATTAAAATAAATTGTGTTATACAATTGATAAAAACAAGAGCTTGAGAATTGTAGCTATTATTGTGTATAATCTTTAAAGAAATTTAATTGTTTTCGATTTTTTGCCCAGGTATCCCGAAAGACCCATCATTTTCTTGTCTGTATGTTACCTGATGGTAGCATTGGTTTACGTGATCGGTTGGGCAGCAGGCAACTCCATAGCCTGTAGAGAACCATTTCCACCACCTTTGGGTATTCGAATACAGATGCCATCGACAATCACGCAGGGTACCAAGCATGAACTGTGCACTGTACTCTTCATGGTCCTTTATTTCTTTGGCATGGCGTCAAGTATCTGGTGGGTCATCCTCACTCTCACATGGTTCCTGGCTGCTGGATTAAAGTGGGGACACGAAGCGATCGAGACCAACTCGCAATACTTTCATCTGGCTGCCTGGGCCGCCCCGGCCGTGAAGACTGTTACTATCCTAGCGATGGGAAAAGTAGAAGGTGAGGAGAGATAATTAAAAACAAATATTATATTTTATATACAAAAATGTAGATATGAAATGCGCTCTACACGTTTTCTTCTTTTAATGACAAGCATATTAAAAGTAAAGCTCAGAATATTAATCATAGTGTTAATACTTAAGTTAGTTGTACAATTAGTTATAACAGTGTAGTTTTAAACGAAGTTTTTTTATATATATTTTTATATTACTTTTATTAATTATATATTTATAAAGAACATACACATTTTTATACTTATATCTAATTTATTTGCAGGCGATACATTATCTGGAGTTTGCTATGTCGGGCTTTGGAACGTGGAGGCTCTTCGGGGTTTTGTACTGGCGCCGCTATGCGTCTATCTTATACTGGGTACCGCCTTCCTTCTAGCGGGTTTCGTCTCGCTCTTTCGCATCCGCACAGTGATGAAGCACGATGGCACAAAGACCGATAAGCTCGAAAAACTCATGATTCGCATCGGCATCTTCTCCGTGCTCTACATCGTACCTGCCCTGATCGTAATCGCCTGTCTTTTCTACGAGCAAGCGTATTTCGATCAATGGATGCTTACATGGAACATGGAGATGTGCTCACGTCCGGGTCCGCAATCTCTCTATTCGTTGCCATGCCCGGTTGGTGAACGCACGCGCGATCTTGGTCGCAGACCAGAATTCGAGGTCTTCATGATCAAGTATCTCATGGCAATGATTGTCGGTATAACCAGTAGTTTCTGGGTATGGTCCAAGAAAACGCTCACTAGTTGGCAACAATTCTTCCATCACATAAGAGGTCACCGCGCCGAGGCCTACGTTTAAGATCGGAGGGCTACGTTTTGCTCTCACCAATATCTCTATACTCCTTTTATAATCCCGAGAAATCAGTGAATCTGACTTGAAAATGATCGTAAATATTGATAAAGTTTTCAAAAATAACATTTTGATAAGGACGAACTAATGTTTTTCAGCATAGATTTTTATGTAGATTTTTTATGACTGACTATTGGGCAATTAAAAGGACAACAATGTTTCCAATAGAAGGAACTGCTTATGACATCGCGAGTTTTATGATGACGATAATGATGCTACTCGTGTAGGTTCATTAAATAAGTGGTCGCACTAGCAAAAGTGATGCCGGACTTTCAAATGTTATGTTCTTTCGCATAATGTAAAAAATGTCATTTTTCATTATAACCAGTTAGTGTTACAATCAAGTATCCAATCATTAGTTTTTAACAAAAATTTTAATTCATTATTTAAAGAAAGCTAAAATTTCTCACTCGATTTATCTTATGTATTTTATTTATGTATACATTATTATTTATATTATAATTATTTTGCAGTCTTTCTAGTTTTTGAAAATCCATAGTTTATAACAACAAAATCAGATCTGAATCAAGCTAACGATAGTAATATTTTACACGTACTTTGTGGTTCTCTCATGAATAATTAAAGGCGTGCATTAATATGCGTCGCGGTGCCAAATAAGTTTTTTTGTCTCTGACGTTTCTCTACCGTGTGATTTACGGCTCTGTGGAATATTCAGACTGAATATCAGTCAGGTTAAAAGTATTATTAGACAACGTTCGTTTTTTTTGTTTTTTTTTGTTTTTAAGTAGAATAATCTGGTCTCTTTTTTACAAATGATTTTTCTTTTTTATTATGCTTAAATTGAATGTGTGCTCAAATGCCGTAGCAGACAAATCAAATGTTCAAAGTTTTTAAAGCAGCTAATCGGATTTGAGGATCCGATATAATATAAGAATTAAGATTTTAATAACAAATTCGATTAAACGCACCTAATGCGCACTGATGCGTCATACGTTTTATAGTATGTACATTAAACAATTAGACTGGATTCTGTAAATATTCAACATAAGTTATCACATTGTGTATTACAGAATATACATATATTGAATATTTCATCAATCAAGGCACTTTATATATTATAGTTCTTTTTTTTAATATATCTACATATATTATTAAATGCAACAAGTTTTAGTTTACATCAGTGCGCATAATCTTTGCATCTAATCGAATTTTTCAGTATAGGGATTATTAAGATTCACAGATTTTAATAATTGTGAATCGTACTTCATACTGCCGAATTTTCTCGAATTCTGATTTTATCTGATAGAGAACAAATCTATTATTACGCTTAATTTATACGAGGCGCACTTAGGGACATAAAAAAATGCAATAATACTCAAGCGAAGACTTTTGACGGCATGGCACTTGCTGGCCGTACATATATTTGTTTCTTTTTTTTCAATAAAACTCGTTAAGAACGAACTTTTTCGATGCTCGAACCTTTTTCCACGCGAATTTATTATCGTCTGGACTATATAATGTCGAATATTAAGGTCGCGTCTCGAATTTCAACGAGATTAGCTTGTAAGATTGGCTCGTAAATGTGCTACTTTAGGTTTACACTGACGTTGTATATAATTATATGCGTTTTTTTAATTCTATATACTCCATGTATTATAATATATTTTTTAAAAACTCTGTACATATATATACATCAACATGTTATGCATGATTAAACTTGCGCGAACAAACCGCAAATTCGTCCAAACTGAAATTGCCGAGCTTTTGTCTACGAAAATTTCGTGCTACAAAATGCGATACGCGTGATTATATATTATTGTGCACGCGAGAGACGCATGAATATATCGCATACGCGAGATATAAATTTTATGATTGCTATATTCTTTATATAATAAACGAGAGATGCATATATCTATCTATATATATATATATGTGTGTGTGTGTGTGTGTATTATATAAATTTTAATTTCCCTTTACTTAACAGTTTATTTACAGATAATCTTTTTACAAGATTATGTGGTAATATACAAATACAAGTATAAAGTGTCTGCCTACACCTTCTGTAATTATATTTAAAAATTGAAGTTTTACAAATTATACAGAATAAGATAATATTATAGAATCTCTTACTTATCTCGATTCAGAGACAAGATCTTATATTATTAAATCTCTATTTAAATTTATACAAAATATACGAATTGATATTATACATATATGATAAGTATCATTATAGAAAACAAATTATGTTTATCTCAGCCAATATTAGTAAATATCATTATAAATTTCTTTTCGTAATTTTTATAATGCTAATATTTTATGTTTAAATTTTCTCATTACACTGTCACTTCTCATCAAAATACGATACGGTATACTTTAATATACAAAAGATATTTTATAGAAGAAATAATTATTATGAACCTGAAGATTGTTTTACCTTCGGCATTTTGAGCAAACCGATTCTCCTCAGATGTTTTACAATTACTGGAGTCGCAGTCAAGGATATCGATATTCGAACAGGTGCAAGTAGTTTATGAATGGTATAAGCTATTACAAAGTCCGTCGAGGTTTTCAGCACATTACTCAACTGTTCGTGCCCACTTGTCCACTTCTGTACGAAAGGCATCACATCGATCCCACTGAAATTAGAAATTTATGTCATGTGGAGAAGAAACGACAAAAGACTTCTTCAAGATAGACTTTGAAAAGCAAAATAACAATTCAATAAAATAGTATTAATAATAAAATAAAAAAAGTAAATTATTTTGAAAATTGTCATGTTATATGAAATATGAGAAGAAAAAATTAATGTGTGTTAAATAGATGAGTTATGAGAAATTGATTATATACAGTTGCGCTCCAGAAATTGCGCACATATTTGGAAAATATTTAAATTCTTTGTTAAATTAATTAACACGTGTTTTCATTATATATATAATTTCTTAATATAAATCTTCGATATTTTTAGGCAAAAAGAAAATGTGTACAATTTCTAGATGAAATTTCATGACTGACCTAATGACCACCATGTAACAACAACCGAGACTTATCAGTGAAATAGTAACGTGAAAGGCAATGAGAGTGCCACCATAATCCCTCAACATCAGGCGAAATCTTTCCCGTTTCGGCATGAGCGCGATCGCCATCGGTGTCAATTGATCCTTTTGAGCGCCCTTTGGCGCCTTGGAGCCATAAGTCGAGTAGCTCATTCTGATGATATAGCTCGGCCAGCATGTCGCTCGTAAAAGCGGACTCGTTATGAAGGCATTAGTTGCGGTACCTGAGCGATATAATTGCCTGATGTGAATTTCTTACTTATGGATGCTTACAGAAGCTTGCGCAGTTCTTACATCTTGAAGATCTAAGATTCTCAAATGTATAAGAACTTTTGACGGAGCTTATGTGACCATCCAACAATGCAATTCATTAATATAAAAAGGAAATAAAAAATTGTTATATGTATTAATTTGTGGTGCTAAACTTTGAATCCTAGTACAAATTCTTCGATTCTTAAATATATGTAACTATCAACAAGAATTAATTTAAATAATTTTCAAACAATTTGATTGTTTTATATTGATAATGAAATAATTTATATACATATATTTATAACTAATTTATGTTATTTTTTTATACATTTAGATTCTTAAGTTCAAAGTATCGAAACATTGGCCTAGTTTACATTGTACACTTGATACACGTATCAAATAGTAAATAACTAGTACATTGGTTCAGTTATTGGTTGATCAGCTCAAATGCACTACTTGATACGCACATCAAGTGCTCGATGTAAACAAGGCCATTATCATCTAGGATTCAAAGTGTAATAGGATCAAAAGATGCAAGTCGCAAGGAAGCGAAGAAGGGGAAAGCACCTCTACCCTCCAGAATCCACTCAAAGGTCGCTCTTACACGACAGCCTACGGTAGTGGGAGCGCTGCATATCCTCGGCAATATATTTGTTGTCGCGGGACCACTGTCCACCGGGCATGTTGAGATGCATGGACCTGCCGTGCGATGAGAAGGGCTTAGGGACGTTGCTCTGCATCGTGCCGTTTAGACTGACGGCGCCGAAGCAATCGTACGAGTCCACGTGACCATTGTCACGGATCTTGGGAAAACCAGAGCAGTTCGCCGTGGAGATGATCGCGTCGCCATTCTTCTCAGCATACAGGGCAATATCGCGCACACGTTCCGGAGTGAAGCGACCCGTCTCGTTGGCGAAGATGTCGCAAACGTTGTTCGGCAAATCGAGCATCGGCGGATCCGGATAACGACGTACGCTCGTCACGTGCAGCGCCTGTTGCTTCCGATGAATCGCTGCTGGAGTCGCATACTGTATTTCCAGATGTGCTACAATTTAAAAAAGAGATTATGTTATTATATATTATAATATTAAATATTATGTTATTATATGTTAAAGAGAAATTTATTACATAGAGATTATTAGGTCTTACACAGAAGAGACAAGGATAAGAGAATAAAACAAAAGATCATAACTAAATATAAAAAGATTAGTTTTGGTTATATGAAATAATTCTTAAAAAATTGTATAAATATATAAATTATAATAATTTATTATATTATATGAAGATTATTGTATATGTAATATATGCCAATGTCCACTCTCTGTATTTTATAATTAAAATACATATAATAAGGTAAAAAATAAAGTATATAAAGAATGATAAAATCATATACATTTGATAATTGCAATATCCATCATTTAATAGTATTATAACATGATAGAAGATTATGCAAAATCTGAATGTCATGTACATATATATATTTTATGAAGTGTAAGGATGATAAATTAAAATTTTTTAATAAGATAAAAATTATAACATTATACATGTATGGTAAGACGCTATTTAAAAAAGTCTAAGAAATAAATTTGCTATAAATATATAGATTTATCAGTAATAAAAGATTAAGAGACTGAGCTACAATGTTGGCTAGATAATTGATACTGTTGATGTCATAGATTATAGATGAAAAAAACATCTTTCAATGTCAGGATAATAACACTCATGCACTTTGGACTTTGAGGAAAAAAGTCCATTCTAGAAAGAAAATAACTAACTTAAATGATATTGTTTAACGCTATAAATACTACAAATATTTCAAAATAATTCCTAAAAACATGAATGAATCTCGAAAATCGCTCTTTTCAACATAAACATAAATAACGGAAACTAGCAAATTAAGATCCAGCAGGATAACTTGTAATTATTTCTCTAATATTTGATATCCATCTCTATATCCAACTATATATAAAAGATTATGCTATTTTTTATATAATATTATAATATTATATGTATTGTCCTGTAGATAAAATAATGATGTGTAAAAGTACTTTTTACATACCTGCACGTGAAATGCGAAATAAGGAATTGTACATGTCCAACGTGCCGATTCTCGACAATGCCATCGTCGAATTGACCAAATATTTGAAGCTGCGTGAAAAAAACGATACACCAAACGTCGTCGAAGATTAATAGAATAATTTAGAAACGAAAGAAATAACCTTGTCTGCACAGCAGTCAAGGCATAACAAGACGTAGTTGCCTTTCTCTTTATAAAGCCCGCTACACATGATGCAATGATGCATTAGGGTGCGATTTCACTATCAATTTGTCGCTAGCGTCTAATTGATCACGTGATCTGATTTGTGACGCTAGCGTCAAGAAGAAAAAGCTTGATTTGTTTAGCTTTCAGAGAACGAAGAACGAGACGCTTGTCATAGTTGTAACTTGGACGCTAGGCTGTTTTCACGCCAGCGTCAACAGACGCTAACGTCAATTTGTTTTTATTGATGCTTGACGCTGAAATCCAGCGTCACAGCGTCAAGTGAAAATGCACTCTTACGATACGCCATAAAGATGAAGAAGACAACGAAGGGAAACTCTCTACGCAAAGTTGCGCTGGAAAATTCCGCGATTAGCCTCCATATGTTCTAGGGACTTTAGAGAATGCTCGACTGCGATTCGTCGATTAGCTTACGGCGAGAGGGAGAGAGCGCGTGTCGATATGCGCGCGCGTTCGACTTTAACCTTCAAGTGGCGCTGCGTCGCGCGGCGGTCGGAATTCGGCGGCGCGGAGTGGGGGTGAGTGGTGGGGGGTGCGCCGTGCGCCGCGCGCGCATCCCCCCACCACTCACCCCCACTCCGCGCCGCCGAATTCCGACCGCCGCGCGACCACGTGACGCAGCGCCACTTGAAGATTAAAGTCGAACGCGCGCGCATATCGGTGGTTGATGTTCCATCTACGTATTTTATTACGTCTGTGGGCCGTGTTTTTATTCCTCCTTCCTACTGTTATGGCACGTGAATTTTTCACTCATTTCTATCATTTGAATCATTTGATTGATCAGAGCGAAAGAGATAAGAATTTCTCCATCCCGATATATCGATCAAATATTTGTAGCGTCAGTTTAAGCGTTAATTTAATTTAATCTCATTGTCAGTTGTATATCAAATGCGTTAGTTGCACTTTGTATATACCGGTGAGCGAAGTGAAGTTAACCAGTTACTGTTTGATTTAATTTTAATATAAGGGTGCGATTTCACTATCAATTTGTCGCTAGCGTCTAATTGATCACGTGATCTGATTTGTGACGCTAGCGTCAAGAAGAAAAAGCTTGATTTGTTCAGCTTTCAGAGAACGAAGAACGAGACGCTTGTCATAGTTGTAACTTGGACACTAGGCTGTTTTCACGCCAGCGTCAACAGACGCTAACGTCAATTTGTTTTTATTGATGCTTGACGCTGAAATCCAGCGTCACAGCGTCAAGTGAAAATGCACCCTTATAATAGTTGTAAAATAATTTTCATTGAGCAATCAAAATAAAAAAATTAAGGTCTTTTTGTCCTGATTGATCGATCAAACGTTTAGAAAACTTTTTTATATTTATTTATCAATTAAATAATATAATATATTAATTTATTATAATAAATAATACAATAATATAATCTAATTAAATAATATAAGAGAATTTGACAAGAAGATATAGCTATGTTGATTTAATTTTCGAAATTAACTAAAAAAAACCGTCTTAATTTTGATATAAGGGTTGTGTTCAAAAATCTGCTCGTTAAAATTAGAGTAAATGTGTTTCTGCTGGCGTAACGAAAACGAGCGTAAAGCCTGTGATTGGCCAAGCTCTTTTACGCCGTACGCTGCTCCATGGGACTGCACCTTGATTGGTCAATCGAATGCTACTCCGACGAGAGGTAGATTTTCGAACACAATCAGAATCAGAGATATGCGCATCTTCCCCACCAAGCAGTCTATGCCTATAGCCAATATATGTTCTGTGAGCCAAAGGTCAGATATGTGTGCGTGTGTACGTGTGTGTGTATACTGGATGACTCGATTTAACGCATATCAAAGGTGATCGCGCAACAAAGTATATATATTTATATACACATCGCAATTGCAATTTCTCTGTTTTTTGTTCGCCGCAAAAATTAACGTCAGTCTCGCGACTTTCAAAACAAGAACCGTGGAGAATCTTTCTCGAAAGTGCAGAAACAATCCGAAACTAAACCGAGTACGCCAATCGTTGTTGGCCACGACCGATGCCAAGACTCGACACGAGTCTCGTCCACGGATCGCTCGAACATGCAAACGCAGGAAGCGGAAGGTGCGGATGGTGAGTAGACGCGCGTTTCTCATCCTCGCGGAAATACAATCCTCGTTTTCGATTATACCATATATTATTATTCACGAAATGATCTCCACTGTCTCCAATGACCTCCTGTGTCTCTTTCGACGACTTAACCTTGCTTCGCGTACATGTCCAACTACTTCCCAATCTCTACTAGATCTACTAGATAAGTTTTCGAATTTTGTTTACATTTATTTGTTTATATGTAATAAGTAAATGTGTGTACAACGTTTTTTAATATTCTGCTTCATAAAAATATCGACGATTGTAGTTTGCTATGAAATGTATCGATACTTTCTTATCTCACAGGTTCACCATGGAACAATTCCAGTGGCTGCGACGAGGATCGCAAAACAGTTCAAAAGGAGGGCAAAAAGTCAAATGTATTACCTTTATGGGGCAACGAGAGGACTATGAACTTGAATCCTTTGATTCTTACCAATATACAATCGTCGCACTATTTCAAGGTGAATCTGTATGAGCTCAAGACTTACCACGAGGTGATTGATGAGATTTACTACAAGGTTTCCCATCTAGAACCATGGGAAAAGGGCAGCAGAAAAACTGCAGGCCAGACTGGCATGTGTGGAGGCGTGAGTATGTTTTCTCAGAAGAAATGTCAATCTCTTTTTTTCCTTTCATTCTTTTTATCTCCTTTCTTTAATTATTGTCTTTGTTAGAAGTATAAGGTTTGAGAGAAAGAGTGAGAGAGAGAGAGAGAGAGAGAGAGAGAGAGAGAGAGAGAGAGAGAGAGAGAGAGAGAGAGAGAGAGAGAGAGAGAGAAAGAGATAACATCGCATGTCGATGTATTCGCTTGTACACAGAAAACTGATTGTAGCACTAGCCGACGACTTATGGGCGAATTGTCAGACGAGAGATGAAATTCCTGATGCTGAAAGACGTTCAGGTCGATAATTGACGTTGATCTGGACGTAGCGATGCGTTCGACGCGTGAGAGAAATATTGATTATTGTTATCGCAAGATGGTTTTCAAGCATAACAGAACTCGTCTTTGTTTCCTTTTCTATTTAACATATTAAATTCGATGGTGCTTAAATATTCCCATGTTACTTTTAAATGTTCAGAAAATAATTTGTATTTGTCAATTTGTAAGATAAAAAGTTTAAATTTTGACATTTGTAAAAAAAAAGATTTATAATAGACAAATTTACATATTTACATTGAACGATGATCATGCTACAATAAATACAATGACATGATGTGAAGCAGAGACTGAGTTCTGACGCTTGTTACAGATGGAATTGCAATATAATAAGAAAAAAATCATCTAATTAATATTGTTGAAACTATTTATAAGCCAAAGGCTTATATCGTATATATGAAAAGTTCAATGATAATTTTTTAATAATAAAACCACACGTTCGTGCAATGGTAATGTTACCAATATTGGTGTTTATTTAACCCTTTCGGTACTATTACCATTACTGCACGTTGCGTCAAGTGTTTACCGCACCACTTATTGCAGAGTAGCATGTATTCGGTCCATATGTTGTACGGTAACACGAATGTGATTTAACTGACTGAGGGGGTGTAAATTTAGCGGTTCATGCAGGTACGAGGCGTGGGAGCTGGCGGGATTGTCTCCACGGCTTATTGTCTACTGTACAAACTCTTTACGCTGAGGCTAACCAGGAAGCAACTGAATGGGCTCATCAATCATCCGGATTCGCCCTACATCCGCGCCTTGGGATTTATGTACATTAGGTGATTTGATCTTACAATTAGTATCTTGGTGTAATATATATCTTAGTGTGATCTTATAGATCTTAGTGTAATATATATCGCAAGGAGTTATACGCAAAGTTCGTTAAAATTACTTTCGCGTATAATTTTTAATGAAAAATATAATTTAGCTAATTCTTTATACGAATATCTAATCGTCCAAGTACTAAGTCGATCACGATTACAATTACAGATATACGCAGCCACCGGCAGACTTGTTCAGCTGGTATAGCGACTACCTGGAGGATGAAGAGGAGCTCGATGTAAAGGCAGGCGGTGGACAAACAATGAAGATGGGCGATATCCTCAAGCAGTTTCTAACGAAACTCGAATGGTTTTCCACGTTGTTTCCGCGGATTCCGGTGCCGATCCAGAAGGATCTGGAGTTGCGACTTGCCGAGCGGTTTCCGCAGCAGCAGGTGAACGCGCGCAACGCTAAGCCACCGATCACGCTTAACAGCCACGGCAAGTACGGCAATAAAGACAACCGTAATAAGGACAACGGCAATCTGATGTCGCGCAACCAACAGCCCCGACATATCCCCGACAGTGAGGCTCAGTGGGGCGAGGCGGAACGTACGAGCCACTGGCGTGCCAGGTGCGTCCACGTGGTATGAATACAACGATCACGTTATTTATTAAGATTTCTTTGCTTAAAGTGTTGCGTGCATGTATAATATATTATCATTGATTTTGTTTCGATACTCGTCAGGAAATGAGGTCGAGGCGAGACTCGTAAACACGAGGAAAAACTCTTAGGAAATTATTATCCCTATATGTATATATGTTTGCCATTGACATTTAACGAGGAAGTGAGAAAGTAATAACTCCCGCGCGTACATGTAGATTGTACCTTGCAATCGGGACAACCAATGTCATACTTCCGTTTGAACGTATCTCTTTGCAGATCCGATGAGGATCGCAAGGACAAGAATAGGGATCGTGATCGAGAGCGAGAGAGGTTGCGGGAACGCGATAGAGACAGAGCTCGTGAAAGGGATCGCGAGAGGGATAAACCCGGCAGAAAATCCGGCAGTCGTGACAGAAACAGAAGACAGAGGGACTACAGAAGTCGCAGCAAAGACAAATCGTACAGAGATCGGAGTAGAGATCGTCATCGCGACAAAGATCGGCATCGGGATAGGTGAGGAGAAGTACAAAAGATAGTACAAGAGAAAGAAAAAAATTTACAGACAATATTTTTCATTTCTAACGTCATAATTCAATATGATTGAAACAAAGCAAAAATTTTCAAGTTTTTAAATTATGTTCTCCATGTTTGAATTTCTTACATTTAAATTTTTCTTGCGTTTTTTTCAGGATTAATGCAAATTTTAAAGAATGATTGTTTCAATTCTAGAAAAAATTCACCATATGACTATGCCACAGAATTGGCACGTGAGCGCGAAAGACAACGAAGGGAAAAAGAATGAGAGATGAGAGGGATTCTTTCTCTTTCTGCATATACTATGTATATATTTAATTATTTATATGAACGATGGGGATTAAGAGAGAGTGATAGTAAGCTATCATACCGAACCATCCATCATCATATACTAGCGCGCATATCTATCATCATGTGCGCGTTTACAGAGGGATGTATTCTGAAGCAGGAAGAATGTACTAGCCTAAGTTTAATTCGTCTATATTCACATATATGTAGTTTACATGTTTTTATAAAATAAACTCGTCACACTGTCACTGCTCACTGCCGCCTTTTACCGTATATCCTGTGATATTTTTATGCCTTGAAAGATTTGTTCAAACAAAAAATTAATTTGTTTTCAACAGTTTTTTTTCATATAAAATATTAGATTGTCCTATATATGTATAAATTGAATGTATTGTATGTAATAAAAAAATAATTTCGAGCAATTTTAATCATATTGTAATTGTGAAATGTCTAATTATTTTACAATTAGTTGCTTTTTCTTTTGCAAATTTCCCTATCTAAAAAAGGCATGTTAAGTCGATTCTCGAATGTATCGAAGTCATCTCCAAAGTCTCGAAGTGTATTGTTGCCTCTTTTCTGCAATGCTGATTGGCTCTAAATATAATTATATATATGTGCAGTCAATGTAATGTTAAAATATATGAAAGAATAATTTTTGGCTCGCTTTAAACAATTGAAAATTAAAATTTTTAAACCGCGGCTCCCATACAGCGCGGATTCATTTTACGTATATTAAATCAAAAAGTTTGTACGCTGGTATGCTGATGGTACCATCAAAATGTGCAGTCAATGTAATGTAAAGTTATACAGTCTATGTAATGTTAAAATATATGAAAGAATAATTTTTGGCTCGCTTTAAACAATTGTAAATTAAAATTTTTAAACCGCGGACCCCATACGACGCACAATTATATTAGGTGTATTATACCAAAAAGTTTGTAGGCTGGTATGCTGATGGTACCATCATAATGTGCAGTCAATGTAATGTTAAAATATATGAAAGAATTATTTTTGGCTCGCTTTAAACAATTAAAAAATAAAATTTTTAAACTGCGGATTTCATACGGCGCGGATTCATTTTACGTAAATTAGATCAAAAAGTTTGTACGCTGGTATGCTGATGATACCATCATAATGTGCATATAATGTACAGTTGAAATATATACAAGATTAATTTTTGGCTCGCTTTAAACAATTGAAAATTAAAATTTTTAAACCGCGGATCCCATACGGCGCGTGTTCATTTTACGTATATTAGATCCAAAGTTTGTACGCTGGTATGCTGATGGTACCACCATAATGTGCAGTCAATGTAATGTTAAAATATATGAAAGAATAATTTTTGGTTCGCTTTAAACAATTGAATATTAAAATTTTTAAACCGAGGACCCCATACGGCGCGGATTCATTTTACGTATAATAGATCAAAAAGTTTGTACGCTGGTATGCTGATGGTACCATCGTAATGTGCAGATAATGTACTGTTGAAATATATACATTATTAATTTTTGGCTCGTTTTAAAATATTGAAAATTAAAATGTTTAAACCGTGGACCCCATACGGCGCACAGTTATATTACGTGTATTATACCAATAAGTATGTACGCTGGTATGCTGATGGTACCATCATAATGTGCATATAATGTACAGTTGAAATATATATACGATGAATTTTTGGCTCGCCTTAAAATATTAGAAATCGATACTTTTTTACAGTTGACCCTATGCGACGCAATCTTATTCTATGTATATCAAGTTAAAACATTTGTACGCTGGTGTCTGTTTGGTACCAAATGATTCTGTAATCAATGTACTATTAAAATGTATAATCGATGAATTTTTGGCTCGTCTTAAAATATTAGAAATGGATACTTTTTTGCTGCTGACCCTATGCGACGCATCCTTATTTTATGTATATCATATTAAAAAATTTCTACGCTGGTGTCTGCATGGTACCAAAAGATTCTGTAATCAATGTACTATTAAAATGTATAATCGATGAATTTTTGGCTCGTCTTAAAATATTAGAAATCGATACTTTTTTGCCGCTGACCCTATGCGACGCATCCTTATTTTATGTATATCATATTAAAAAATTTGTACGATGGTGTCTGCATGGTACCAAAAGATTCTGTAATCAATGTACTATTAAAATGTATAATCGATGAATTTTTGGCTCGTCTTAAAATATTAGAAATCGATACTATTTTGACGCGGACCCTGTGCGACGCATCCTTATTTTATGTTTATCGTATTAAAAAATTTGTACGCTGGTGTCTGCATGGTACCAAAAGATTCTGTAATCAATGTACTATTAAAATGTATAATCGATGAATTTTTGGCTCGTCTTAAAATATTAGAAATCGATACTATTTTGACGCGGATCCTGTGCGACGCATCCTAATTTTATGTTTATCGTATTAAAAAATTTGTACGCTGGTGTCTGCATGGTACCAAAAGATTCTGTAATCAATGTGCTATTAAAATGTATAATCGATGAATTTTTGGCTCGTCTTAAAATATTAGAAATCGATACTTTTTTACCGCTGACCCCATGCGACGCAATCTTATTTTATGTATATCAAGTTAAAAAATTTGTACGCTGTTGTCTGCTTGGTACCAAAAGATTCTGTAATCAATGTACTATTAAAATGTATAATCGATGAATTTTTGGCTCGTCTTAAAATATTGGAAATTGATACTTTTTACCGCTGACCCTGTGCGACGCATTCTTATTTTATATTTATCGTATTAAAAAATTTGTACGCTGGTTTCTGCATGGTACCAAAAGATTCTGTAATCAATGTGCTATTAAAATGTATAATCGATGAATTTTTGGCTCGTCTTAAAATATTAGAAATCGATACTATTTTGACGCGGATCCTGTGCGACGCATCCTTATTTTATGTATATCAAGTTAAAAAATTTGTACGCTGTTGTCTGCTTGGTACCAAAAGATTCTGTAATCAATGTACTATTAAAATGTATAATCGATGAATTTTTGGATCGTCTTAGAATATTGGAAATCGATACTTTTTACCGCTGACCCTGTGCGACGCATTCTTATTTTATGTTTATCGTATTAAAAAATTTGTACGCTGGTGTCTGCATGGTACCAAAAGATTCTGTAATCAATGTACTATTAAAATGTATAATCGATGAATTTTTGGCTCGTCTTAAAATATTGGAAATCGATACTTTTTACCGCTGACCCTGTGCGACGCATCCTTATTTTATGTTTATCGTATTAAAAAATTTGTACGCTGGTGTCTGCATAGTACCAAAAGATTCTGTAATCAATGTACTATTAAAATGTATAATCGATGAATTTTTGGCTAGTCTTAAAATATTAGAAATCGATACTATTTTGACGCGGACCCTGTGCGACGCATCCTTATTTTATGTTTATCGTATTAAAAAATTTGTACGCTGGTGTCTGCATGGTACCAAAAGATTCTGTAATCAATGTGCTATTAAAATGTATAATCGATGAATTTTTGGCTCGTCTTAAAATATTAGAAATCGATACTTTTTTACCGCTGACCCCATGCGACGCAACCTTATTTTATGTATATCAAGTTAAAAATTTTGTACGCTGGTGTCTGCTTGGCACCAAATAATTCTGTAATCAATGTACTATTAAAATGTATAATCGATGAATTTTTGGCTCGTCTTTAAATATTAGAAATCGATACTCTTTTACCGCTGACCCCATGCGACGCAATCTTATTTTATGTATATCAAGTTAAAAAATTTGTACGCTGTTGTCTGCTTGGTACCAAAAGATACTGTAATCAATGTACTATTAAAATGTATAATCGATGAATTTTTGGCTCGTCTTAAAATATTGGAAATCGATACTTTTTACCGCTGACCCTGTGCGACGCATTCTTATTTAATGTTTATCGTATTAAAAAATTTGTACGCTGTTGTCTGCATGGTACCAAAAGATTCTGTAATCAATGTGCTATTAAAATGTATAATCGATGAATTTTTGGCTCGTCTTTAAATATTAGAAATCGATACTTTTTTACCGCTGACGCCATGCGACGCAATCTTATTTTATGTATATCAAGTTAAAAATTTTGTACGCTGGTGTCTGCTTGGTACCAAATAATTCTGTAATCAATGTACTATTAAAATGTATAATCGATGAATTTTTGGCTCGTCTTTAAATATTAGAAATCGATACTGTTTTACCGCTGACCCCATGCGACGCAATCTTATTTTATGTATATCAAGTTAAAAAATTTGTACGCTGTTGTCTGCTTGGTACCAAAAGATTCTGTAATCAATGTACTATTAAAATTTATAATCGATGAATTTTTGGCTCGTCTTAAAATATTGGAAATCGATACTTTTTACCGCTGACCCTGTGCGACGCATTCTTATTTTATGTTTATCGTATTAAAAAATTTGTACGCTGGTGTCTGCATGGTACCAAAAGATTCTGTAATCAATGTGCTATTAAAATGTATAATCGATGAATTTTTGGCTCGTCTTAAAATATTAGAAATCGATACTTTTTTACCGCTGACCCCATGCGACGCAACCTTATTTTATGTATATCAAGTTAAAAATTTTGTACGCTGGTGTCTGCTTGGTACCAAATAATTCTGTAATCAATGTACTATTAAAATGTATAATCGATGAATTTTTGGCTCGTCTTTAAATATTAGAAATCGATACTTTTTTACCGCTGACCCCATGCGACGCAACCTTATTTTATGTATATCTAGTTAAAAATTTTGTACGCTGGTGTCTGCTTGGTACCAAATAATTCTGTAATCAATGTACTATTAAAATGTATAATCGATGAATTTTTGGCTCGTCTTTAAATATTAGAAATTCATACTTTTTTGACGCGGACCCTGTGCGACGCATCGTTATTTTATGTTTATCGTATTAAAAAATTTGTACGCTGTTGTCTGCTTGGTACCAAAAGATTCTGTAATCAATGTACTATTAAAATGTATAATCGATGAATTTTTGGCTCGTCTTAAAATATTAGAAATCGATACTTTTTTACCGCTGACCCCATGCGACGCAATCTTATTTTATGTATATCAAGTTAAAAAATTTGTACGCTGTTGTCTGCTTGGTACCAAAAGATTCTGTAATCAATGTACTATTAAAATGTATAATCGATGAATTTTTGGCTCGTCTTAAAATATTGGAAATCGATACTTTTTACCGCTGACCCTGTGCGACGCATTCTTATTTTATGTTTATCGTATTAAAAAATTTGTACGCTGGTGTCTGCATGGTACCAAAAGATTCTGTAATCAATGTGCTATTAAAATGTATAATCGATGAATTTTTGGCTCGTCTTAAAATATTAGAAATCGATACTTTTTTACCGCTGACCCCATGCGACGCAACCTTATTTTATGTATAGCAAGTTAAAAATTTTGTACGCTGGTGTCTGCTTGGTACCAAATAATTCTGTAATCAATGTACTATTAAAATGTATAATCGATGAATTTTTGGCTCGTCTTTAAATATTAGAAATCGATACTGTTTTACCGCTGACCCCATGCGACGCAATCTTATTTTATGTATATCAAGTTAAAAATTTTGTACGCTGGTGTCTGCTTGGTACCAAATAATTCTGTAATCAATGTACTATTAAAATGTATAATCGATGAATTTTTGGCTCGTTTTTAAATATTAGAAATCGATACTGTTTTATCGCTGACCCCATGCGACGCAATCTTATTTTATGTATATCAAGTTAAAAAATTTGTACGCTGTTGTCTGCTTGGTACCAAAAGATTCTGTAATCAATGTACTATTAAAATGTATAATCGATGAATTTTTGGCTCGTCTTAAAATATTGGAAATCGATACTTTTTACCGCTGACCCTGTGCGACGCATTCTTATTTTATGTTTATCGTATTAAAAAATTTGTACGCTGGTGTCTGCATGGTACCAAAAGATTCTGTAATCAATGTGCTATTAAAATGTATAATCGATGAATTTTTGGCTCATCTTAAAATATTAGAAATCGATACTTTTTTACCGCTGACCCCATGCGACGCAACCTTATTTTATGTATATCAAGTTAAAAATTTTGTACGCTGGTGTCTGCTTGGTACCAAATAATTCTGTAATCAATGTACTATTAAAATGTATAATCGATGAATTTTTGGCTCGTCTTTAAATATTAGAAATCGATACTGTTTTACCGCTGACCCCATGCGACGCAATCTTATTTTATGTATATCAAGTTAAAAAATTTGTACGCTGTTGTCTGCTTGGTACCAAAAGATTCTGTAATCAATGTACTATTAAAATGTATAATCGATGAATTTTTGGCCCGTCTTAAAATATTGGAAATCGATACTTTTTACCGCTGACCCTGTGCGACGCATTCTTATTTTATGTTTATCGTATTAAAAAATTTGTACGCTGGTGTCTGCATGGTACCAAAAGATTCTGTAATCAATGTGCTATTAAAATGTATAATCGATGAATTTTTGGCTCGTCTTAAAATATTAGAAATCGATACTTTTTTACCGCTGACCCCATGCGACGCAACCTTATTTTATGTATATCAAGTTAAAAATTTTGTACGCTGGTGTCTGCTTGGTACCAAATAATTCTGTAATCAATGTACTATTAAAATGTATAATCGATGAATTTTTGGCTCGTCTTTAAATATTAGAAATCGATACTTTTTTACCGCTGACCCCATGCGACGCAACCTTATTTTATGTATATCTAGTTAAAAATTTTGTACGCTGGTGTCTGCTTGGTACCAAATAATTCTGTAATCAATGTACTATTAAAATGTATAATCGATGAATTTTTGGCTCGTCTTTAAATATTAGAAATTCATACTTTTTTGACGCGGACCCTGTGCGACGCATCGTTATTTTATGTTTATCGTATTAAAAAATTTGTACGCTGTTGTCTGCTTGGTACCAAAAGATTCTGTAATCAATGTACTATTAAAATGTATAATCGATGAATTTTTGGCTCGTCTTAAAATATTAGAAATCGATACTTTTTTACCGCTGACCCCATGCGACGCAATCTTATTTTATGTATATCAAGTTAAAAAATTTGTACGCTGTTGTCTGCTTGGTACCAAAAGATTCTGTAATCAATGTACTATTAAAATGTATAATCGATGAATTTTTGGCTCGTCTTAAAATATTGGAAATCGATACTTTTTACCGCTGACCCTGTGCGACGCATTCTTATTTTATGTTTATCGTATTAAAAAATTTGTACGCTGGTGTCTGCATGGTACCAAAAGATTCTGTAATCAATGTGCTATTAAAATGTATAATCGATGAATTTTTGGCTCGTCTTAAAATATTAGAAATCGATACTTTTTTACCGCTGACCCCATGCGACGCAAACTTATTTTATGTATAGCAAGTTAAAAATTTTGTACGCTGGTGTCTGCTTGGTACCAAATAATTCTGTAATCAATGTACTATTAAAATGTATAATCGATGAATTTTTGGCTCGTCTTTAAATATTAGAAATCGATACTGTTTTACCGCTGACCCCATGCGACGCAATCTTATTTTATGTATATCAAGTTAAAAATTTTGTACGCTGGTGTCTGCTTGGTACCAAATAATTCTGTAATCAATGTACTATTAAAATGTATAATCGATGAATTTTTGGCTCGTCTTTAAATATTAGAAATCGATACTTTTTTACCGCTGACCCCATGCGACGCAATCTTATTTTATGTATATCAAGTTAAAAAATTTGTACGCTGTTGTCTGCTTGGTACCAAAAGATTCTGTAATCAATGTACTATTAAAATGTATAATCGATGAATTTTTGGCTCGTCTTAAAATATTAGAAATTCATACTTTTTTGACGCGGACCCTGTGCGACGCATCGTTATTTTATGTTTATCGTATTAAAAAATTTGTACGCTGTTGTCTGCTTGGTACCAAAAGATTCTGTAATCAATGTACTATTAAAATGTATAATCGATGAATTTTTGGCTCGTCTTAAAATATTGGAAATTGATACTTTTTACCGCTGATCCTGTGCGACGCATTCTTATTTTATATTTATCGTATTAAAAAATTTGTACGCTGGTTTCTGCATGGTACCAAAAGATTCTGTAATCAATGTGCTATTAAAATGTATAATCGATGAATTTTTGGCTCGTCTTAAAATATTAGAAATCGATACTATTTTGACGCGGACCCTGTGCGACGCATCCTTATTTTATGTATATCAAGTTAAAAAATTTGTACGCTGTTGTCTGCTTGGTACCAAAAGATTCTGTAATCAATGTGCTATTAAAATGTATAATCGATGAATTTTTGGCTCGTCTTAAAATATTAGAAATCGATACTTTTTTACCGCTGACCCCATGCGACGCAACCTTATTTTATGTATATCAAGTTAAAAATTTTGTACGCTGGTGTCTGCTTGGCACCAAATAATTCTGTAATCAATGTACTATTAAAATGTATAATCGATGAATTTTTGGCTCGTCTTTAAATATTAGAAATCGATACTGTTTTACCGCTGACCCCATGCGACGCAATCTTATTTTATGTATATCAAGTTAAAAAATTTGTACGCTGTTGTCTGCTTGGTACCAAAAGATTCTGTAATCAATGTACTATTAAAATGTATAATCGATGAATTTTTGGCTCGTCTTAAAATATTGGAAATCGATACTTTTTACCGCTGACCCTGTGCGACGCATTCTTATTTTATGTTTATCGTATTAAAAAATTTGTACGCTGGTGTCTGCATAGTACCAAAAGATTCTGTAATCAATGTACTATTAAAATGTATAATCGATGAATTTTTGGCTAGTCTTAAAATATTAGAAATCGATACTATTTTGACGCGGACCCTGTGCGACGCATCCTTATTTTATGTTTATCGTATTAAAAAATTTGTACGCTGGTGTCTGCATGGTACCAAAAGATTCTGTAATCAATGTGCTATTAAAATGTATAATCGATGAATTTTTGGCTCGTCTTAAAATATTAGAAATCGATACTTTTTTACCGCTGACCCCATGCGACGCAACCTTATTTTATGTATATCAAGTTAAAAATTTTGTACGCTGGTGTCTGCTTGGTACCAAATAATTCTGTAATCAATGTACTATTAAAATGTATAATCGATGAATTTTTGGCTCGTCTTTAAATATTAGAAATCGATACTTTTTTACCGCTGACCCCATGCGACGCAACCTTATTTTATGTATATCTAGTTAAAAATTTTGTACGCTGGTGTCTGCTTGGTACCAAATAATTCTGTAATCAATGTACTATTAAAATGTATAATCGATGAATTTTTGGCTCGTCTTTAAATATTAGAAATTCATACTTTTTTGACGCGGACCCTGTGCGACGCATCGTTATTTTATGTTTATCGTATTAAAAAATTTGTACGCTGTTGTCTGCTTGGTACCAAAAGATTCTGTAATCAATGTACTATTAAAATGTATAATCGATGAATTTTTGGCTCGTCTTAAAATATTAGAAATCGATACTTTTTTACCGCTGACCCCATGCGACGCAATCTTATTTTATGTATATCAAGTTAAAAAATTTGTACGCTGTTGTCTGCTTGGTACCAAAAGATTCTGTAATCAATGTACTATTAAAATGTATAATCGATGAATTTTTGGCTCGTCTTAAAATATTGGAAATCGATACTTTTTACCGCTGACCCTGTGCGACGCATTCTTATTTTATGTTTATCGTATTAAAAAATTTGTACGCTGGTGTCTGCATGGTACCAAAAGATTCTGTAATCAATGTGCTATTAAAATGTATAATCGATGAATTTTTGGCTCGTCTTAAAATATTAGAAATCGATACTTTTTTACCGCTGACCCCATGCGACGCAACCTTATTTTATGTATAGCAAGTTAAAAATTTTGTACGCTGGTGTCTGCTTGGTACCAAATAATTCTGTAATCAATGTACTATTAAAATGTATAATCGATGAATTTTTGGCTCGTCTTTAAATATTAGAAATCGATACTGTTTTACCGCTGACCCCATGCGACGCAATCTTATTTTATGTATATCAAGTTAAAAATTTTGTACGCTGGTGTCTGCTTGGTACCAAATAATTCTGTAATCAATGTACTATTAAAATGTATAATCGATGAATTTTTGGCTCGTCTTTAAATATTAGAAATCGATACTTTTTTACCGCTGACCCCATGCGACGCAATCTTATTTTATGTATATCAAGTTAAAAAATTTGTACGCTGTTGTCTGCTTGGTACCAAAAGATTCTGTAATCAATGTACTATTAAAATGTATAATCGATGAATTTTTGGCTCGTCTTAAAATATTAGAAATTCATACTTTTTTGACGCGGACCCTGTGCGACGCATCGTTATTTTATGTTTATCGTATTAAAAAATTTGTACGCTGTTGTCTGCTTGGTACCAAAAGATTCTGTAATCAATGTACTATTAAAATGTATAATCGATGAATTTTTGGCTCGTCTTAAAATATTGGAAATTGATACTTTTTACCGCTGACCCTGTGCGACGCATTCTTATTTTATATTTATCGTATTAAAAAATTTGTACGCTGGTTTCTGCATGGTACCAAAAGATTCTGTAATCAATGTGCTATTAAAATGTATAATCGATGAATTTTTGGCTCGTCTTAAAATATTAGAAATCGATACTATTTTGACGCGGACCCTGTGCGACGCATCCTTATTTTATGTATATCAAGTTAAAAAATTTGTACGCTGTTGTCTGCTTGGTACCAAAAGATTCTGTAATCAATGTGCTATTAAAATGTATAATCGATGAATTTTTGGCTCGTCTTAAAATATTAGAAATCGATACTTTTTTACCGCTGACCCCATGCGACGCAACCTTATTTTATGTATATCAAGTTAAAAATTTTGTACGCTGGTGTCTGCTTGGCACCAAATAATTCTGTAATCAATGTACTATTAAAATGTATAATCGATGAATTTTTGGCTCGTCTTTAAATATTAGAAATCGATACTTTTTTACCGCTGACCCCATGCGACGCAATCTTATTTTATGTATATCAAGTTAAAAAATTTGTACGCTGTTGTCTGCTTGGTACCAAAAGATTCTGTAATCAATGTACTATTAAAATGTATAATCGATGAATTTTTGGCTCGTCTTAAAATATTGGAAATCGATACTTTTTACCGCTGACCCTGTGCGACGCATTCTTATTTTATGTTTATCGTATTAAAAAATTTGTACGCTGGTGTCTGCATAGTACCAAAAGATTCTGTAATCAATGTACTATTAAAATGTATAATCGATGAATTTTTGGCTAGTCTTAAAATATTAGAAATCGATACTATTTTGACGCGGACCCTGTGCGACGCATCCTTATTTTATGTTTATCGTATTAAAAAATTTGTACGCTGGTGTCTGCATGGTACCAAAAGATTCTGTAATCAATGTGCTATTAAAATGTATAATCGATGAATTTTTGGCTCGTCTTAAAATATTAGAAATCGATACTTTTTTACCGCTGACCCCATCCGACGCAACCTTATTTTATGTATATCAAGTTAAAAATTTTGTACGCTGGTGTCTGCTTGGTACCAAATAATTCTGTAATCAATGTACTATTAAAATGTATAATCGATGAATTTTTGGCTCGTCTTTAAATATTAGAAATCGATACTTTTTTACCGCTGACCCCATGCGACGCAACCTTATTTTATGTATATCTAGTTAAAAATTTTGTACGCTGGTGTCTGCTTGGTACCAAATAATTCTGTAATCAATGTGCTATTAAAATGTATAATCGATGAATTTTTGGCTCGTCTTAAAATATTAGAAATCGATACTTTTTTACCGCTGACCCCATGCGACGCAATCTTATTTTATGTATATCAAGTTAAAAAATTTGTACGCTGTTGTCTGCTTGGTACCAAAAGATTCTGTAATCAATGTACTATTAAAATGTATAATCGATGAATTTTTGGCTCGTCTTAAAATATTGGAAATCGATACTTTTTACCGCTGACCCTGTGCGACGCATTCTTATTTTATGTTTATCGTATTAAAAAATTTGTACGCTGGTGTCTGCATGGTACCAAAAGATTCTGTAATCAATGTGCTATTAAAATGTATAATCGATGAATTTTTGGCTCGTCTTAAAATATTAGAAATCGATACTTTTTTACCGCTGACCCCATGCGACGCAACCTTATTTTATGTATAGCAAGTTAAAAATTTTGTACGCTGGTGTCTGCTTGGTACCAAATAATTCTGTAATCAATGTACTATTAAAATGTATAATCGATGAATTTTTGGCTCGTCTTTAAATATTAGAAATCGATACTGTTTTACCGCTGACCCCATGCGACGCAATCTTATTTTATGTATATCAAGTTAAAAATTTTGTACGCTGGTGTCTGCTTGGTACCAAATAATTCTATAATCAATGTACTATTAAAATGTATAATCGATGAATTTTTGGCTCGTCTTTAAATATTAGAAATCGATACTATTTTGACGCGGACCCTGTGCGACGCATCCTTATTTTATGTTTATCGTATTAAAAAATTTGTACGCTGGTGTCTGCATGGTACCAAAAGATTCTGTAATCAATGTGCTATTAAAATGTATAATCGATGAATTTTTGGCTCGTCTTAAAATATTAGAAATCGATACTTTTTTACCGCTGACCCTATGCGACGCAACCTTATTTTATGTATAGCAAGTTAAAAATTTTGTACGCTGGTGTCTGCTTGGTACCAAATAATTCTGTAATCAATGTACTATTAAAATGTATAATCGATGAATTTTTGGCTCGTCTTTAAATATTAGAAATCGATACTGATTTACCGCTGACCCCATGCGACGCAATCTTATTTTATGTATATCAAGTTAAAAATTTTGTACGCTGGTGTCTGCTTGGTACCAAATAATTCTGTAATCAATGTACTATTAAAATGTATAATCGATGAATTTTTGGCTCGTCTTTAAATATTAGAAATCGATACTTTTTTACCGCTGACCCCATGCGACGCAATCTTATTTTATGTATATCAAGTTAAAAAATTTGTACGCTGTTGTCTGCTTGGTACCAAAAGATTCTGTAATCAATGTACTATTAAAATGTATAATCGATGAATTTTTGGCTCGTCTTAAAATATTGGAAATTGATACTTTTTACCGCTGACCCTGTGCGACGCATTCTTATTTTATATTTATCGTATTAAAAAATTTGTACGCTGGTTTCTGCATGGTACCAAAAGATTCTGTAATCAATGTGCTATTAAAATGTATAATCGATGAATTTTTGGCTCGTCTTAAAATATTAGAAATCGATACTATTTTGACGCGGATCCTGTGCGACGCATCCTTATTTTATGTATATCAAGTTAAAAAATTTGTACGCTGTTGTCTGCTTGGTACCAAAAGATTCTGTAATCAATGTACTATTAAAATGTATAATCGATGAATTTTTGGATCGTCTTAGAATATTGGAAATCGATACTTTTTACCGCTGACCCTGTGCGACGCATTCTTATTTTATGTTTATCGTATTAAAAAATTTGTACGCTGGTGTCTGCATGGTACCAAAAGATTCTGTAATCAATGTACTATTAAAATGTATAATCGATGAATTTTTGGCTCGTCTTAAAATATTGGAAATCGATACTTTTTACCGCTGACCCTGTGCGACGCATCCTTATTTTATGTTTATCGTATTAAAAAATTTGTACGCTGGTGTCTGCATAGTACCAAAAGATTCTGTAATCAATGTACTATTAAAATGTATAATCGATGAATTTTTGGCTAGTCTTAAAATATTAGAAATCGATACTATTTTGACGCGGACCCTGTGCGACGCATCCTTATTTTATGTTTATCGTATTAAAAAATTTGTACGCTGGTGTCTGCATGGTACCAAAAGATTCTGTAATCAATGTGCTATTAAAATGTATAATCGATGAATTTTTGGCTCGTCTTAAAATATTAGAAATCGATACTTTTTTACCGCTGACCCCATGCGACGCAACCTTATTTTATGTATATCAAGTTAAAAATTTTGTACGCTGGTGTCTGCTTGGCACCAAATAATTCTGTAATCAATGTACTATTAAAATGTATAATCGATGAATTTTTGGCTCGTCTTTAAATATTAGAAATCGATACTCTTTTACCGCTGACCCCATGCGACGCAATCTTATTTTATGTATATCAAGTTAAAAAATTTGTACGCTGTTGTCTGCTTGGTACCAAAAGATTCTGTAATCAATGTACTATTAAAATGTATAATCGATGAATTTTTGGCTCGTCTTAAAATATTGGAAATCGATACTTTTTACCGCTGACCCTGTGCGACGCATTCTTATTTTATGTTTATCGTATTAAAAAATTTGTACGCTGGTGTCTGCATGGTACCAAAAGATTCTGTAATCAATGTGCTATTAAAATGTATAATCGATGAATTTTTGGCTCGTCTTAAAATATTAGAAATCGATACTTTTTTACCGCTGACCCCATGCGACGCAACCTTATTTTATGTATAGCAAGTTAAAAATTTTGTACGCTGGTGTCTGCTTGGTACCAAATAATTCTGTAATCAATGTACTATTAAATTGTATAATCGATGAATTTTTGGCTCGTCTTTAAATATTAGAAATCGATACTGTTTTACCGCTGACCCCATGCGACGCAATCTTATTTTATGTATATCAAGTTAAAAATTTTGTACGCTGGTGTCTGCTTGGTACCAAATAATTCTGTAATCAATGTACTATTAAAATGTATAATCGATGAATTTTTGGCTCGTCTTTAAATATTAGAAATCGATACTTTTTTACCGCTGACCCCATGCGACGCAATCTTATTTTATGTATATCAAGTTAAAAAATTTGTACGCTGTTGTCTGCTTGGTACCAAAAGATTCTGTAATCAATGTACTATTAAAATGTATAATCGATGAATTTTTGGCTCGTCTTAAAATATTAGAAATTCATACTTTTTTGACGCGGACCCTGTGCGACGCATCGTTATTTTATGTTTATCGTATTAAAAAATTTGTACGCTGTTGTCTGCTTGGTACCAAAAGATTCTGTAATCAATGTACTATTAAAATGTATAATCGATGAATTTTTGGCTCGTCTTAAAATATTGGAAATTGATACTTTTTACCGCTGACCCTGTGCGACGCATTCTTATTTTATATTTATCGTATTAAAAAATTTGTACGCTGGTTTCTGCATGGTACCAAAAGATTCTGTAATCAATGTGCTATTAAAATGTATAATCGATGAATTTTTGGCTCGTCTTAAAATATTAGAAATCGATACTATTTTGACGCGGACCCTGTGCGACGCATCCTTATTTTATGTATATCAAGTTAAAAAATTTGTACGCTGTTGTCTGCTTGGTACCAAAAGATTCTGTAATCAATGTGCTATTAAAATGTATAATCGATGAATTTTTGGCTCGTCTTAAAATATTAGAAATCGATACTTTTTTACCGCTGACCCCATGCGACGCAACCTTATTTTATGTATATCAAGTTAAAAATTTTGTACGCTGGTGTCTGCTTGGCACCAAATAATTCTGTAATCAATGTACTATTAAAATGTATAATCGATGAATTTTTGGCTCGTCTTTAAATATTAGAAATCGATACTGTTTTACCGCTGACCCCATGCGACGCAATCTTATTTTATGTATATCAAGTTAAAAAATTTGTACGCTGTTGTCTGCTTGGTACCAAAAGATTCTGTAATCAATGTACTATTAAAATGTATAATCGATGAATTTTTGGCTCGTCTTAAAATATTGGAAATCGATACTTTTTACCGCTGACCCTGTGCGACGCATTCTTATTTTATGTTTATCGTATTAAAAAATTTGTACGCTGGTGTCTGCATAGTACCAAAAGATTCTGTAATCAATGTACTATTAAAATGTATAATCGATGAATTTTTGGCTAGTCTTAAAATATTAGAAATCGATACTATTTTGACGCGGACCCTGTGCGACGCATCCTTATTTTATGTTTATCGTATTAAAAAATTTGTACGCTGGTGTCTGCATGGTACCAAAAGATTCTGTAATCAATGTGCTATTAAAATGTATAATCGATGAATTTTTGGCTCGTCTTAAAATATTAGAAATCGATACTTTTTTACCGCTGACCCCATCCGACGCAACCTTATTTTATGTATATCAAGTTAAAAATTTTGTACGCTGGTGTCTGCTTGGTACCAAATAATTCTGTAATCAATGTACTATTAAAATGTATAATCGATGAATTTTTGGCTCGTCTTTAAATATTAGAAATCGATACTTTTTTACCGCTGACCCCATGCGACGCAACCTTATTTTATGTATATCTAGTTAAAAATTTTGTACGCTGGTGTCTGCTTGGTACCAAATAATTCTGTAATCAATGTGCTATTAAAATGTATAATCGATGAATTTTTGGCTCGTCTTAAAATATTAGAAATCGATACTTTTTTACCGCTGACCCCATGCGACGCAATCTTATTTTATGTATATCAAGTTAAAAAATTTGTACGCTGTTGTCTGCTTGGTACCAAAAGATTCTGTAATCAATGTACTATTAAAATGTATAATCGATGAATTTTTGGCTCGTCTTAAAATATTGGAAATCGATACTTTTTACCGCTGACCCTGTGCGACGCATTCTTATTTTATGTTTATCGTATTAAAAAATTTGTACGCTGGTGTCTGCATGGTACCAAAAGATTCTGTAATCAATGTGCTATTAAAATGTATAATCGATGAATTTTTGGCTCGTCTTAAAATATTAGAAATCGATACTTTTTTACCGCTGACCCCATGCGACGCAACCTTATTTTATGTATAGCAAGTTAAAAATTTTGTACGCTGGTGTCTGCTTGGTACCAAATAATTCTGTAATCAATGTACTATTAAAATGTATAATCGATGAATTTTTGGCTCGTCTTTAAATATTAGAAATCGATACTGTTTTACCGCTGACCCCATGCGACGCAATCTTATTTTATGTATATCAAGTTAAAAATTTTGTACGCTGGTGTCTGCTTGGTACCAAATAATTCTGTAATCAATGTACTATTAAAATGTATAATCGATGAATTTTTGGCTCGTCTTTAAATATTAGAAATCGATACTATTTTGACGCGGACCCTGTGCGACGCATCCTTATTTTATGTTTATCGTATTAAAAAATTTGTACGCTGGTGTCTGCATGGTACCAAAAGATTCTGTAATCAATGTACTATTAAAATGTATAATCGATGAATTTTTGGCTCGTCTTAAAATATTAGAAATTCATACTTTTTTGACGCGGACCCTGTGCGACGCATCGTTATTTTATGTTTATCGTATTAAAAAATTTGTACGCTGTTGTCTGCTTGGTACCAAAAGATTCTGTAATCAATGTACTATTAAAATGTATAATCGATGAATTTTTGGCTCGTCTTAAAATATTGGAAATTGATACTTTTTACCGCTGACCCTGTGCGACGCATTCTTATTTTATATTTATCGTATTAAAAAATTTGTACGCTGGTTTCTGCATGGTACCAAAAGATTCTGTAATCAATGTGCTATTAAAATGTATAATCGATGAATTTTTGGCTCGTCTTAAAATATTAGAAATCGATACTATTTTGACGCGGACTCTGTGCGACGCATCTTTATTTTATGTATATCAAGTTAAAAAATTTGTACGCTGTTGTCTGCTTGGTACCAAAAGATTCTGTAATCAATGTACTATTAAAATGTATAATCGATGAATTTTTGGCTCGTCTTAAAATATTGGAAATCGATACTTTTTACCGCTGACCCTGTGCGACGCATTCTTATTTTATGTTTATCGTATTAAAAAATTTGTACGCTGGTGTCTGCATGGTACCAAAAGATTCTGTAATCAATGTGCTATTAAAATGTATAATCGATGAATTTTTGGCTCGTCTTAAAATATTAGATATCGATACTTTTTTACCGCTGACCCCATGCGACGCAACCTTATTTTATGTATATCAAGTTAAAAATTTTGTACGCTGGTGTCTGCTTGGCACCAAATAATTCTGTAATCAATGTACTATTAAAATGTATAATCGATGAATTTTTGGCTCGTCTTTAAATATTAGAAATCGATACTCTTTTACCGCTGACCCCATGCGACGCAATCTTATTTTATGTATATCGTATTAAAAAATTTGTACGCTGTTGTCTGCATGGTACCAAAAGATTCTGTAATCAATGTGCTATTAAAATGTATAATCGATGAATTTTTGGCTCGTCTTAAAATATTAGAAATTCATACTTTTTTGACGCGGACCCTGTGCGACGCATTCTTATTTTATGTTTATCGTATTAAAAAATTTGTACGCTGGTGTCTGCATGGTACCAAAAGATTCTGTAATCAATGTGCTATTAAAATGTATAATCGATGAATTTTTGGCTCGTCTTTAAATATTAGAAATCGATACTCTTTTACCGCTGACCCCATGCGACGCAATCTTATTTTATGTATATCAAGTTAAAAAATTTGTACGCTGTTGTCTGCTTGGTACCAAAAGATTCTGTAATCAATGTACTATTAAAATGTATAATCGATGAATTTTTGGCTCGTCTTAAAATATTGGAAATCGATACTTTTTACCGCTGACCCCATGCGACGCAATCTTATTTTATGTATATCAAGTTAAAAAATTTGTACGCTGTTGTCTGCTTGGTACCAAAAGATTCTGTAATCAATGTGCTATTAAAATGTATAATCGATGAATTTTTGGCTCGTCTTAAAATATTAGAAATCGATACTTTTTTACCGCTGACCCCATGCGACGCAACCTTATTTTATGTATATCAAGTTAAAAATTTTGTACGCTGGTGTCTGCTTGGCACCAAATAATTCTGTAATCAATGTACTATTAAAATGTATAATCGATGAATTTTTGGCTCGTCTTTAAATATTAGAAATCGATACTGTTTTACCGCTGACCCCATGCGACGCAATCTTATTTTATGTATATCAAGTTAAAAAATTTGTACGCTGTTGTCTGCTTGGTACCAAAAGATTCTGTAATCAATGTACTATTAAAATGTATAATCGATGAATTTTTGGCTCGTCTTAAAATATTGGAAATCGATACTTTTTACCGCTGACCCTGTGCGACGCATTCTTATTTTATGTTTATCGTATTAAAAAATTTGTACGCTGGTGTCTGCATAGTACCAAAAGATTCTGTAATCAATGTACTATTAAAATGTATAATCGATGAATTTTTGGCTAGTCTTAAAATATTAGAAATCGATACTATTTTGACGCGGACCCTGTGCGACGCATCCTTATTTTATGTTTATCGTATTAAAAAATTTGTACGCTGGTGTCTGCATGGTACCAAAAGATTCTGTAATCAATGTGCTATTAAAATGTATAATCGATGAATTTTTGGCTCGTCTTAAAATATTAGAAATCGATACTTTTTTACCGCTGACCCCATCCGACGCAACCTTATTTTATGTATATCAAGTTAAAAATTTTGTACGCTGGTGTCTGCTTGGTACCAAATAATTCTGTAATCAATGTACTATTAAAATGTATAATCGATGAATTTTTGGCTCGTCTTTAAATATTAGAAATCGATACTTTTTTACCGCTGACCCCATGCGACGCAACCTTATTTTATGTATATCTAGTTAAAAATTTTGTACGCTGGTGTCTGCTTGGTACCAAATAATTCTGTAATCAATGTGCTATTAAAATGTATAATCGATGAATTTTTGGCTCGTCTTAAAATATTAGAAATCGATACTTTTTTACCGCTGACCCCATGCGACGCAATCTTATTTTATGTATATCAAGTTAAAAAATTTGTACGCTGTTGTCTGCTTGGTACCAAAAGATTCTGTAATCAATGTACTATTAAAATGTATAATCGATGAATTTTTGGCTCGTCTTAAAATATTGGAAATCGATACTTTTTACCGCTGACCCTGTGCGACGCATTCTTATTTTATGTTTATCGTATTAAAAAATTTGTACGCTGGTGTCTGCATGGTACCAAAAGATTCTGTAATCAATGTGCTATTAAAATGTATAATCGATGAATTTTTGGCTCGTCTTAAAATATTAGAAATCGATACTTTTTTACCGCTGACCCCATGCGACGCAACCTTATTTTATGTATATCAAGTTAAAAATTTTGTACGCTGGTGTCTGCTTGGCACCAAATAATTCTGTAATCAATGTACTATTAAAATGTATAATCGATGAATTTTTGGCTCGTCTTTAAATATTAGAAATCGATACTCTTTTACCGCTGACCCCATGCGACGCAATCTTATTTTATGTATATCGTATTAAAAAATTTGTACGCTGTTGTCTGCATGGTACCAAAAGATTCTGTAATCAATGTGCTATTAAAATGTATAATCGATGAATTTTTGGCTCGTCTTAAAATATTAGAAATTCATACTTTTTTGACGCGGACCCTGTGCGACGCATTCTTATTTTATGTTTATCGTATTAAAAAATTTGTACGCTGGTGTCTGCATGGTACCAAAAGATTCTGTAATCAATGTACTATTAAAATGTATAATCGATGAATTTTTGGCTCGTCTTAAAATATTGGAAATTGATACTTTTTACCGCTGACCCTGTGCGACGCATTCTTATTTTATATTTATCGTATTAAAAAATTTGTACGCTGGTTTCTGCATGGTACCAAAAGATTCTGTAATCAATGTGCTATTAAAATGTATAATCGATGAATTTTTGGCTCGTCTTAAAATATTAGAAATCGATACTATTTTGACGCGGACCCTGTGCGACGCATCCTTATTTTATGTATATCAAGTTAAAAAATTTGTACGCTGTTGTCTGCTTGGTACCAAAAGATTCTGTAATCAATGTGCTATTAAAATGTATAATCGATGAATTTTTGGCTCGTCTTAAAATATTAGAAATCGATACTTTTTTACCGCTGACCCCATGCGACGCAACCTTATTTTATGTATATCAAGTTAAAAATTTTGTACGCTGGTGTCTGCTTGGCACCAAATAATTCTGTAATCAATGTACTATTAAAATGTATAATCGATGAATTTTTGGCTCGTCTTTAAATATTAGAAATCGATACTGTTTTACCGCTGACCCCATGCGACGCAATCTTATTTTATGTATATCAAGTTAAAAAATTTGTACGCTGTTGTCTGCTTGGTACCAAAAGATTCTGTAATCAATGTACTATTAAAATGTATAATCGATGAATTTTTGGCTCGTCTTAAAATATTGGAAATCGATACTTTTTACCGCTGACCCTGTGCGACGCATTCTTATTTTATGTTTATCGTATTAAAAAATTTGTACGCTGGTGTCTGCATAGTACCAAAAGATTCTGTAATCAATGTACTATTAAAATGTATAATCGATGAATTTTTGGCTAGTCTTAAAATATTAGAAATCGATACTATTTTGACGCGGACCCTGTGCGACGCATCCTTATTTTATGTTTATCGTATTAAAAAATTTGTACGCTGGTGTCTGCATGGTACCAAAAGATTCTGTAATCAATGTGCTATTAAAATGTATAATCGATGAATTTTTGGCTCGTCTTAAAATATTAGAAATCGATACTTTTTTACCGCTGACCCCATCCGACGCAACCTTATTTTATGTATATCAAGTTAAAAATTTTGTACGCTGGTGTCTGCTTGGTACCAAATAATTCTGTAATCAATGTACTATTAAAATGTATAATCGATGAATTTTTGGCTCGTCTTTAAATATTAGAAATCGATACTTTTTTACCGCTGACCCCATGCGACGCAACCTTATTTTATGTATATCTAGTTAAAAATTTTGTACGCTGGTGTCTGCTTGGTACCAAATAATTCTGTAATCAATGTGCTATTAAAATGTATAATCGATGAATTTTTGGCTCGTCTTAAAATATTAGAAATCGATACTTTTTTACCGCTGACCCCATGCGACGCAATCTTATTTTATGTATATCAAGTTAAAAAATTTGTACGCTGTTGTCTGCTTGGTACCAAAAGATTCTGTAATCAATGTACTATTAAAATGTATAATCGATGAATTTTTGGCTCGTCTTAAAATATTGGAAATCGATACTTTTTACCGCTGACCCTGTGCGACGCATTCTTATTTTATGTTTATCGTATTAAAAAATTTGTACGCTGGTGTCTGCATGGTACCAAAAGATTCTGTAATCAATGTGCTATTAAAATGTATAATCGATGAATTTTTGGCTCGTCTTAAAATATTAGAAATCGATACTTTTTTACCGCTGACCCCATGCGACGCAACCTTATTTTATGTATAGCAAGTTAAAAATTTTGTACGCTGGTGTCTGCTTGGTACCAAATAATTCTGTAATCAATGTACTATTAAAATGTATAATCGATGAATTTTTGGCTCGTCTTTAAATATTAGAAATCGATACTGTTTTACCGCTGACCCCATGCGACGCAATCTTATTTTATGTATATCAAGTTAAAAATTTTGTACGCTGGTGTCTGCTTGGTACCAAATAATTCTGTAATCAATGTACTATTAAAATGTATAATCGATGAATTTTTGGCTCGTCTTTAAATATTAGAAATCGATACTATTTTGACGCGGACCCTGTGCGACGCATCCTTATTTTATGTTTATCGTATTAAAAAATTTGTACGCTGGTGTCTGCATGGTACCAAAAGATTCTGTAATCAATGTACTATTAAAATGTATAATCGATGAATTTTTGGCTCGTCTTAAAATATTAGAAATTCATACTTTTTTGACGCGGACCCTGTGCGACGCATCGTTATTTTATGTTTATCGTATTAAAAAATTTGTACGCTGTTGTCTGCTTGGTACCAAAAGATTCTGTAATCAATGTACTATTAAAATGTATAATCGATGAATTTTTGGCTCGTCTTAAAATATTGGAAATTGATACTTTTTACCGCTGACCCTGTGCGACGCATTCTTATTTTATATTTATCGTATTAAAAAATTTGTACGCTGGTTTCTGCATGGTACCAAAAGATTCTGTAATCAATGTGCTATTAAAATGTATAATCGATGAATTTTTGGCTCGTCTTAAAATATTAGAAATCGATACTATTTTGACGCGGACTCTGTGCGACGCATCTTTATTTTATGTATATCAAGTTAAAAAATTTGTACGCTGTTGTCTGCTTGGTACCAAAAGATTCTGTAATCAATGTACTATTAAAATGTATAATCGATGAATTTTTGGCTCGTCTTAAAATATTGGAAATCGATACTTTTTACCGCTGACCCTGTGCGACGCATTCTTATTTTATGTTTATCGTATTAAAAAATTTGTACGCTGGTGTCTGCATGGTACCAAAAGATTCTGTAATCAATGTGCTATTAAAATGTATAATCGATGAATTTTTGGCTCGTCTTAAAATATTAGATATCGATACTTTTTTACCGCTGACCCCATGCGACGCAACCTTATTTTATGTATATCAAGTTAAAAATTTTGTACGCTGGTGTCTGCTTGGCACCAAATAATTCTGTAATCAATGTACTATTAAAATGTATAATCGATGAATTTTTGGCTCGTCTTTAAATATTAGAAATCGATACTCTTTTACCGCTGACCCCATGCGACGCAATCTTATTTTATGTATATCGTATTAAAAAATTTGTACGCTGTTGTCTGCATGGTACCAAAAGATTCTGTAATCAATGTGCTATTAAAATGTATAATCGATGAATTTTTGGCTCGTCTTAAAATATTAGAAATTCATACTTTTTTGACGCGGACCCTGTGCGACGCATTCTTATTTTATGTTTATCGTATTAAAAAATTTGTACGCTGGTGTCTGCATGGTACCAAAAGATTCTGTAATCAATGTGCTATTAAAATGTATAATCGATGAATTTTTGGCTCGTCTTTAAATATTAGAAATCGATACTCTTTTACCGCTGACCCCATGCGACGCAATCTTATTTTATGTATATCAAGTTAAAAAATTTGTACGCTGTTGTCTGCTTGGTACCAAAAGATTCTGTAATCAATGTACTATTAAAATGTATAATCGATGAATTTTTGGCTCGTCTTAAAATATTGGAAATCGATACTTTTTACCGCTGACCCCATGCGACGCAATCTTATTTTATGTATATCAAGTTAAAAAATTTGTACGCTGTTGTCTGCTTGGTACCAAAAGATTCTGTAATCAATGTGCTATTAAAATGTATAATCGATGAATTTTTGGCTCGTCTTAAAATATTAGAAATCGATACTTTTTTACCGCTGACCCCATGCGACGCAACCTTATTTTATGTATATCAAGTTAAAAATTTTGTACGCTGGTGTCTGCTTGGCACCAAATAATTCTGTAATCAATGTACTATTAAAATGTATAATCGATGAATTTTTGGCTCGTCTTTAAATATTAGAAATCGATACTGTTTTACCGCTGACCCCATGCGACGCAATCTTATTTTATGTATATCAAGTTAAAAAATTTGTACGCTGTTGTCTGCTTGGTACCAAAAGATTCTGTAATCAATGTACTATTAAAATGTATAATCGATGAATTTTTGGCTCGTCTTAAAATATTGGAAATCGATACTTTTTACCGCTGACCCTGTGCGACGCATTCTTATTTTATGTTTATCGTATTAAAAAATTTGTACGCTGGTGTCTGCATAGTACCAAAAGATTCTGTAATCAATGTACTATTAAAATGTATAATCGATGAATTTTTGGCTAGTCTTAAAATATTAGAAATCGATACTATTTTGACGCGGACCCTGTGCGACGCATCCTTATTTTATGTTTATCGTATTAAAAAATTTGTACGCTGGTGTCTGCATGGTACCAAAAGATTCTGTAATCAATGTGCTATTAAAATGTATAATCGATGAATTTTTGGCTCGTCTTAAAATATTAGAAATCGATACTTTTTTACCGCTGACCCCATCCGACGCAACCTTATTTTATGTATATCAAGTTAAAAATTTTGTACGCTGGTGTCTGCTTGGTACCAAATAATTCTGTAATCAATGTACTATTAAAATGTATAATCGATGAATTTTTGGCTCGTCTTTAAATATTAGAAATCGATACTTTTTTACCGCTGACCCCATGCGACGCAACCTTATTTTATGTATATCTAGTTAAAAATTTTGTACGCTGGTGTCTGCTTGGTACCAAATAATTCTGTAATCAATGTGCTATTAAAATGTATAATCGATGAATTTTTGGCTCGTCTTAAAATATTAGAAATCGATACTTTTTTACCGCTGACCCCATGCGACGCAATCTTATTTTATGTATATCAAGTTAAAAAATTTGTACGCTGTTGTCTGCTTGGTACCAAAAGATTCTGTAATCAATGTACTATTAAAATGTATAATCGATGAATTTTTGGCTCGTCTTAAAATATTGGAAATCGATACTTTTTACCGCTGACCCTGTGCGACGCATTCTTATTTTATGTTTATCGTATTAAAAAATTTGTACGCTGGTGTCTGCATGGTACCAAAAGATTCTGTAATCAATGTGCTATTAAAATGTATAATCGATGAATTTTTGGCTCGTCTTAAAATATTAGAAATCGATACTTTTTTACCGCTGACCCCATGCGACGCAACCTTATTTTATGTATATCAAGTTAAAAATTTTGTACGCTGGTGTCTGCTTGGCACCAAATAATTCTGTAATCAATGTACTATTAAAATGTATAATCGATGAATTTTTGGCTCGTCTTTAAATATTAGAAATCGATACTCTTTTACCGCTGACCCCATGCGACGCAATCTTATTTTATGTATATCGTATTAAAAAATTTGTACGCTGTTGTCTGCATGGTACCAAAAGATTCTGTAATCAATGTGCTATTAAAATGTATAATCGATGAATTTTTGGCTCGTCTTAAAATATTAGAAATTCATACTTTTTTGACGCGGACCCTGTGCGACGCATTCTTATTTTATGTTTATCGTATTAAAAAATTTGTACGCTGGTGTCTGCATGGTACCAAAAGATTCTGTAATCAATGTGCTATTAAAATGTATAATCGATGAATTTTTGGCTCGTCTTTAAATATTAGAAATCGATACTCTTTTACCGCTGACCCCATGCGACGCAATCTTATTTTATGTATATCAAGTTAAAAAATTTGTACGCTGTTGTCTGCTTGGTACCAAAAGATTCTGTAATCAATGTACTATTAAAATGTATAATCGATGAATTTTTGGCTCGTCTTAAAATATTGGAAATCGATACTTTTTACCGCTGACCCCATGCGACGCAATCTTATTTTATGTATATCAAGTTAAAAAATTTGTACGCTGTTGTCTGCTTGGTACCAAAAGATTCTGTAATCAATGTGCTATTAAAATGTATAATCGATGAATTTTTGGCTCGTCTTAAAATATTAGAAATCGATACTTTTTTACCGCTGACCCCATGCGACGCAACCTTATTTTATGTATATCAAGTTAAAAATTTTGTACGCTGGTGTCTGCTTGGCACCAAATAATTCTGTAATCAATGTACTATTAAAATGTATAATCGATGAATTTTTGGCTCGTCTTTAAATATTAGAAATCGATACTGTTTTACCGCTGACCCCATGCGACGCAATCTTATTTTATGTATATCAAGTTAAAAAATTTGTACGCTGTTGTCTGCTTGGTACCAAAAGATTCTGTAATCAATGTACTATTAAAATGTATAATCGATGAATTTTTGGCTCGTCTTAAAATATTGGAAATCGATACTTTTTACCGCTGACCCTGTGCGACGCATTCTTATTTTATGTTTATCGTATTAAAAAATTTGTACGCTGGTGTCTGCATAGTACCAAAAGATTCTGTAATCAATGTACTATTAAAATGTATAATCGATGAATTTTTGGCTAGTCTTAAAATATTAGAAATCGATACTATTTTGACGCGGACCCTGTGCGACGCATCCTTATTTTATGTTTATCGTATTAAAAAATTTGTACGCTGGTGTCTGCATGGTACCAAAAGATTCTGTAATCAATGTGCTATTAAAATGTATAATCGATGAATTTTTGGCTCGTCTTAAAATATTAGAAATCGATACTTTTTTACCGCTGACCCCATCCGACGCAACCTTATTTTATGTATATCAAGTTAAAAATTTTGTACGCTGGTGTCTGCTTGGTACCAAATAATTCTGTAATCAATGTACTATTAAAATGTATAATCGATGAATTTTTGGCTCGTCTTTAAATATTAGAAATCGATACTTTTTTACCGCTGACCCCATGCGACGCAACCTTATTTTATGTATATCTAGTTAAAAATTTTGTACGCTGGTGTCTGCTTGGTACCAAATAATTCTGTAATCAATGTGCTATTAAAATGTATAATCGATGAATTTTTGGCTCGTCTTAAAATATTAGAAATCGATACTTTTTTACCGCTGACCCCATGCGACGCAATCTTATTTTATGTATATCAAGTTAAAAAATTTGTACGCTGTTGTCTGCTTGGTACCAAAAGATTCTGTAATCAATGTACTATTAAAATGTATAATCGATGAATTTTTGGCTCGTCTTAAAATATTGGAAATCGATACTTTTTACCGCTGACCCTGTGCGACGCATTCTTATTTTATGTTTATCGTATTAAAAAATTTGTACGCTGGTGTCTGCATGGTACCAAAAGATTCTGTAATCAATGTGCTATTAAAATGTATAATCGATGAATTTTTGGCTCGTCTTAAAATATTAGAAATCGATACTTTTTTACCGCTGACCCCATGCGACGCAACCTTATTTTATGTATAGCAAGTTAAAAATTTTGTACGCTGGTGTCTGCTTGGTACCAAATAATTCTGTAATCAATGTACTATTAAAATGTATAATCGATGAATTTTTGGCTCGTCTTTAAATATTAGAAATCGATACTGTTTTACCGCTGACCCCATGCGACGCAATCTTATTTTATGTATATCAAGTTAAAAATTTTGTACGCTGGTGTCTGCTTGGTACCAAATAATTCTGTAATCAATGTACTATTAAAATGTATAATCGATGAATTTTTGGCTCGTCTTTAAATATTAGAAATTCATACTTTTTTGACGCGGACCCTGTGCGACGCATCGTTATTTTATGTTTATCGTATTAAAAAATTTGTACGCTGTTGTCTGCTTGGTACCAAAAGATTCTGTAATCAATGTACTATTAAAATGTATAATCGATGAATTTTTGGCTCGTCTTAAAATATTGGAAATTGATACTTTTTACCGCTGACCCTGTGCGACGCATTCTTATTTTATATTTATCGTATTAAAAAATTTGTACGCTGGTTTCTGCATGGTACCAAAAGATTCTGTAATCAATGTGCTATTAAAATGTATAATCGATGAATTTTTGGCTCGTCTTAAAATATTAGAAATCGATACTATTTTGACGCGGACCCTGTGCGACGCATCCTTATTTTATGTATATCAAGTTAAAAAATTTGTACGCTGTTGTCTGCTTGGTACCAAAAGATTCTGTAATCAATGTGCTATTAAAATGTATAATCGATGAATTTTTGGCTCGTCTTAAAATATTAGAAATCGATACTTTTTTACCGCTGACCCCATGCGACGCAACCTTATTTTATGTATATCAAGTTAAAAATTTTGTACGCTGGTGTCTGCTTGGCACCAAATAATTCTGTAATCAATGTACTATTAAAATGTATAATCGATGAATTTTTGGCTCGTCTTTAAATATTAGAAATCGATACTGTTTTACCGCTGACCCCATGCGACGCAATCTTATTTTATGTATATCAAGTTAAAAAATTTGTACGCTGTTGTCTGCTTGGTACCAAAAGATTCTGTAATCAATGTACTATTAAAATGTATAATCGATGAATTTTTGGCTCGTCTTAAAATATTGGAAATCGATACTTTTTACCGCTGACCCTGTGCGACGCATTCTTATTTTATGTTTATCGTATTAAAAAATTTGTACGCTGGTGTCTGCATAGTACCAAAAGATTCTGTAATCAATGTACTATTAAAATGTATAATCGATGAATTTTTGGCTAGTCTTAAAATATTAGAAATCGATACTATTTTGACGCGGACCCTGTGCGACGCATCCTTATTTTATGTTTATCGTATTAAAAAATTTGTACGCTGGTGTCTGCATGGTACCAAAAGATTCTGTAATCAATGTGCTATTAAAATGTATAATCGATGAATTTTTGGCTCGTCTTAAAATATTAGAAATCGATACTTTTTTACCGCTGACCCCATCCGACGCAACCTTATTTTATGTATATCAAGTTAAAAATTTTGTACGCTGGTGTCTGCTTGGTACCAAATAATTCTGTAATCAATGTACTATTAAAATGTATAATCGATGAATTTTTGGCTCGTCTTTAAATATTAGAAATCGATACTTTTTTACCGCTGACCCCATGCGACGCAACCTTATTTTATGTATATCTAGTTAAAAATTTTGTACGCTGGTGTCTGCTTGGTACCAAATAATTCTGTAATCAATGTGCTATTAAAATGTATAATCGATGAATTTTTGGCTCGTCTTAAAATATTAGAAATCGATACTTTTTTACCGCTGACCCCATGCGACGCAATCTTATTTTATGTATATCAAGTTAAAAAATTTGTACGCTGTTGTCTGCTTGGTACCAAAAGATTCTGTAATCAATGTACTATTAAAATGTATAATCGATGAATTTTTGGCTCGTCTTAAAATATTGGAAATCGATACTTTTTACCGCTGACCCTGTGCGACGCATTCTTATTTTATGTTTATCGTATTAAAAAATTTGTACGCTGGTGTCTGCATGGTACCAAAAGATTCTGTAATCAATGTGCTATTAAAATGTATAATCGATGAATTTTTGGCTCGTCTTAAAATATTAGAAATCGATACTTTTTTACCGCTGACCCCATGCGACGCAACCTTATTTTATGTATAGCAAGTTAAAAATTTTGTACGCTGGTGTCTGCTTGGTACCAAATAATTCTGTAATCAATGTACTATTAAAATGTATAATCGATGAATTTTTGGCTCGTCTTTAAATATTAGAAATCGATACTGTTTTACCGCTGACCCCATGCGACGCAATCTTATTTTATGTATATCAAGTTAAAAATTTTGTACGCTGGTGTCTGCTTGGTACCAAATAATTCTGTAATCAATGTACTATTAAAATGTATAATCGATGAATTTTTGGCTCGTCTTTAAATATTAGAAATCGATACTTTTTTACCGCTGACCCCATGCGACGCAACCTTATTTTATGTATATCTAGTTAAAAATTTTGTACGCTGGTGTCTGCTTGGTACCAAATAATTCTGTAATCAATGTGCTATTAAAATGTATAATCGATGAATTTTTGGCTCGTCTTAAAATATTAGAAATCGATACTTTTTTACCGCTGACCCCATGCGACGCAATCTTATTTTATGTATATCAAGTTAAAAAATTTGTACGCTGTTGTCTGCTTGGTACCAAAAGATTCTGTAATCAATGTACTATTAAAATGTATAATCGATGAATTTTTGGCTCGTCTTTAAATATTAGAAATCGATACTGTTTTACCGCTGACCCCATGCGACGCAATCTTATTTTATGTATATCAAGTTAAAAATTTTGTACGCTGGTGTCTGCTTGGTACCAAATAATTCTGTAATCAATGTACTATTAAAATGTATAATCGATGAATTTTTGGCTCGTCTTTAAATATTAGAAATCGATACTATTTTGACGCGGACCCTGTGCGACGCATCCTTATTTTATGTTTATCGTATTAAAAAATTTGTACGCTGGTGTCTGCATGGTACCAAAAGATTCTGTAATCAATGTACTATTAAAATGTATAATCGATGAATTTTTGGCTCGTCTTAAAATATTAGAAATTCATACTTTTTTGACGTGGACCCTGTGCGACGCATCGTTATTTTATGTTTATCGTATTAAAAAATTTGTACGCTGTTGTCTGCTTGGTACCAAAAGATTCTGTAATCAATGTACTATTAAAATGTATAATCGATGAATTTTTGGCTCGTCTTAAAATATTGGAAATTGATACTTTTTACCGCTGACCCTGTGCGACGCATTCTTATTTTATATTTATCGTATTAAAAAATTTGTACGCTGGTTTCTGCATGGTACCAAAAGATTCTGTAATCAATGTGCTATTAAAATGTATAATCGATGAATTTTTGGCTCGTCTTAAAATATTAGAAATCGATACTATTTTGACGCGGACTCTGTGCGACGCATCTTTATTTTATGTATATCAAGTTAAAAAATTTGTACGCTGTTGTCTGCTTGGTACCAAAAGATTCTGTAATCAATGTACTATTAAAATGTATAATCGATGAATTTTTGGCTCGTCTTAAAATATTGGAAATCGATACTTTTTACCGCTGACCCTGTGCGACGCATTCTTATTTTATGTTTATCGTATTAAAAAATTTGTACGCTGGTGTCTGCATGGTACCAAAAGATTCTGTAATCAATGTGCTATTAAAATGTATAATCGATGAATTTTTGGCTCGTCTTAAAATATTAGATATCGATACTTTTTTACCGCTGACCCCATGCGACGCAACCTTATTTTATGTATATCAAGTTAAAAATTTTGTACGCTGGTGTCTGCTTGGCACCAAATAATTCTGTAATCAATGTACTATTAAAATGTATAATCGATGAATTTTTGGCTCGTCTTTAAATATTAGAAATCGATACTCTTTTACCGCTGACCCCATGCGACGCAATCTTATTTTATGTATATCAAGTTAAAAAATTTGTACGCTTTTGTCTGCTTGGTACCAAAAGATTCTGTAATCAATGTACTATTAAAATGTATAATCGATGAATTTTTGGCTCGTCTTAAAATATTGGAAATCGATACTTTTTACCGCTGACCCTGTGCGACGCATTCTTATTTTATGTTTATCGTATTAAAAAATTTGTACGCTGTTGTCTGCATGGTACCAAAAGATTCTGTAATCAATGTGCTATTAAAATGTATAATCGATGAATTTTTGGCTCGTCTTAAAATATTAGAAATTCATACTTTTTTGACGCGGACCCTGTGCGACGCATTCTTATTTTATGTTTATCGTATTAAAAAATTTGTACGCTGGTGTCTGCATGGTACCAAAAGATTCTGTAATCAATGTGCTATTAAAATGTATAATCGATGAATTTTTGGCTCGTCTTTAAATATTAGAAATCGATACTCTTTTACCGCTGACCCCATGCGACGCAATCTTATTTTATGTATATCAAGTTAAAAAATTTGTACGCTGTTGTCTGCTTGGTACCAAAAGATTCTGTAATCAATGTACTATTAAAATGTATAATCGATGAATTTTTGGCTCGTCTTAAAATATTGGAAATCGATACTTTTTACCGCTGACCCCATGCGACGCAATCTTATTTTATGTATATCAAGTTAAAAAATTTGTACGCTGTTGTCTGCTTGGTACCAAAAGATTCTGTAATCAATGTACTATTAAAATGTATAATCGATGAATTTTTGGCTCGTCTTAAAATATTGGAAATCGATACTTTTTACCGCTGACCCTGTGCGACGCATTCTTATTTTATGTTTATCGTATTAAAAAATTTGTACGCTGGTGTCTGCATGGTACCAAAAGATTCTGTAATCAATGTGCTATTAAAATGTATAATCGATGAATTTTTGGCTCGTCTTAAAATATTAGATATCGATACTTTTTTACCGCTGACCCCATGCGACGCAACCTTATTTTATGTATATCAAGTTAAAAATTTTGTACGCTGGTGTCTGCTTGGCACCAAATAATTCTGTAATCAATGTACTATTAAAATGTATAATCGATGAATTTTTGGCTCGTCTTTAAATATTAGAAATCGATACTCTTTTACCGCTGACCCCATGCGACGCAATCTTATTTTATGTATATCAAGTTAAAAAATTTGTACGCTGTTGTCTGCTTGGTACCAAAAGATTCTGTAATCAATGTACTATTAAAATGTATAATCGATGAATTTTTGGCTCGTCTTAAAATATTGGAAATCGATACTTTTTACCGCTGACCCTGTGCGACGCATTCTTATTTTATGTTTATCGTATTAAAAAATTTGTACGCTGTTGTCTGCATGGTACCAAAAGATTCTGTAATCAATGTGCTATTAAAATGTATAATCGATGAATTTTTGGCTCGTCTTAAAATATTAGAAATTCATACTTTTTTGACGCGGACCCTGTGCGACGCATCGTTATTTTATGTTTATCGTATTAAAAAATTTGTACGCTGGTGTCTGCATGGTACCAAAAGATTCTGTAATCAATGTACTATTAAAATGTATAATCGATGAATTTTTGGCTCGTCTTAAAATATTAGAAATCGATACTATTTTGACGCGAACCCTGTGCGACGCATCCTTATTTTATGTTTATCGTATTAAAAAATTTGTACGCTGGTGTCTGCATGGTACCAAAAGATTCTGTAATCAATGTACTATTAAAATGTATAATCGATGAATTTTTGGCTCGTCTTAAAATATTAGAAATCGATACTATTTTGACGCGGACCCTGTGCGACGCATCCTTATTTTATGTTTATCGTATTAAAAAATTTGTACGCTGGTGTCTGCATGGTACCAAAAGATTCTGTAATCAATGTACTATTAAAATGTATAATCGATGAATTTTTGGCTCGTCTTAAAATATTAGAAATCGATACTATTTTGACGCGGACCCTGTGCGACGCATCCTTATTTTATGTTTATCGTATTAAAAAATTTGTACGCTGGTATCTGCATGGTACCAAAAGATTCTGTAATCAATGTACTATTAAAATGTATAATCGATGAATTTTTGGCTCGTCTTAAAATATTAGAAATTCATACTTTTTTGACGCGGACCCTGTGCGACGCATCGTTATTTTATGTTTATCGTATTAAAAAATTTGTACGCTGGTGTCTGCATGGTACCAAAAGATTCTGTAATCAATGTACTATTATAATGTATAATCGATGAATTTTTGGCTCGTCTTAAAATATTAGAAATGGATACTTTTTTGCCGCTGACCCTATGCGACGCATCCTTATTTTATGTATATCATATTAAAAAAAATGTACGCTGGTGTCTGCATGGTACCAAAAGATGAAAAGATAAATATTATAATTGTTTTATAATATGTAATTAACGTACAAGCTGTGGATCGAGAATGCGCTACGAATAATTCGAAACATCATTTTATCTTTGTACCATATTAGTAGCACATTCTCGACCGCAGCTTATATTGTATAGTTGAAAGAAATAAATGGCGCGCGCGAAGCGCGCGCTTTGTAGTGTTCTAGTTTAATATAAAGAGCCAATATAATTTATCGCTTGTTATTTTCAATAGTACGTTGTTTGCAGATTATTTTTATCCCAAATAGATACGAGCGTGCAAATTCTTTTATTTGATATATATAATAAAAGTTTGCGCCGTATAGGATCCGCTGCTACAAAGTATCGATTTTTAATATTCGAAGAATAGGCAAAATTTATTGCTTGTATATTTCGATAGTACATTGTATTATATTTATAAAAGTTATCTGCAAACAATGAAATATATTATTCGAGTTTTAAGTAGTAAACATATTATTTGTAATATTATTTATAACATTTTTAATTTTTATAACATATTTTTATTTAAAATTTAATTAGCAAATTAACGCTTTAATTATCTGATTTCTGTCAAAAAATGTTAATCAAATTTAAACAAACTTTATATAAAAATATCATTTTTATAATATCATTCTTTTTAATATAAAATTGACGAATGGCGCGCGCGTAGCTTGAGTTGGCTAGTTGTATTAAAAAAAAAAGAAAGCTGTTTTTTGAGATTATATTTTTTTTCATAATTTTTCTCTATGAAAACGAATTTGAAAGTTGTCAATGTAATTTTTAGTGCGCAAGTTACATCTGTAGCAGTGTGATACGAGCCTATTAGAATGAAATGACGTATCTTGTCGAGATAGGTCGCTGCGTCACGGCGAGCAAAAATGGCGACGACGTCCGGACGCGGTTGAAACCTGCGAGTCGATGAACCATGAGAGAAGCACTTGTCACCAGGTGACAGCGTGGCAAGGTGAAGAAGCGATCGAAAAGCTAAAGTTATTGTTCGTCAAACTACGAGTGGACCCGCTGATTGTACCAATATCGATTCTCGCGTGCAAATAAAATTCGGAATTTTTGTTGTGAAAGTTATAAGTGTTTATGTTGTGTTAATACTGTATTATAGCCGCAATTATGATTTTGATGGAGCGAGAAGACATTCATTTAATTATAATTAATGGTAATGAATACACCGGCGCGAGCAACGTCACATAACATTGTTATGAACTATGACGTTTGCAAGCAGGAAATGCGTCACGTAACGCGGGAAATTTTATTTTTGCTTTTTATAAAAAGAATTTATTTTTGTGTCAATTTTTTGGTAATTTAATAAAAATTACTTGTTATATTTTAGAATGTAAATTTGTAAAAAGTTAAGCTCTTTATTTTTTAGTAAAAAATTAATAATTTGAGAACTCAATAAAAATTATTAATATCAATTCAGCACTTTATAAAATTATAATTAATAATCTAATTTTATTATTACACAATTATGTATTAATAATTGCTAATGTTTACAAAAATTGCAGATGATTGGCCGACGTTGCGCCTTTTTTGCCTTGAGCATCCTCCTAATATTAGTCCTCAGCGTGAATATCTACTTCATTCGGATGATCGTTGAGACTTCATCCTCCTCACGAAGGATCTACTCCAGAAATTTACCGCAACCAAAATCTGGACAAGACTCTTTTACATCTTCAAGATCCAATGACAAGAATCTGCAAGATCGATCGCAAATGAGATCGATCGTAAAGGATATTAGTGAGAAGATCAAGGAAGAGGTTCGCACACTACCTTCCAAGTATTTTAAACAGAACAGCAGCTATACGCTCGTTCTCGAACGGCTGCTGGCCGAGCTGAGGATAATGCCAAATGTTCGCGAGGATATCTGGAATATTCCTAATAACAATGTTAGTGAGAAAAATTTTCCAAAGTATTTTGTAACGTTTGAAAATTTGTAAGTTTATAACAGATTTCGAAATCTTAAAATCGAATTTTTTTGGAGATGAAAGACAAATAATTTGATTCTATCTCTCTAATAATATAAATTGTTAAATTTATTTTATTTTAATAAATTTAGGAGATCTGAAATGGGCTCCAATCTTTTCTGTTTTTCTACAATGTTTGGAGATTTTATTATATTGATTAATTTGAAAACAGTTATATTGTTAATTTTCAATCATGTTTTTTAATTTATCTAATCAAATAATATATAACTGAAGTAAATTTAATAATAATAGCGAAGCATAAATATTATTTATTGCGTGTATAGTGGCCGGATGCACATCAGCTGATTCCACCAGCAGCTCCAGAATTAGGGACTATCCTGGAAGTCTTGCGAAGGTCTAGAGTAGTTCGTGCCGATAATGCTCCGTTGGGTACTCAGCTGAAACTCATGCTTAATCTGGAGAACGACGTAAAAGCATTATTTAAACCACAGTGGTATTCCAGAGATGCTATCATACATGGACCGGTGTACCAAGGCAAGGATCGACACAATGCTGAAGTGGTGGCTTTTTATTTATCATCTTTGCTAGCATTGCGAAGAGTACCTCTCACTGTCATACGAAAACGTATGTTGAAATACAATGAAATAAGACGATTGAACAGAGTTCAATCCGAATTATAATAGAATTGTCATAGTATTTTCAATTAAGTTAAAACTACAATCTATCAGGATCTTGTGAATAAAAATCTCAATTAAATTATCTTTTCTTTATTATTTTGATAGAGATTCTAAGAATTTACAATCAAAACTTTAACCGACTTCTAACTGTAATTACTTTCCTCCAATAAAGAAAGCATAGTGTTTTTGAACTTTCTGCTATAAATTAATAAAGTAAGGTATTCTTTCTTTCTTTCTATTCGTAGTTGATCTGGGGGAGGAAGTTCGCGAAATTGCGACGCCGGCATTATACACAACCATGTATCAAGAGGGTAATGACACGTGCCTATATGGAGTTTGTCATTATTGTTCTCCGGCTGATCCCATTTGCGGATCGGGGGGCGTACTTGAGGGTGCCCTCATTTTTTGGCTTCCACGATATCTAAGACTGATCAAACACCGTCATCCTTGGCAACGAACGTACAAAAAAAATAAACTCGCTGCATGGGAAGTCGACGAGGCTTATTGTGATAAGGTATATTGTTAAGCGTAGAATTTATTTACTAAAAGTATTTAAAATTAAGTAATGCTAAATATTAATAAACTACTTTATTAAACGTTACTTGATACAAGATGTGTGTTTCGATTTAATTACTTTCAATTCATGTATTTTTCATTTCCGCAAAATAAAAAAAATTATAAAATTGTACAAGTTGCAAAACAAAAAGAATTCACACTGTCAGAAATGCATTTATAGTTAGTGTTTTATGTTCTCTGGAGAATGCAAAATTAATAATTTTTATTTTTTTTCAGGTAATGGATTCTAAGACTTATTCACCGCAATCATCTAGCAGACTCTTGGACTTGATCGATACAGCAATCTTTGACTTTCTCATGGACAATGGCGATCGTCATCATTATGAACTCGCGCAAAATAATTTTCATAATCCTGCGGTGTTGCTAATCGATAATGGGAAGAGCCTAGGCAATCCCGACGTGGATCATCTCGATATTCTGGCGCCTCTCTATCAATGCTGCATGTAAGTACACATTGAAATTGATAATTCTCTAAAGCCGTTTAAAGCATTGAAAATCTAGCTTTGTTTTGTCTGCCCTTTGTTAGTTTAGACTTAGACATTTTGACTGAAGAATTGGATAAAAATTTTTAAAAAAATTTGAAAAAAATCAATTTTATTTCAGAATTCATAAAACTACATGGGACAGGTTGCGATTATTCAGTGGTGGATCCTTGAGTATTGCATTGGGTAGACTTGCTGCACACGAAGCTGAAATATCGGATGTTCTTCCATTGATCACAGAGGCGCATTTAAGTGCCATGGACAGAAGATTACTCATCATCTATGCCGCGGTGGAGAACTGTCTGAAGAAAAAGAAATATGTTTCAAATGTGATCCTGGATCATCGGTAGCCCGAGGATAATTTTTTTTTTAGAACAATGAAAAGAATTTTGACATAAATGGAAACGTTCAATGAAAAAAATCAATAGAGGTGAGAGAGCGAGGTTGGGGAGAGGAAGGGAGAGAATTGGGAAAATTAACTAATTAACAATCAAATAAAATTTGAAGAGTTTAAGCAATATAAAGATATAAACACTCTTGTAAAAGAAATTTTTAATATTTTTAAAAATATTTTATTTTAAATTGAATATCTAACTAAATATAAAATGTTATTTATATTTAGTTAGGAACTCAATTTCCTATGTAGAATAAATATCTACCACATTTTCTCTTAATTTTTAAAAATTTTATCATAATATCTTGGCATGGGATATTACTTGACGAGAGAGAGAATATAATTTCTCTTCGTTGGAAATTATTTCTTAAAGTATGTATAATGATTCTTTCATGCATCTGTTTGCCAAGAGGTAAGTGCGGAGCTTGAAATGAGAAAGAAGAACGAGACAGATTTGAATGCGATTTATTTGATGACACAGTTAATTATCATTATTTGGATAGAGTTTGGAGTGCTGCGTACAGCGTTATAAATACGGTACAAACGTAAAAAAACCTGTAAATGCGATTGTATTATTATATGTGTATTATTATACGTTGACGTGTTCCCTCTTCTCATCGTAATTAGAGAACATTATGCCATCAATCATATACATTATATATAGTCTTCGTGAATCTCGCATTATCTCCCGCGACGGTAATCTTTTAATTAGCGTCATTAAAAATGCACTTTTATTTTCTACATTTTTTAAAAATATGTAAACTTATTTAATTTTTAGAAAATTGTGTGTTATCTGGGATAACAAACTTATAGTCTATGAACCTTAAAAGATTAAAAATAAATTGATAAGAAAGAAATAAATTATAATTTTATTTTTTTGCAATATATTTTTTAACATTTTTTATATGAATTTTTGATTCTAATTATGTAAGATTAGAATGTTCCTTAAAAAAATATACGTATATACATGAAATAAAAAAATACATGTTCTTCTTGCTAGATGCAAGAGATGACGAAGATTTAGACTTTAACTTAGAAAATATATCAAAGCACAGGTATATAGGTAAAACTATCGCAGAGAGATATCGAGGCCCATTTGTATGGGACTTTGAATCGAATTTGCAGCATTCTAGCGTAACCTATCTCGCTTTATATCTCATATTTACAACGTTACATGACCAGAATTATTCACGTATCTTACAGGCTAGTTAAAAATTCCATTTTTTTTAAATATGTATATATTTATATAATATATTTAGAGCGCCATATCGTCGTATTCAGGTATATGAGTGTATATATATATATACATACATATATATATATATATATATTATATCAACATTCTTTAATTAAATAGAGCTTTCGTAGCAAAGTATGTATAAATAGACTATCTTTGCACAGACCACGATCGTTTGCTTCGAACTCACTCGCTTTTACTTTGTCTACTTAAAAGCGAGAATTGTTCATTTAGTCGTCCTTGAGATCCGTCCGTGTTTAGATAATTTTACATAAAAAATATGTATCGGACGAGAAAGAGAAATCTCTTGTTTAAGAATTTCTCGATTCGAAGTCATTCTCTTTTTTTTTTTTTTTGCGCTCTACTATTAATACTGCATATATCAAACGACGAGATCGAGACGAGTCGACTTTCATTTTATTAATTATACGCTCGTGTCTCGTCGTAAGTGAAAAAATGCGTCCCATCAAAATAGAATTCTGCAAACGGCAGCGTAGAAATTATTGCATCGTATTCGCGTTTACGCTCCGCAAAAAATTTGCCGAACCGAAAGAGTTTAAAAAAAGTTTCTTTCTGTGAAATCAATTTTTTGATATTTCTAACATTTATTGCTTATAGAATTCTTTCATGAAATAAATTGCAATGATGAAATTAAATTAAGAATTTAAAGAAATTTACTTGTTGCAATTTACCTTAATGTCTCTTGCTAAGAAGTTAATCTCTTTTATGCATTCAAATTCTTTTTTATTTTTGTTTAGCAGAGAAGACTTTTGAAGCAAATTAAAACAGATTTTTATCTAATTTTTCAAATTTTAATTACATTTAGTTTAAATTTATTTTAAGTCTTGTAATCTCGAAAATGTGTAAAACTTAATTTCATAGAATGAATCTTGTGAATAAATTCCTATCGGTTCGCCTATTTTGTAAAGAGCGAGGAGTCGACGCGCTTATTTGTTGTCGCCGTTCTTCGTTCATTTAATATTACATATCACACCTTCGGTGCTGAATGCACGTAGAAATTTATAAATCTAGGCCAGCTTTACTAGGCATCTTAAATCCCTCTTAGGTCGTTATTGAAGCTCTTGGTATCATGCGATTTTAAAATAGCTGGCGCTTCTTTGGGACTTGTTTTCATTTTATTGCGTTTTAGAGGGGTTTTAATAAACATAAAACATGATATTTATTATGACAAAAATTATCGCAAATATTTAATTGAATCTCTTATCCCGACTCAGAAGTATGATTTATATTTGTAACTTTTTTCTCGATTTTTAATCTTATTGTTAGAGATATTCCCTGATGATGAGGATATATCCTCGTCTTTTGTAATTACCTTTCATTTATAAATAAATTCTCTTGCTCTGAATTTTTTCGGCGATCAGAATGATTGCAAGAATTATCGATCTTTATTTTTATATCTTTTTTAGTTAATTGAGCAGTCGATATTCGCATGTCTCGACCTTTCGGCAAAGAGTTTTTTCACGATATATCTTGCTAATTTAAAGTGCCGACTCCACTCCCCGTGTTGAACTGCTCAAATCCTCCGAGTGGCGAGTATGCGACGAGTCAAGAGATGTCACCGAGTCACTGTCGTTGCTGTGCGGACTCGAATAATTAGCCGCTTCTTGCAGCCTCATCAGCATGTTAAGCTGCAAAAAATAAAGGTACAATACAGCATTTAAATAAATCGATTACTCGGTAAGATTACTATTGAATGAATTTTGCACAAAGCAATATAAATAATTAAAATAAATTTCTTTATAAGTATAGTATAAAATAATAGTATAATATAATAGTATATAATATAAATTTTTTCTGTAACGTGATAAAATATAATTAATTTTTTTTTATTTGTATATAGGTATCTGAATTCTCGATCTCTTTAATGATAGATATTCTATCATATTTTTTGAGGGAGGGAAATTAATTTTATATTTGAAATATATATATATATATATCTGTATGTTTTGAACAGAGTTCCCTAATCACAATATTTCGTGTGCTAACCAGAGGATCTCCTTCGGTGTCGCTGTGAGTACTTCCAAGACTCTTTACACTGGAAGCTCCCACGCCAGAAGTATGTCCAGTGGAGACGACGTCGTATCCTACGTCCTCGGGTCTCAAACGTAGAAGAGCATCGCTGCCGCCGTGTACGGCATGCGTCGACAGCCATGGGTAGCTGGACGTGATGAATTGCGCTGGATCTTCCCATGTGGGTTCGCCGTTTCCGTTTCCGCTCACGCGTCTTCCGTATAACGTCAAGCCTTCCCTGACCGCCTCCACCAGATAAGGAATGACCGAATAATTCCACAAATCGGTAAACCATACTTGAGAGCCAGCCACTTCCATCGGGCACGACAAGAAAAGCCGCGGTCCTAAGATATATATTTATCAGTATTTATTATTGTCATATTTGAAGTAATCGGAAAGTAATTAGTAAGGAAATTGATGATTAAAATTGAAAATTCAGCTTAAAAAATAATAGAATTTTATTGCAAGAGTATAAGAGTATCTTGAAATTTTAATGATTAAAAACGTTTTTTTTTTTTTTTTTTTTTAATTTCAAGAAAAATGAGAATTAAAAATAAGAGATTTTTGTTTCAAGTGCTGAGGCTTCTTAAGATTCGCTACAACTTTGTATAATTTGAATTATATCATCCGAGATCACATCTTCTGAGATGTATTTTAAATATCACCAATTACCTATGGTGACGTCGGAGCTGCTATGGGTTTCTAGGAACTTGTTGAGATGCAACCATACACGTGGCAGCCACTCTACTACTGCCGCCATTTCCGCGTTCCTCGTTCCGGCGCACTCGCGCAATTCGTGCTCCAATAATTTTCTTCTCAAATAACGTCCCAGAAATCCCTTGACTGGCTCCATGTGGTTTGCGCATAATACCCACCTGTTTAATTACATTATTACATAATTAAAAACCCAGTCCCCATTCAACAAATATCAACGTTTGATCTCTTCATTATCTAATAAAACAGATATATACAAAGATAATTAAATACATTAAACATCAATTAAATTTAACTTGATTTTTAACATTTAATTTCTTACTGAGAATTTTTATAATTTTTAGAATGTTCTTTTTACATTTCAGGGGGTTTCTAGTTATAAAATATATCAAAAATTATTAAAAATTTTTTGCTTTGCAGAGAAGGTCATCTCTCAATATAAACATACCTGAAATTGTGATGCAATTGCAAATTGGTGGTACTGCAAGTAGCCTGACTCATGGTACCGATGATGGCAGGACACGACGAGTGCCTGGTTCCTAGGAGACCACTGAAGAGCTCGCCCAGAGACGCCGCGTGCTGAAGATTTTCTAAAATAATCACTCTGGGCAATTCATCGGCAGCACTCGAATCACATCTTTCGGCAATGTGTGCGAGATATTGGCGCAGTTCCTTGCTGGACTTATGATCGACATTGAATGTCGCAACGGCGGCGGCGTCCTTCGTGTCATTATCAGTATCTACTAGGGCGTGCGCAAGTTTTCCGGCCAGGTAACTTTTCCCCGTACCACTTGGACCGCACAGAATCACTCTACGATGTTCCGTTAGAAGAGAGATCAAACGCTGGACGATAGAGCGCGGTATCAGAGTGTCCACCGCTAGCCAGGAATAGCCCGACAGCACTAGGTAGATAGTCTTTACGTGACCAACCAGGTAGCCGCAGGGCAATAGCTCAGGGTGCTGAGAATCAGTGGTGCATCTGTGTGACGAAAAGAGAAATTTATTGTAATTATCTTGTGAATATGAAAGTAGAAAATGATAAATCTTAGGAGACATAAAACTTAAAATATATCTACTATATATTTCAAGATATTTATTTAAGTATTTTTGAGGATAGAATTTTTCTTGAAACGTAAAACCTCTTGTAACAATTGAATGGTAATTTTTATTAAAATTTTATTCATTTAAAAATTATTATCTTTGAAATATCCTTTAGTGTGATTGAAAAATTATAAAGTTTTCAATTTATATTACTCTAAAAGTCTCAAAGTAAGCATGTACCTGGACGCTTCGCCGAGATGATACGCGGCGACGCATTCGACGCCGAGACCTAAATTCGTCACAGGATCCACTCGGGAAACGTACTCTTTGAAGCAACGTCTCACTATAGAATCCAATGCGTCCCAGCTGGTTTTATTGCTAATGCACACGTTGGCGATTACGCAATGAGGTGGTTCGCCTATGGTACCGTCGGCGGAACCGCTTCCGGTAACTAAATTGTAGTTGAAATTCCGCTCGCTGCCGAGGTAGACGGCCACGTTAATCCTCTTGCCATCGGTGTCCTGTTCGAGAACCGATTCTGAAGTTGTCGTGCTCGATGGCACCACGTCGTGTTCTACCGGGACATTGAGATCTTCTAGCTGATCGGCCGTGGAACTGGCATCGCCGTTCGACAATGCTGCGACGCTCGATGCCACTTCGGTCATACTGAAGCGTCGATCTGGATCACTGGGTAGAGAAGACTGCGAGGAAGTGAGCGACTTCGAAGTCACCAGTCGCTGGAGACGCTCGTTGTTCTGCTTCAGATTTAGCATCTCGTACTAGAAACAGCGATAAATTAATATAAAATGAATTAAAATAGAGATAAATCATGGAGAAACATTTTTACTCGCGTATCGATGTATTTTCTAACTCAAAAGTTTAATGCATTAATACTTTGAAATATTTGTTAGACTTAAATATTAGAGAGATGTTAAGAGAATTTTACAATTTTTGTATTAAACTATTGAAATTTGCATAGTATGCCACTCACTCTCATCTTGATAACCGTATCCTTTAAAGATTCCAATTGATGAGCCGAAGATAACGCTTCCAATCTAATATCCGTGAGCACCAGATCTTTCTCCCTCAGTTGCTTTTTCAACTCGTCCACGTCCTCGTCCTCCTTCTTATACAGAGCCGAGCTGCTCTTACTTCCCGACAGAGGATTTTCGTGTTCGGGTGACTTCTGGCCGTTGCTTCTCGCGGCTTGGCCCCTCGAAGATTCGTGTTTGGATGCGGTTGGTAGTCTAGGGCTGTTGGGAGCGCTCAGATCACCACCAGGACTCTCTTTGCAATCTTCAGCATCGGATACTGAACCGTGTCGATTCTTGCGCGATCTCGAGAACGCCTTGGAGAAGGAGCTGCGTAGCCAGCCCTTTTTCTTGTGATGATTACTACTGGCCGAGCAGGCGCTACTCAGCGAGTTCAAGGACGTCACGCTATCCGCGGACAACTGTCTCGCCATCGATGCACCTTGATGATGATTGCTGCTGCTGCTGCTGCCGGTGCAGCCGGTGGTACCAGATTCGGAGTCGCCTAAAGTATGACGGCGACCATTGTTCGCAGCTGGACCGTTATTTAATCCGGCTTCAGCACTCTGCTTGCGTAGCCTTTCGATCGTTTCTCGGAGTTCATGAAGCTCGGAATCCTAAAAAATCATTCACATATGATGTATTTTTTTTTTTATGATAGAAATATATGTACAGTGGATGTTAATTAATTAAATTTATCATTTTTTAAAAATCAAATCCAGTGATAGTTGGTGAACATTTCTGCAAAATAAAAATCTCTTCACCAGCCAATAGAGATAATTAAAAATTGATTTTCCTAATAATCTCAATATTTTAAATTGTCTTTACCTTCTTTTCAGCTGTTGCTGTGAGTTGCTGCAATCTTTGGGTCATGTTGGACAGCGATTGCTCGAAGGCCGAGACTACGTGTGCCTGAAACAAGAAGAGGAATATGCAATTTTTAATGCCTGTATAATTACATTAAGGTATCTGATAAATCTTCACCAAATAATTATATAAAAATAATTGTGTTTATTTTTATGTAATTATTTTATGAACTATATATATATATATTCCTATTATTAGTAAAAATGTATACATAAATTCTAAAATTTATAATTTTTTTTTTGTATAAAACAATTTTATTATACAGTTTTATTTTACAATAAGATATATAATTTTATTTTTTTTGTACAATATTTCTATTGAAATCATTAAAAAAAAACATTTTGTACTATTTATTTCTTTATTTTAGAACAACAGAATTCTTTCAATAATGACAATGAAAAAATTTATGAAAATATAGACACGATTGTATCAAATTAGATATTGTTGTATACATATAGTATATATATACATTATCGTGTCATATCAAATAATAATTATGCCTGAAGCAACGCCTGATAATTCCAACGAACGTGCGGGATGAAGATTAATACCGTCATCGTAGTTTCTTTCATGAGGTATTTATCGTGATGTCGTGTCCGAGTATCAACTCGTGTTTCTCGTCACGTAATTAGTCTCTCAGGCGTGTTTTCAACACTACGCCACGAAGCGAGGAAGATGTTCAGTTATGGCGTAGGAAGAAGAAGCTGGCACGACGCTCAATAATCTAAACTGGAGCGATGCAAATTCTCTGTCAGTTTCTCTCTTCGCTCCTTTTTCGCTTCACTGATCTCTTCTTCATCTATTCCGGACCATATGGTCGACGGCTGTTCGTTGTTACACTGCTCTTCTTCAACTCTTGCTATTATAACTAGCGACTGTAACTAGTATCAGCGATGACACACTTGGATAGTGTTTTAACGGTATAATTACATTTTATTTGATTTTAAAATATCATATAGCGTTATTGTATGTAACATTGCAATTACATGTTGCGAGATAATAATTGATTGCATTACGAATCATCTAATTATTGTATGTATATATGCAACAGAGTATGGATAAAATTTATTTCTAGAGATGATAAGTCGTATAACATTATATAACTATTCGTTGATTATAATGATTGCTTTATAGATTGCTGTAATTACATATTTTTAAAATCATGTTTATAATTACTTTATAATTTAATTTAATAACAAGATTTGTGCTTTTAGATTCTATTAATCTCTTTTTGATTTTTTAATTATTAAATCTTTATCCAATGCTTTTTAAAAGCACGTTTAAATTATTAATATAATCAGAAATTATATATTGGTTGCTCCAGAAGTTTTTGAATCTAATTTTAATAATGTCTTTAGCATCATAAATTATTTAATATTTTTTTTTATTTTGCAAATTTTATTTTTTCAAATATCCATTCATGAAGTATTTTAATGATTAATTTTTCGATTAAAATTCTGTAAGAAGATAAAGTCCATTTGCAAAGGCTTTCTTCAAGAAAGAAACAGGGAAAGCATTAGAAAACACATCTCTTTTTTAGGTAGAATGTGCATTCGTGGAATAAAAAACGCGGTCATCGAACTCGCTTCGATCACCATCTCGTTATCCCGAAATGATTTTAAATCTCAATCATCAAAATCGCGAAAATGATTATTTCCGCGAACGTAAAAACACGACTCTTCTTCCTTCTCTTTTCGAAAATATTGCGCAATCGGGGCGATCATGAAATTCTAAGAGGGCAATCAGCGTGAACTCTATTTTTTTTTTCCTTCGCGAAGGAACGAGCGTGGAATTTCATCAGGATAGCGAACAAAGGGATCGCGATGGGAGCCGGGGAGGACTCCGGGCGTGTGTGAGTGCAATTCTGGAGTCGCGCGCGTAATTCCGGAGGAAATTATTTCGCTCGTAAAACGGTAACAGCGAACGTGGGACGCGTAATTCGCCACCGCGAGAGAGTGTCTCTGGGGGCCCATTGTACCACCTTATTACTTTAACGCGCGACGTGGAATGACTCCCGTCGTCATCTCGTACCTAGGATGCGAGGTCCTTTGGCCGGGCGCCGACCTCAGTTATTTCGTAGAGAGAGAGAGAGGTTTAAATCCGAATAAAGTATATGTAAACTCGGGTACGCGCTACATCTACATCAAATAAGCGGTAATTATATATTCTATATCGTAACAGGATTGCACTTCAACTCTCTTTCTCCCCCTTTCTTTCTTGGATAAAAAATCCAAGATATTTGACTTCTCGAAAATATATTTATCTTTTTAAATTTAATATATGTCATAACAAAAATTAAAATTGAATTTAATCAAATAAATTGAAATCGAGATTTAATATGCAACTAGAAAACAGGTGATTGTTAGAATATAAAAAATTCTAAATTCATAAAAAAAACCCTAATTGGAAGAAAACAGTATTTAAACACCCTGTATATTATTTGTTCAAAGAGGCTAAAAGTACTTGTGAGGTCGAAGAGAGTCGGTGGTCCATTCGATATGGATCGTAAATATTGGCTCCCACGCTTGCCGCTAATGTGCTCGGGTTCACCTACCGCTGAGAGATGCACCCGAGAAGTGCATACACATACGATATATATATATTCTCGTAAAAGAGCTGTCTACTCGCCTTACTTGGGGCCCCTTACACCTCCCTCGAACACTCTGTTCCAGGCGTTTCTTATGTCAGATTGCGCTCGATACGTTAAAATGTACCGGTGTATTTATCGTTTATAGTCACAATTACCGTGGCTATCGAGATGTTAATTGAGACATTAAATCCGAAATATAAATGATGTTAAAATGTACAGTATTATACCGGGTGTCCCATTTTAAAGGACCCACTCAAATATCTCAGAAACACTGCGTTAAATCGAAAAATGTTTCCTACAAAAGTTGTAGGGTTTCGAGGGGGACATAACATAGTAATATTCATATGACCTTGGGCGGCGCCTCCAAGGTGAAGTGAAGGTGAGAATGAATGATTTTTTAAATGGAAACCCATATTTTTTATTATAACATCTTCTTCTACTAATTAATTTGAACAACTTTTATCTGAAGCATTTTTTTATTTTCCTAATATTTTTTCTTCTTTTCAAAATTCATTCTCACCTTCGTTTGACCTTGGAGACGCCGCCCAAGGTCATATGAATATTACTATGTTATGTCCCCCTCGAAACCCTACAACTTTTGTAGGAAACATTTTTCGATTTAACGCAGTGTTTCTGACAATGAGATATTTGAGTGGGTCCTTTAAAATGGGACACCTGGTAATAATTAATTTTCATCAAAAAAAAATATGTTAGTAATGTAATTTTAATATTTTTTAAAATTATTATGTTAAGAGTCGAAAATAAAAATTAATATGAAAGATTAATTGAATCTAAATAAAAAATCAAATTATCAAATAAAATAATAATTTAAATTCAAATTTAATATTTACAGTTTCGTAATTAATAATTAAAATATAATTATAAAAAAATTGTTTTTATGCGTAATTATATAAGCTATAATTATATTATTTATTTAGGCTACATATTAATAAAAATATGTCGTATTTGCCGTGTTTTTGCCGAGAATTATTGCTCTACATAATATCGATATTGTTGACGTAAACTTTTTATAATAACAGATAAAGTTCTCCCCTGGAAAAAAAGGTTTCGACTCATTGTGCATCCAGGTTTTGACAGAGGGTCGGTCGACAAGAGTCGAGGACGAGGACGGGGCTAAAAACTGGACCGGAAGCCTGCGGCAAAAACGCACGTGCCGAGGAGCAGAATGCATCGCGCACAGTGACGCGCCTTGTTCTCCAGAGAAAACGAAAGTCGGTGTATCATCTTGACGAGGGCAAACAGATCGGTCGATATTTTAATCCTCAACAAACATCTCTCTCTTGAGAGCGCATTCCAATTATATATTTACAAACTTGCGAATAACGATATAAGAAATAAAGAAACGAGGAAATAGCGATAAATTAATTTAATTAAAATAAATTAATTTAATTAATTTAATTAAAAAATCGCTATTAAAAGATCGTCAAAAAAGTGACAATGATTTAAAAAAGATTTGAAACATGGCGATAACATGATTAAAAAGCATCGTGATGTAATGGTAGTTACAGTCACGTTAAAAAGCAATCTGATATCTTGCGCAAATTATTAAAGAGTTAAGGCTGCTGCTTATGAAATATCTCGCGTGTCTGCACGATGTACAGAGTGTTTCAAACTTAAAATTTTTTTTCTCATGAGAAATGTAAAGACATTCCACGCGCGGAATATTTGCGAGATATTTGTGATCTTTAAGACGTAACTAGAAGACTTATAAGGTGACTGTGATACGACAAGTCAAGGTTTCTGCAAAGCTTAGCGGCTTCTTACAGTCATGTACTATACTCATATGTAGTTAAGCACAATAATCAAATCAATTTTATGAGCCTATTACGTTTTATCGAATGTCGGATAAAGATTTACATTCACTTGAACTACGTCGCTGAAATGATCACTAATTAGAAATGTACGAAGAAATACAGTAAATAAATTACAAAGCAGTAAAGAAAGCAATAATTTATGCGAATTTTCTTTCATAGATATAGGCAATATACATTTTCCGCGAAGAATTTATCCATTAATCTTTTATATGGAGAGATTATTTATAGGATATAAATTAATTTTCCAATAATATCTGAGTAATTGAATTAATTGTAAGATTAAATTCATTGAATCGCAATATAAAATACAAATAAAACTAACAAAAAATAAAAAAATATTTCAGAATGTTGCGAGTACGTAAAGTCCGCTTTTTCGAGTAAATATGCAGAATCTTATATATCGCATTCAAGTATCGCATTTTTTACAGCCTGATGGGAATTGTTAGCCCAGTTAACTCGGATCGTAACGCTTCGAGAATTTTGTCGTGTTCGTAATGTACATTATCCCAGTTGTTCCCACCACCAAGTGCCCTCCTGTGTAATTGTTCGTGCAAAAAGAAGGGTGAGGGTCAGCTTTGTACCTAATAATTAACGCCATGAAAACATTTTCAGGGTCAAGGTCTTCACCAACTGTGCCCTCACATTCCACATTTTTTTCAGGTCTCTTATTACATATGTAAAATACCTTCTCTTTACATATTTTATTATTGTCTGAAAAAAATTATGTATTACACACAAATAATTGTGTCATATATTTGAAAATTAACAATTAATCAAATAATTAATTATTTAAGGATTTGTCCTTTGGCTAATTTTAAAACAATAACATCAACGTTTTTTCGTTCTTTTTTTTCATTACACAAATATTTTCGTTTGGCGAGACGTTATTTCTTAAAATAATATGCGTTTAATGTTTAATATACATCTTTAAATAATGCTACATTTTATTTATTAGCCAATGTAACTATTAAATTCGAGAATAAGAATTATAAACATTGAATTTATACTATGTTCATGTGAAATATCGTTACCAGTCACGAGTGATGTCATCAATCACAACGAGAGAAAAAGAAATAATATATATAAGAAGAAACACATGCTTTCACTTAAAAACTAGAAAAATGAGAGTATTTACGAGAGAGATATGTTTACACATAAGGTCCAGTCGAGAATATACCCTCGAAACGCATAAATCTTTTTCCTCTAGGGCAAAAGGGAGTTTCCCGCAGGAGCGTTTAGAACACGAGGACCTGTCACAAATCCCGGTGACAGTTTTAAATCTTCCTGCCATATAGAATTTAAACCTTGGAAAATTTCAACCCGACAGAGAAAAGGGACAAAGAAAAAAGAATAAAGTTTATCCCAGAAAAATTCGTCGAGACTACCTGTTTTTAGATTTGAGTTTCCCAACAGAAATGCTGCTTCTCTGAGAAAATAATAATTTCGATTATATAGAAAAATATTTCTACGGAAAATAATTCTTAAAAAATATACTTTTTAAACTTAAAATCCTGAAATAATATTTTATATTAAATCAAATATTAGATTTAAAAAATATAGTATTTTAGTATTTCAGTATAAAATATAAAAAGAATAAAATAAAATAAAATATATATAAAAGATATTAAAATAAATTAACAATAATATTTTAATGAAAATTGAGAAGTTAAATTATATAAAATTTCATATATGAAAGAGAATTATATGAAACTTAATATTGAATTAACTGCATAATCTAGGCAATGGTCTCGATACAGCTGGAGAAAGTAAGCAGGGGCGTGTCGCACGAAGCAACTAAAAGTGATGTTTCAATCAATTGCGATTGCAGAGTTTCGAGACTGCAAAAGAAGTGAATTACACAAGAAGATAAAATACGGAGTAAAGAATCAAATTTGCGGTTGGTCAATCATATTTGATGCCGCTCTATTACGTAACTGCGGGGTTCCTCCGTAAAGGACAATAGTGGGCAAGACCCTTTTCTTTCTTCTCTATAGATAACGAAATATGGAAAGAAATACATGGGGGGGGAAAAAAAAACAAACTAAAACGCGCTCACAAATATTTTTAAATTTTCTGCAACAATATAAAAAAAAATTATTAAAAAAAAGAATCCGTTTCGGAAAATAAAATACGAGAATGCACAACAGATATCTTACATAAGAAGCAAGTTGTAACTGCGATTACAATTGATGAAAGTTACATTGTCATGGTTGGGTAAGGTACAAAGAGCACCGAAAGTATGCATAATTATTCAATCGGGACCACGAGTGATATTGTCGACCTACGCTTTATCAAGTGTTGCTGTAATCTTTCTAAATGTATCGATGGAATACGCCGGGTTTCAATTTCGACAGCGAGGCCTCATTATCGAATTTATTATTTCATTGCTCCAATTACCCGAAACGGTCTGCCGAAAGGAAAGCGTAATAAATCATATCTGCATATATTGCTCTAATCGTTAAGAGTCGCTACAATTTAAATTGACGTATTTGTCTAGAGTCCAGGGCACTAAAGTATCTTGTATTCTTTATTTTTTTTCTATTATATTATATACTATTCCGTTTAATATTATATTTATTTTAATAAATATTTTATCTTGCTAATAGTAAAATTTGTTATCTAATATATAACAATATATATAACTAATGCTTAATAATATAAATTGCACTGGTTTCAATATAAATTATCAATGAACTTGAAGAAACTGAATAAATTAGTTGCATGTCTATAAAAACGTCCGATAATATTTACTCTGCAATATATTCAAGATAAAGATACAGTTAGCATAATTTTACAACACGATATCGGTCCTTCATATCGTAAAATAGAATTTAATTATATTGAGGCTAATTATAATGAACATTGGCTAAAAGATTCTCGTTGTACAGTTGTCGTCAAAGGAGTGATTTCATAAAGCGCCTATTTATTACCACCAATCAATATGGCTTGTTCCGTTAAATTAATTCCTCGTAAGACGGTCACGCTTCACCGATGTTCCCGGCGCGGCGGCGCAAAATACGATCTCGTAAATTTTACACGCTGTATGTGTCATCTATTTTGTTGTGAATTTATATCGAATTAACTAAACGCACGTGCTCTCTTCACGACTTCTTTATTATAATTTTCTCACTATAAATCTCCTAAAGATTTTTTTGAGAAATCAATATCTGCAATTTTTTTCCAATCACAACGTTTTGTTTTGTATTTATATATAACTTATATATAATTAACATAAAGTTAATTTTTAAATATAGAAAATTTTTGCTTTTTTTTAATTGGAATTAAAATAAAAAAATAATATTACGAATCAATTACTAAATATATAATTTTTTGTAACAATTAATCTTTTTATATAATTGTATATTAAATTGATTTTTCACTATATTCTTTTATATTATTATCATCGTTATAATTCTTTCAAATTAAGATTCATTGATTCAAAGTCGCGAGATATGATTGCAATTTTGAATATCATTAATTAGAACAATCTCATCATTGATTGTAATATAATTTACCTGTAAGGACGGGCAACTGCGATGTCTATACTTCTTTGTGGCCAGTTCCCACCATGGTATCACGTTTTGAGTTTCTCGTGGTTTTACAGGATCACTAACTGCATGTTCATATAACGGTTCCAGAATCGGTCCGTTCCCGGAGAATCTTCTAGGAGGCTCGGATTGATCCTTGACGAGATTACCTCTCCTCGGCAAGGTAGCGAAACCACCAGCAGATTGGATCTTGCTGTCTGTCTCCAAAGAGTTATGTCTAACCCTGGGGAAACAATCCTGCTGCTCTAATCGATTGGAACGCTCCAATTGTCCTTTAAGAATCACCTCAGTAGCATCCATTATATAAAGGGGATTTCGTTGAATTTTCGCAGGATCCTCATCAGCGCTTTGTTTTCGCCTGATGTCATTATTGCTTGAGCAGGATCTTTGTAGGCTGGAATGTTTGCGAGAGATTCTTTCGCCGTCAAGCACGTCCTCGCTGGATTTGTGAAGCGATCTCGAAGAAGTTCTGGATTTTCGTGAGGGTAGCGTGTCGTATCGACGATCCTTCAACCGATTCTCCAACGATTGCACTTGCTCCAATTTGCCCGAAATCCTCCCCAAGATCTCGCGAGAAGCTCGTTCCTTTCTCAACAATGGTTTTTCCGCCTGGTCGACTCGAGAGCGATTTCTGCGAATCGCGTTGGTGACCGGCAATCGATTCTTGGACATCGAAACTTCGTCATCCGTCGACGACGATGAGTCCTTGGATTTTAAGCCTTCAGATTTAATTTTCTTGGAACTATCTCTATCGATATTAGACTTGGATTGATTCTGTAAATCGCTTCTTCTCGATTCTTGAGAAATTCTATTCCAGGTTGAATCTTGTTTTTGAAGATCGCCAATCTTTGGCAGTTCTGTCAAAGATTCGCTAATCGCATATAAAGATTCAGTGGATTTACTCGAGGAAGCAGTAGTAGATCCTGTCGAGTGCCTGGACGTGTTCTCGATGGACGAGGACCTCGGCAGAATTTTTGGCGGAAGTCTGCCCTTGGAATTGGGTCTGCGAAGACACTTAATATCCTTCCTAGAATCCTTTTCATTCTTTTCTTCAATAACCTCGTCTATACCGGCGCTGATAGGCGGCATAGGTGCCATGTCTCTCTTCCTGACGTAGCCGCAGAGGTTGCTGGATTGCTCCTGCGGCAGCAACTGACTCTTGGCGATTCTGTTGATTACTCCGTAAGTTCTGGGACTCGCCTTCATCTCCTCGTAGCTCTTGTCGATCTCCGCGAGGTTCCGGTTGATGTCCTCGATGTATTTAGCCGTGGTACGATAGAGATCGCCGCTAGGAACGTAGTTTCCATCAACTATGACCGATTGACGTTCTCGTCTATTAGGCTTGGAAAATACTCGAGGAACTGCATAAATAGGTTGGCGGTTCTTGGAAAATCCTCGTTTCGCGTTCTCCAAGTCGTTCTTGAAAATGGCATTTTTCGAACTTTTAATAATATCATTTTTCATGTTTTCCTCGTCTTTAAGGCTCGTTAGTTTATCATTTTCCACTTCAACATGAGAATCACTATGATTTTTGAAAATGTAATTGTTTCTCGAATCTCTCGTCGAACAATTGTTGAGATTCTCGACATCCTCTCTGGATTTCTTAAACACATCGTGTTGATTGTTATCGATATTAGCGAAATCGGTCTCCAGAGAGCTCTTATCGGCGTAAAAGGACTTTAGAATTTTCGAATCATCCTCCACTGGTACTGTGTCGTAAACTCGCTGGTCGTAGCCGTAACGAGCGCAACCTTCATGCTTCCATCCATAATGATTGCAAAGATCGACATCAGTTTGAAGATCATCTTTATTCTGCACTTCACAATTTTTACCGTTATTCTCCTTCAAATACTGAAGATTACTTTGCGCAGCATCGTTTCTCGAAGTGCTGCCGAGTTTATCCCGCCTGGAGAACGTTTTCAGCGTTACCTTTCGCGGCTCCTCGAGATCTCGGGATTTGACGACACGCAGAGTGCCGTAATTTTCGATCAGCGGCTGGTCCCGGCCAAGATCGGCCCATCTAGGCACCTGCCGCGCGTCTTCCGAAACCACCCGGAAGTTGGACAGGCGCGGCAAGGCGTATGGGCCATCTGTCTCCTTCAGCAACTCTTCAGAGTCGGAACGATACACGGCACGCGGCCTGCCACGCGATCTTATGGTAGCGTAGCCGTCGTGAACGCGTCGTGAACACACGTTCACATCCATCTTCAACGAATCTTTATCAATTTCGGCCCTTTGATGTGTAGAAGGATGCGTAAAGATTTACATCATGAATATTTTCAAAGACATCTTGAAGAAAATAAAAAAGGTAACAGCCAAAGGAATTGTAATTTTATTCTTCTCTTAATATCGAGGATTTTCCATTTTTTTTCATTTGAAAAGAAATCTCCGTCTTTCTTGTTTTGTCTTGTAATTTTGATAAAGAGAGTGTATAACGCCTCATTCTTTAATTTTCAAAGAAATTACGTAAAACTCTCGTTTGATCTTTAATTTATCTCTAATTTAAAAAGAAAAAACAGTATCTCTCTTTCCATTACTTTTAATTCATGCCTGATGACATTAATCTTAATTGAATTCGTGTTTCTTGTTAATTTTCGAGAAAAATGTTTAGATTTGCCATGTCGTATAAGTTCCTTTTTTAAAATGTAAGATTTGTGTCAACAAAGTTTTCGAAATCTTGCAATATCTTGAAGCACATATTCTGATAAAGTTTGTTCGATCATAACACTGTTAGAAAAAAAACAGAGTCTTCTTCTATCGCGGATCGGCGACCTTTACACATGATTTCAGCCAACGGATCTCTGTATGAATAATTCATTATTTGCTTCGGGATCGTTCGTCTGGTATCGATATAGGAATCGATGCAACCGGCAAACTCGTTCTTCTGATACGTTCGCGATTATATTTCTTTTCACAAAGGGTGCAAAGTTATACGAAAGCAAAAAGCAGGCGAAAAATATTTACCTATTTTATTATAATTTTTCATTATGTTTCATCATTTTAATCTTATCGTTTTTTTTTATCATATTATAACATAGAATAAAATTATTATTTATTTTAGACATCTCTTTAATTTTTAATTATATTATTATATTTTTTGCAACATGATATTATTTTAACTTAATTTTTCTAATTTTTAAAATGTTTCTAATCTAGAACAAAATAGTCGATGAGATCAACACGTCAGTCGAGGCGATCGATTAACACCAGCGCTGTTTATTTCTTAGCAGTTTAAAGAAGATTACATATGCGTGGTCGCGCCTAGCAAAGCAGCTGCTGTCGTAACAGCAACATTGATAACGCATTTGGGTCTCGAGAGCTGGTGACGTAATGCTCTCTCCGGTTACAACAATCTTAGAATTCTAATTATTCAGACCAACTAAAAGAGAAGCTGAGAAATATTTAAATTTAGAATTATTTATCCTAAACACGTCATTTTAACTCACTTAAAATGACATGAAAATAGCAAAGACACATAACGAAAGCAAATGTGGCGTATTAAAGGGTTAATTCGGTACCAGAAGAGTTAACACGCTCATGCCTAAGTCAGACGCTATAATAAGAACCGATGACCCAGATCCACCCGGAATCATTCAGAGCGTATTGACTTATCACGAATGATGAACGTGACGCGATAAGGGGTCTTCTAACAGCATCCCGGTTTGCGCATCTCATAATAATAATTAAGACCATATGGCAAAGAAAAGGATACACGAGCGATACCAGATATCGTCAAATCCATTTAATCGATCAATCATATTTCAGTTTAATCAGTTTATTTGGAATATATCGAATCAAATTTGCCAAACGCTAATTGAATCTTTCGATAGCATAGAAATTCAGAGATAATTACTAGAGAGCTATGCAATGAGGAAACATTAATCGACTAGCTCATTAATGTTATCATATTGATAGTGAATTTGAAATTCAAGATTAGATAGTATTTACATGGATAATTAGCTATTTGTTGTCTGTATATACATTTAATTGAAATTTATAGTATTTGTAGTAATAAATGTTTTAAAAAAAGTAACAAATTTCAGTTTATATATATATATATATATAACGTAACATTGCTAATATACAATAATTACATATATTAATTTATTATTAATGTGTGTACATGTATGTAGAAGATACTCTTCTTTCTATTTTTAATTTTTTATATACAAATAGGAGATAAAAAATAAAGAAACTGCGTTATTTTATCGATATAGAATTATAGAATATAAGAAATTCGACAGGCAAATATTACTTTCAATGTCATTTCGCGGCTGTAGAGCGATTAGCATAAAAGCAACCTTAATATTCGTTTGAATTTATTTATTAACACGCCACGTACAGTTTGAGAGGGGGAGGACCGTAATCAAAGTTCATCTTGCCGTTGATTAGCATGAGGCCGTCACTCCTTTTTTCGGTCGTTAACGCAGCTCGTAGGCGCATAGCGTAATGTGTAACGACGGGCATTACAAGCGATTTACAGACGGTCGGAGGAGGAGCAACAGGATGATGAATGTGGCAACGCGAAATTGCTAATAAATGTTTTTATATTTTTTACGAGACTCTGCGCGATAAAAAGCCGATTTTCCAAATTGAAATTGTTCGTTTCTCCCAATTGTTTTCTCCATTAGATTATAACGCGTCGATTGATTATACAACAATTAAAATATTTTGTATATATGTTCACATTTTAAAAATAATTTAATTTCCCCATATATTAATTATATGTTGAAATATAAATTATATTTATATAATCGATAAGTTATATGTGTGATTTTCATAATCAAAGTCGATATCTAATTTATGTCTTCGATCTAAAATTCTTTGTTACATTCTATAAACACTATTTTATCGATATTTATAATGATTTATATATCCAATTTTTTCGTAGAAAAGTGAAATTTTCGCGGATATATGCGGAATATCGTTTTACGAGAAGAAATTTCTAATTTATCAGCTATATCGTCGAATGGTTCTGAATGCATTTTTGTGCGGTTGAAAGACTTTCCGACTCCTTTCTCTCTTTCTCTTTTTTCTCTCGTTATTTCTCTCGTTTTTTCTTCAGATGTAGAATATAGCGGAAAATGGTTGATTATGTTATTTACTTTCGTATCTAAAGCGCGCGATTCAATTAACGTTATGGCGAAATAGATATTCTCGGGCGGATGCAAACCGTCCTGCAAATGATATATGGCTTTTCTTCGTCGAAAAACAGTTGGCGAGGTCGACACGGCTCGAAAGCCAGCGGCAAAAGAGAGCTCTTCGCGATCGCTATTATGAGGCCGATCGTGCCACGCGAAACCAGAACGCGTGGAAAGAGAGCGAAACAGAGAAATATCATTTGCAAAGTCACACATTTTTTTTTATATGGTATATAGCGTTACAATTATCACATATTTTTAAATTAAATCACAGATATTTTACATAGAGAGATCAGAAGTTTCGTACACCTCCTCGAAATGCACCTACATGAGCCGAATTGAAAGGCCGCATTTATGTATTTATGGTGCAAGAAATCTTGTGTAGTTATTCGCAAATAGAATAGTCAAGTCATCGCTGGACCTTTCGTCGTCCGATTAATTAGCGGTTATTAAATCTTCCCTCTCCCCGCCATCTCTCCCCCTTTTCCTCTTCCTGTTTTTCACTCTCCATCTTAACACGGCTCGTTTTGCCTCCCCACGATTTCCCATTTTACGCTCGACTTTATTACGAGTACTGCAGTAACCTCTCGAGAATGTAGCTTCCGGGATGTAGATCGAGTTGGATGATCTAGACGAGATTTCAACAGACGAGAGAGAATGCCGTTTCCAGGAATTTCGTAATTCCGAAAAAGAGATCCGGTAGAAATTTTATATAAATTTTGCAAACCAATTTATAATAATGGATTTGGAGAATTTTGCGCTTGAAAGAATATACAAAAAATATAAAAATAGATGGGAAAAAAATAAAAAAGACGGAGAAAAGGGCGAACGCATAGGCAAGAGTGCAAGATGGCGGCTATGTTAAAGACAAATAAAAGTCGGACACGCACGTCACGCATATTATACTGTTTGAAGGAAGTTTCCTCCCCTTCGCTTTGTGTCCCTCTTTCCTCCGGTGAACCCACTCGTAAAATGACGTCCGCGGCTTTGTCTCCGCGTGCACACGCGCGTACGAATGCACACGCATGCCGCACGCACACGCGTGACGCAGGTGCACTTGCTTCTCGCGAGTAACATCACGTCTCTCTCTCTCTCTCTCTTCTTTTAGTGTCTGCAAAGGGCAAGAGGGAAGAGGGAGGCGGTAGAGCCTCATAAATATTAATATCCTCGGAGATGTCGATCGCGAACGCCTTCCACCCCGCCTTCTTGTCGTCGTTAATTCCTTCTTTCATTTAGCCACATAAAATCTTCATTAATAAATATTTAAAACTCTTTTCCGGAGACGCGCGCGTTAAACGCTCTCAAAATAAGCATTCGCAAATGCGGATATTCAAGACACGGCTCGTGCCATATAATATAATAATAATTACAAACACGCGAAAAGGACGACGACCTGTAGAAGGTTTCCAACGAAACGATTACCAGACTCTTGCGACGAGACGTAATCATCTCGACACGCGCGCACCGAAAAAGTGTGCAATTTACTTTCGGAGCAGCCAAGACGAGGAGCGTACACACGCGTTAATTGCCCAAGTGCGCCAGGACATCTGCATCAGATAAGGATGCAGCCACGTGTGTGTACATACATACATATACAGGGTTGCTGCGCTTCTCGGGACAAAAAGCTCTTTACTTTGATTAATCATGGATAATTTTATAAAACAACTATTAAACAACTTAGAAACAAATGCTGTATCTCGCGTTACGAGCTCTCTACAAAATTTTAGTTGTAATATTGTTATGTTAAATTTTGATTAATTATATACATGTACAAAATGTTTATAAGACGTTCGATCAAATTTGATAATCAGTAGAATATTAATGATATAATTTTCTTTATAATTTGTAATTATAATAATGTAATTGTCATAAACATGTTATGTGTCATAATTACATTGGCTTCCACACGCACGTTATTACAGAGCAGTTATTTCCTTGTGTTAGGCATCTCGAGTATCGCGATATATTTTATCATAGCTTTATTATCAGTAGCAAATAGAGCGGAGTAGACGCGCGGAGTATATCATTAACGCGCGATTTCGCATCGTTTGAGCAAGATAATTGTGGCGTATCTCGCGAGAGAAATGCGACTCAACGTTACATAAGGCGGCAAAGAGACAACATATCGTACGGCAGTCCGTAAAATAAAACAACCTTCATAAATCACGGGGTGTGTGTCACTGAACGTAAATTATATATGAGCAATACTACTGCTCGAAGCAACAAGAAACTGCAAATAGATGATGAGAGATGACGATATCTCGATGCGCCGAGCAGAGAATATCGAATCGAAATCCCCGCAAAAAAAAAACCTGCTATCCTGTCCATCGTTTTCCGCTTTTTCAACTGATGTTCGATACATCGGGTGATCGAAAAGTCACGCCTTTAGCCGTATCGAAGTGATCGTAACGGTACGAAATATGACTGAGAATGATTCAGATCTAAAATAATCTAAATTAAAAATTCGCTAAAAAGAATTATGTAATAATTCTTTCATTTAATCTATTGAAAGATTAAAACGCATTATGCAAGACAAGGATGATGGAGTTTTTCAATATAAAGAAGAATAATACAAGAAGCAAATTAAAAAGAAATAAATAAGACACAATAAGTTTAAATGAGATATAAAACCAAACTAAACTAAAATAAAATAAAATAGAATAAAATAGAAAAGAAAATAAATTTCGGAGAAACAAAAAGATATCAAGGCACTTAAGGAATATATAACTAAGAAAGATATCTTCAAGCCTATAAATTGATCATAATTCACTATCAACAGGACAATCTTGAGATGATACGCTGCGACCATTAAATTTCAATGATAGTGAAATTTGCATGACAAGTTAGTTGTTATACGTGACGCAATCGCGTCGTTGTGACGATTAATACCACTTATTTTTCAAGGAAGCCTGTACCAACCGATCGATGATTTAACCTGATGAGATTGCTCGTGTTTCTTGTGTTTTTTTCCTTCTTTTTTTCTAGAAATCGAATTTTTTAGTCAAGGTTGATCGCGATTAAAAGAATCAGGTTCAACAGAATGGAATGTAAAATCAGTGCGCGTCATCAGCGAAACGAGTCTGCGTCGCGATGATATTTATTCTGACATGCATACAGATGTAGGCACAAAGCATGTTTTTACACGCAATATGTGAACTTAACATTATGTAGTGCAATCTCGCTTCTCTAAGCGTTTCGCATTGTTTTTTTCGCGCAAAATCTTGATGCGATTTTATTGCACGATTCTCAGAAGACGAGACACGAAAAATTTTATTAATAAAAAAATTGAAAATTTCTGTATCCATGAAATGTTACTTGTAAGAGTGCTATAGAGTTATATACACATATATACTTTTGGAGTTGATTTTTAAGTGTTAATTTAGTGATTAATATTTTTATATTAGATTATACAAAATATATATCTTATTGGACTAAAATATTAAATGGAGATTAAATTTACTTTAATTAAACTGAATTTTATATTTATACTTAATATTTTATATTATATTGAAATGAAATATATTCCTTCAATAAGCTTAATCGGAGAAATTTAGTTTATCAGATGTTGATGACGAAAAAATAAAATAAAAATACAACCGAAATAAGAACAAAGATAAAGATGAAGATATAAAGACGAGAATAGCGATAACAATATGTGCGACGATAATAATGATTCATTGTGATGCTCGTGGATTTAATTCATAGACTAACATACACTCGCACACACATAAACATACACATGCATGCATATGAACGATCAAAGGCCCTGAAGGTATAGATGCGGAGACGAAGAGACCCCAGGGCTTGATTGGAGCCAACTGCCCAGCCAATCCTGCGATCCCGTTTATTAAAAGTCGCGCTGTTGTTTCGCCTTTTGTCTCTCCTTTTAATGTTCAACTTTAACTGGCCGCCTTGAATGCGCGTACATACTTTGTAAGCATCTCTGCCTTTCGTCTTTCCTTCGAAAGCCAGCAACTCTGTCAGCTTTCGTAGATTCTCTCACAAAATTAGGGATGTAAAATAACGCTTAAAGTAAAAAAATCATTAAAACTACATTGTTTGAGTAATTAATAATGGCGACAATAATAAATCATTGCTATATGTATAAAGAGATGTAATATTAAAGTGTCTTTCAAATACTATTTGCAGTTAAGCAAAATAATTATGTTAGTTGAGTGAAAGAAAAAATTTTTAGAATTTATTTTTGAATAACGTTCTTCGCCATTTTTGTCTTAAAGTTTTAATGATTTTTTTGTCTTATACTTTGTTAATATAAAATTTCGAGACATATAACAATTCAAAGAGGGGAGAAAAGAAAATAATATGTACATCAATCTAACATTAAGTATTTAAAGGTTCAAATATTTCAAATTGGATTTAAATATTAGAACACACATCCTTGTGGCAATGAGTCGAAAGTTCAAGTTTTGCGAATCTACGAGCGGTGGCTTTGATTAGTTTCAAGACAAGAATGTCCTGGAAACACTTTTCTATCTTCATGAGATCCACTTCCGCTAACAAGCAGCTGCTCTTACGAAAAACGCGAGAATTCTCTGCCGGAGTTTCGCGTAATTGGCTGGTTGATTGGCTATCGTGGATATAAAAGCAGGGATCAAAGGCAAAGTTTCAGGACTAATTCAACGCCGATACCGATTTCGCGTTGGACGCAAAAAGAAAAGCATAATTCCAAGATGTTGAAGAAATTTAGACCGCGTCGCTGCGCGAAGAAAAAATGCCGAGATAAAAGATGAGCTCATGTATATGTACGTATACTCATCACGAGAGGCTACAGGATCCGGGCCAAACCATTGAGTAATTCAATGACATAGAACCCTGATAAAGTCCTTGAAAATGTAACAGTTGCTTCTTAAAAATCACAACTCTACGGCTCTAAATGAAAAACATTGAAATATCAAAATATTAATTTCATTAAATGTGAAATAAATAATATCGAGATGTATGATATATCTTCACTTGATACAACTGCAAAAGTACATCAAGTATAATTATTAATTTGTATGTGTAAAAATTTATATAATAATTAAATTTATTATGTATATATACACAAATATAATTAAATAAATTATAATATTTATAATTTAGAGAGAGAGAGAGAAAAGAGAGAGAGCAGTTATATATATATTTTGTATTATTTTGTAAGTTTTAATTTTAAAAATCCTTTTTTTTTTTCTTTTTCATTTCATTCAGTTTTTTCATGTCACTGTCGACTTCATTTCTCATTAAAATATTCGAATTAAATCATAAAGTCCAGCCGTGAGAGCGAAAACAAAGCGAATACAACACTTTTTCAAGACTAAAAAATCGCAGGTATTGGTTATAAAAATTTCGTACCGGCACGAAAAAAGTGCTGCTGCTGAATATCGCTTCGCGAGAGGAGCGCGGGGATAATAATAATTGCAATTTATGACTGGCTACGCCAATAAAACATCGCTCGGATTAACGGAAACTCCCACGTGTGTTCTCGATATACTGTTTTTCGTTCCAAGTTCGCGAATCGCGCGAATTGATGTTCCTGGGGGACCTCACCTGATTTTCGGTGATAATAATACATCAATAAGAGCGTTCATTTATGCAATTGCGATATGCAATCGATATCTACATTTTTGAGGTGAAAATTTCGACACAATTTCGACAATTTGGGATATACAGCATATACATATGTATGTATTAAATCACTATTTCGTCATCTTTCTCTAAAAGTTCCGACAATACAAAAATTTGTCAATCTTCATCATTATTAATATTTAACATTTTATTATCATTATTTGTCATAATTTATCAATTATTTGTATTTAGTACAAATTCATATAATTTAATATTTAGTTTAACTATTTTGATATTGATAACACAAATAGATATTGATTACTATTTCTGATTAGTATGCTGTTCTACGGTAGCATAGACGCGGTTAGAAATTACAAATTAATTAATGATAATATATACATCGGCCACGCAAAAGTGTGGAAAAAGAAAAAAAAGACATTCGATGCGCGTCAGAACTACTAATTAGATGACAGACAGATCCGTAAATAGTCTATACTACATTTGAATTTAAAGACATGAAAAAAACCATTCTTTATAATGCAACATTTTATATATTTAATATTAGAATATCGCATTCAAAATATTGACAATTTCTTTTCTTTAAAAATAATTTCTATCAAGAAAAACTAGTCTTTTTAATATTTGAACGATTAAATTTTGAATTGAAAATTTTGTTTCATTAATACGCGCGATTGTATTAAAACGTTTCTCTTTGCATTTATGATTAATATCTTGATTAATGTTTTGATATTTTATTGAAGAATTAAATTGCGATTCGATATTAATTTGAATTTAGGAAATTTATCAAACTTAGCAGAATTAACTAATTAAATTTTTACTTTAGGAATAGAATCAATATTGGATCTTGCCGAACGAAGGCTCGTTCGAAGAAACCAAGTTCACCTACTTTCGCGTTTCTATAATTTCCGATGCCATCGGCGACAATGCGAGTACGTGTCTCGAAAGAGCGAGGAATAATGCGTTGTAATGAAGCGAGCGAGCGGAAAGACTCTCGCATTACGTGGTTTAATTACAAGCATGCGCGCGATGGTTGCTGGAATAATAAGAAAAAAACGTCGTCATGTGCACGAGAGCTAGAATCACTAATGGGTTATACATATGTACAATATGTACATGGGAGGAGCGCTATATCTGAACGATGTATTCTCCCGCTGACTAGCTAGCAATCATGAACAATCTGTTTTTAATGACGCGACTCTAAGATTCGATCATCCTATCTGGATCGAAGAACGTTTCTGCGCCACATGGTCAAGGTGTTGTAATACTGGGCACATCGAAGGTCGAAAGTGACGTAATTATTTATTACGAACAAAGTCGCTCGTAAAAGTTCACCTCGTGAATCTTCCTTGTAAGTCGCGGTTAATAGCGAATCGTTATTCGTTTATATACATATTTAAACACAAATAAAAGATTGTATAAAATCCACAATGTATGACAGCAGATCTTATATGAAGAGATGCGAGAAATTGACTGAATAATAATTATATATTATAAATAATCATAATTTTATGTAAAGTGTTTATATATGTGCAAATTTTTTAAACAATTCTTAATGTCAAACTTGAATATCTTGAATAGATATTTTTCGGACATCCTGTATATTATTGCGGAAAATTTATCGATGCTACAAGAATATAAGAAATGAGAACATTGATCGGGGAGAGCAGTACTCCCTCGGAGAATGAGTCAAGGGATCCTTTGCTTTAGGATCAATTGTTGGCGGCCATGAAATCGCGGGGTCAGATGACGGGACCGTAAATCTTGGGCACACACATTCGGACCCTCGCGCGAACACAAAAGAACGAAACGTAGCGCACGTATTGTCATACGGTCCTTGCTCTTTGCTTTCGTTACAATATCTCGCAAAGATCGACGACGACGACGACGTGCGTCGAATCCTTCTGCGTTTTGCTGTTTCCTTTCCCGAATATTCCATTCACTAATCGCTTTCGTCAATTCTCGACGATGATTTGTCGAAAGGACGGAGGTCCCCGGGAATTTGTAATTCTTCAGGATATTGTTCCCCCCGTATTTTAGCACCGACTTTCAGCCATAAAATCCTATATTGTATTTATGACGGAACGATGCACGAGATACTTTCTTTTGCGCGAGCGAATTTGTAACTATTTCGCCTTAAAGTTTCGTATAAAAATTGTGTAATTTATTTTATTCGGATAAATTAATAAAACAAAATGAATTTGATTAAAGTTAAAACTCTTGCCAAATGGAAGGACTCTTGTCCGTATTTTATTATTTTACTTTTTTATTCATGTTATTGCGTGTGTGTTTGTTACTATATTATTATATTTTCATTGCGTTATATTTTAATTATATTTTAATTTTATATAAAAATTATTCAGGCTTTGAAAAGAAAATATTTACGTAATGATTATTTGAAATTGAGGAAAAGTAAATTTTCATTAATAATGTAAGAGAACAGAGAGTATAGTGTATATATATACGTCTTCTTTAAAAAATTATTTTTCTGGTGGACTCTCGAAAATATCATTTTGTTTAGATTACGAAATCACATAAAAATCTCAGACACTGAAGTATCCTATTCCTCTCATTCTGAGTTTAAGACTCTACGCTGTGGGTTCACAAATATGAAGAAAACAAGCGCGCCACTTCAAATAAATAAATAAATAATAAAACCCTTAAAGAAACGAGATCGTATTACTAAGACAGGAAATGTAAACTGCTGGCGAGTCTATAATTTCAAAAATATTTTTACAGCGAAATAAATTTAAGCTAAATGGTATAATTATGTTGCTTTTCTTTTTGCCAACAGGAAATATAAGCGATAATATAAATTGCACATGACGATGAAAGCGTATAGAAAGGCTGTGTTCATCATAAATCTCGGTAAATGCGATCGAACGATCGCGATTGTTCATCCGATGCGATAAATATCCGCTCTATCACGAATGGACTATCATTAGAAATTAGGCTGCAAAATTTATGACAACGGAACGCTGTACTGCGTGATTCGCGATCATTGAAACACGGTATCTCGGTAGCTTTAAATTTCCTAACAAAGGAGGGCATCATCTTTTCAAATACCTTGAGACCACAGAATAGTCATTTTTTCCCAAAGTTCTGTTGCCCAGCTTCCACAGAGTCTGGAATTTTTTTTAAACGCCTAATTGCAAGGGCGATAATTCATGACATTTTCATGGGATTAGTATTGAAATTCTTTTAATGACAAAGAATGTGTAAATTGTGTAAATTGACATTTCTCTAAAATAAAAATGTTTTGCCTAAATACATTTCTAAAAATTTGGAATTTATCAATTTGATATTCAGTATAAAAAAAGTACAAACATTAGAAAAATTTTTAATTTAAAAATAAAATATTGCTGCAATAGAATATCCATCGATTTTTTTTGTTAATTAAAAGTTAATTAAAACGAAAAAAAGAGAGAAAAGTTAAAAAATTTCTATATCAATATAATATCAAATACTGTAAATAGTTTGCAGAATTCGCGTCGGAAACATTAATTAAAAAGTTGGCAAAAAACAAAAAAGCTCGATCGTTTGAACCTTTATGCAGCGAAATGACTGGTTCACCATTTTTTACCTCGATAAAGTCGAGAGATAATCACGATATCGGTTTTTTTTTTGCGGCTCGTCTGTTTACGGCGCTATTAGCGCCGGTTTGGAGCAAAAAATCTGGACGATTAGCTATCGAGCAGTGAGAGGAGAGAAAAGTGGCGAGAGAAGAATCTCGCGAGGAATGGATTCGCGGACCGCGTTTCGGAGCGAGCTCTGTGCATTTTCCGCTCCGTCGAGCGTTTCGCGGCGATTTATGTTCTACGAGCAATTAAACGTACAATTAGAGTGCGGAGTGTTAGACAAGATTGTGTGTGTGTGTTATGATTCGTGTACATGCTACTCTCACTCTGGCGCCAATGTGATACCTCAAAGAAAAGAGGAATAATATCGGTACACGGTAGCTAATCAGTTAACCGTTTCGATCGATCGGCTTATTATGACGAGGTCTATGATTATTTATTCGCAATTCGCTCTCTCGTCGCCGATGTTATATCAATGTTACATAAAATTTAGTATAAAGCTAACATTGGAAATTTTTTTTAAAAATTATAATTAAAATCATATAAAATATGAAAATATTCTAAAACAGAAGAGAGAATTTTATAGAATTTTTTTTTTACGTTACTACATAATTTAACAGCGTTATTTGTATATCAGTATTATAAGTGCCTCACGAGTGCACAATATAAAAACCAGAAATTAAATTAAATTAAATGGAGCTTGTAATTATTACAATTGCCGAAAAGTGCGACGTAATATATATAAAAAGTAATATAGAGATATAAACACGTGCACTCTCGGATGCAGCCTGCATCTACACGAGAGCGCACTTACCCCGCCTTATATAGGGTGTCAATAACTATATACGGGTGCGACGTTCTCGTGCGAGATTTCTTCGCGGGGATTGAGGGAGTGATGTATGTATGTACAGAGAAGAGAAGAAAAGCGACTGAGAAACGACTCGACGATGTGTACGCTTCGGGAATGCACGATGCACAACCGGCGATCGCGCAAAAATCCGCGACTCCTAGGAACGATGCTCTAGGATTCCCTCCATTTCTGCCATATATGTATATATATATATATACGCGCATCCAAGAGTGCAACGAACCCGAACCTGCGACCTCGACCTAAGAGGTCCCCTCATTATTATCCAAGATCTTGAATGCGTCAAAGTATAACGGAACAAAATTATTAATATACAAATATATAAGTGATAGGCCTTTTTAAGAGCCGAACGCGGATGTTGATGCGTATTCCAACTAAATTTTTTAATTTTTCGCTGGTATTAAATTAATTGTGCACCCTTTCGGATCTATATTTTTCTCTCGCTTCTAATTCTTTAGGGGGGTTAGAGGGGATGTATGGAATAAAAATCTCAAGTATGAGATTATTCCATACAAGACTTGGCAGTTACCAAGTAGTAAAATTCGTGCCCTGTGCACAATTAATTTAATACCAGCGAAAAATTAAAAAATTTAGTTGGAATACGCATCAACATCCGCGTTCGGCTCTTAAAAAGGCCTATCACTTATATATTTGTATCTTATACGGAAGAGCCTTAATAGTAATTCTTATTGTAAAATTATTAATTATTTTTATTTTTTTTTTTAGAAAGATCTTCTATTCTGTTGATTAAGTAATGCCTACTGATCGGTTGATTAATTAGAAAAGAAGATTATTAGAAAAAAACTTGGCATTTTTTTCACGATAAAAAAATTTTGACCAATTAATTTTCCATCTTTCATAATAAATAAATTATGAAAGAGGCATGTATATAATTCGTTTTTCGTGTTACGCAATAGGATTTGAGAATTTTTTGTATAATTTGTATATTTAAATTTTTGTAGCAATCTATTTTCTCGCATACACACAGACTTCCTCGATATATCGAGGATGGCAAAGAGGTTACTGTGTTGTACGGGTAATGCGCGAGAGAAATGTGGCATACTTAGAGAATCGTGATATATCTAGCGAGATAAATGCGAATCCGTGAGTTTAATGTAACGCGAAATTTCGAACTGAAAATCTGGCGTTCTCTGTTAGTGAACATTGAATACCACACAATTTCTTCATCGATGTATATCTTATCTCAATTTAGTTTTCTAACTTTTAAATTCTTTAACTTTCAATTTAAGTGAAAGTCATTGAAATTTAATAGCTGACAATGAGTAAAAAAATGTGTACAATTTATAAATAATGTTTCTAATCGATTAATTGATTGTTTAACGTTTAATTTGCTTTCGTGAAGTTTTATTGTTGCAAAATTAACTAATAAGAGATAATAATTTACTAATCGAAAGATTAAATTTTCAATAGTAAATTCAATAATAAGTTCAATAAGTGTCACTTAATATAGTGAAGCAAGATTCACTTTCGTATTATCATCATTATCTCTTATCATTAATATCATTAATAAATTTTAACCACTCGATTTCGCAAGCTTGCGATATAAATAAGTATATAACTCTCTTCGAGTAATACACGCGTTTATCAATATTATATTCTTACGTTTTTCTAAAATACTACTAGCCTGCAGTACAAGATAAAGATAGGTCGTATAGACCTGATCGGGCATATAGACATATTCGATTTGAATCATCGTGTAGATAACACGTGCAAGATAACGTATCAGAAGGTATCCGGATGCATCGGATGCAGATTCGATAGGTCCAGACGAATAATCTCGTTTCACAATTACTTTCTCGTTTTAATCCTTTTCTTCGATGATCCAATTCGCCGTTTTAATAATCCACGAGTTAATAAATCAAGCGACGATACTTAAAATATCACACTATCACATCTCGAGCGCGAACAAAATATTGGCGAATCACGTAGATCACGATCGATTCGAAAAAATACACGTGCGTCGTCGACCACTGCGCGACGCCAACTGAGCGGCGCTCAGTGAGCGCGTGAAGTTAGGCACGATTCACGCTCACCACGGGGCCCGAACGACGCTCGATCCTATTGGTCGAGATCAGTCGAGATCTCGCGGCCAGTCGACTGCAGGTGCATCCGCGGGACCAAATGCGCTGCGCAGCGCGCGCTTTTCGAAACGTTTGCTCAATCGATATATCGACTATTATTCGATTATTATTAAAAAAAAAAAGAATATCTAATATTTCATGTCTTTCGTAAGTATAAATATTTCAAACTAATAATAAAAGAGAGAGAGAAGACTAATATATATTAACAGAAAGCCCATTTCCTGCCTGAATTTTTATATAAATATTTCAAATATTTTCGCGCGTTGTGATATATAAGAAATCAAATTAAAATTGAATTGAAAAATTAAGAATTAAATTAATTGATGAAATCAATTACACATTAAATAATTTTTCTTTAATTTTATAGAAATTAAAAATTTCTGCAAAGGATAAGTTAAGAAAGATATATGAAACCTATAAGATTAAAATAATTATATATATATATATATATATATATATATATGTGTGTGAATATAAAATATTTATATTTATGTAACTTAGTGAACGCGGATTCTCGATGTGGAAATTGACAATAGATAGATAATTATGCGCCATATAGATCATCGCAACAGGTTACAGGGATTTCGAAGTTCATTAGAGAATAGTGGCTTGTGGGTCCGCTAATTGTCGATTAATTATAACTAATCATCCACGCCAATTTGCTCCGTTGCCATGCGGCTAACTGCACGACATCCCACTAGCAGCAATGATAGATCCGGTCGTGTTAATTAGTCGCTATCCGCAATTGCAACGACATCGTTTTGCGCTAATCATCGCATGCTCGTTACGGCGAACAATCGCGGTAATAAATAACGAGCGAAATTAGCACTATTAACAGCACCGTGTATAAAATTCAAGTGACACGAAAATAAGATCGCGATTGTATATACGTATGTATGTGTGGTACTCACGTTTGTAGAAAGTTGACTGGTTAACGAGTGCACCTTCTCCTGAGCGTCCAACAGCTCGCGACGCAATTTTCTCAATTCGTGCGCCTGCTTCTCTTCGGCCGAACTGTAAAGGCTGCTCGCGGTAGACACCAGCGATATCGAAGAACCGTGAACTAAAGCAAATGCAAAAGATTTCTTTCTTATTGCATTGCATTAATTATCGATTCGATCTTTCATTCTAGAATCAATATTAATATTTCGAGAAACTTTACTTCTTTCATCTAATCTGACATAAGGACTTTAAATTTTGAAAAACTATATATTAATTGTATCGTTTGCATATAAAAAAATCTACAGAGTATAATTCAGATTAATTTTCAAAGTTTTCTTTCACAATCCTTAAAAATTTTTACGTTACTTTGAGATAGTTTGTATAACTTTCTCAAAAAATTTAATTTCAATTATAGTTTGCTATCTTTGACAAATTTGTTCCTCTTTGCTATTATATATACTTATTATTAATACTTTTATTATTTTTCCTTCTTAATTTTCTTATTACTCTATCTTCATTGCTAATTACTATTCTCTTTGATGTCTTTTCATTAAATCTGTATTATTGTTTTTCTTTGCTATTCCCTTTTACTATAAGGAACATTCTTTACTATTATCGCTTCTCTATATTTAACTATTCCGTTTGCTTCCATTAACGCCGTGTAATCAGCTTTGGACTCAATCTGCTTTAAGATTCATTAGGAAAGGATTCAGTGCAATATTGATCTATTCCTGTTTCACACATATTTCATACAAGAAATTCAGAAAATTAATCTTTAAAAAATGATCAACTTTTCCAAATTCTCATTCATTTGATCGATGATGATGATACTCACTGTCGTCGTCCTTGTGCACGTGCTGGTACAAATTTGGCGGTTGCCGCGAAGTGTGCGTCGGCGTCGGTGACGTTGGCTGGGACCAGTGTTGGCCGGTGCATCCCGCCGATCCCACGGGAACGCTGTAATACGGCTCCACTCCGATCCCCATGCCTATTCCGACTTCTTCGCCCACCGACGACGAAGCACCACTGCCGCGCGCCAGCATCGATGGGTACATCTTCTCGCTCTTTGTAGATCTGTGAAAACACAAGCGCAACGTGTTCTCTAGAGATTCCCCTCGAAGCGTCTCTAAATGATGTTCTCCTATCAAGCCAGACTCCGAGAGAGGATCGCCTTTCACACACAGCTCGGGCTATTTTATCGATATCAATACCTATCACCTAGCCAATATCAAAGTTAAAGTCTCGACGTCGAATATATTCAGCGTTGAAAGGAGTGCCTTCAACCGACATTATTGGAAAATTAATATTGCAATTTTCAACATCGAAACTTTGCTTTTGATTCTCTATTAAATCATAATTCGACACTGCATTTATAATTTTGCAATCGCTTTTCACATTAGCATCCTCTGTTTGGATTTTATGTATCATTATCTATATAATACTAAGTACATACAATTGTAGTGTGCTTGTCAAAAATAATGTTCGAAAGAAAACTGTTTTGTACTATTAAAAATTTACTGTTGTAAATCAATTTTCTGTAAAAAAAGATATTTATATTATGTTTCGGAAGCAAAAGTTTATAACAGCATCTTTCGGTGAAAGACCAAGAGTCACGGGTTGCTTAAACCGGCAAAAGAGAAGTTCGAGTGTTTCGGTTAAGCCCGATAACGAGAATACGTTTGTCTACCATTCGAGTGTGCGCGCAATTAGTCGATCCCAGAGAGAGTCTCTAATTAAAAGATAAGCTTATTTCCACTTGACAGGAAATCGAGGGCCACTTCCTGAGACAGTCCGCAGTATCGCGTACATTCAATTTCGCGGCAATCGAACGAGATCCATCGCATTCATATTCCGACTCGAATTCATCATCATTTTCATATTCAAATATCGTTTAATCAAACATGATTATAACTCTGATGAAAAGTTATGTAATATATACTCTTATATAACGATGATGAGCAAGTATACAGCAGATAATGAATAAATACACAGCAGATATATATATTCTGCTTTCAATCTCGGCCTGGAATATTGATGAAGCATCGCGCATGCATGCAGCCACACAAGCAACACGATCGAACGAATGGGCTTTGGCACAATAGGCAACGTCGAATCTGCCGCAGGAATAACTATCAGCACAATATATCGAAGACAGACTCGGTAGAGCACACTCGGTGAATTACATTTGCGTGATAGAGTGAATCCCGTAGTCTTTGGAAAATCCGGAATCTAAGAATTCAAAGTTTTTAATAAAAATCAAAGATTTTAGAATTCATGATTCTTTGTTATAGCGAGATCTTAAATAATTTTAAAATCTATAATTTCAACATTTTTGAAACATGCAGATTTCAGATCCAGGCTCCTAGATCGTAGAATTCAAAGAATTTAAAGATTCTAGGAGTCGAGGATGTAATGGATCTTAAAATTTATGATTTTTGAAATCAAGTCTTAGAATTTAGGCCATATTTTAAAATCTAAGAATTGAAGAAATCGAGGATCCAATAATCTTAGAATCTTCAATCTTTAAATCTAAAAAAATTCTCGATTTCAAAAACCAATTTTTTCTGTAACTTTTTAGATTTTCAAAGTTTTGTTCTTACAATTTTAAGATTGTTAATAACATACGCTGCGAAAAATCTCCGAATCCAAGGATTCGATTCGATCGAAATTGAGTCTTGAAGGATCCGCGGGTGCGTGTGAGAGCGATTCTCGAGTGCGTATGTGTGTATGTTACGACTTTGTTCATGTTTTTTGATACTTATGCGTGAAAAATGGGCTCGTCGAGTGTGTACTATCGCACTACCTTGGAAATGTCCTGTCCCGCAGATGGCTAGAACGGTCAATCAAATTGTCCTGCGTTATTTTACGATTGAATTGATTAATTAAAAAGAATAAGAGAAGAGAGCCGGAAAAAGAGAAAGAACTAGTCGTCGAACGAGAACTGATCTAATGCTGAACCGTTCGCATCCTCTAAGCATGCTATAGCACTAATACTGCTTATAATATAATATTATGCATAATCAGATCATAATTGACATCAGCCCTCACGATGATCGACATTCAATTAAAAATAAAGTAAAATTATGTTTCTAATTTTATATATATATTTCAACAAAATTTAAAAAAATATTTATTATGTTTAATCTATTATTAAAAAATATTTTCCCTGAATAAAACATTTAGTTATCAAAATATTGTAGAGTTTTAAAGTGTTATATATTATGTGGCATCTTTTATAATACTATTATTATTATTAAAATAAAATATAATATAAAGAAGACTTCTTTTTAAGAATTAGTTGAGCAAATGAAAACCAATGAGTAAGATGTTGGAAATTCTCACCTGATGGAGTTGCTCCTGTTTAACCTGGGCGGTGCCGGAGATCCTGTAGAGTCCCTTTGATGCATTAGGAGACGGGCATGTGTTAAGCTCGCACGATGCGAGCCTAATGATTCTACGCTGTCCGCTTCGCACAAGCCCATTCCTAAAGAAAATAATCATGGTTCCAAGTTAAAAAAATTATATGCATATTTTGTAAAATAAGAACTGAACATGTAAATAAAACTGTAAATAATTGTAGATAAAAAAATTAAAATAATTTATAGTAAAATAAAAGTATAAATTGACAACATATTGATCGAACATTTTATTATCTTTTAATTTAATATCTGAAAAAATTACAATATTTTGATCAAATCACCTTGAGATCGTCCGCTGGGCGTATAGGTGTTGCTGTGTCTCATCCACGAAGTAGTATAGGGGCTGTTAGGCGTTCCGTAATAGCCTTGAAGATCGGGTGCCGCATAATTACTGCACGTATCGCTGAGACTACCGTCAGATGGTTTCAGTACTCGGGGTGAAAACGAGGTACTTGCCGGTCCAACGCCAGTTCCTCTTTCGCGATGATGAGCGGATGCGAAAAGAGCGGTGAATTCTGGACTGCCAGGCTTTGGCAGACTCTGAGAGCCCAACATGAGACGATCTCGCACTGATTGAGAGAGCTGACTGGCGCTGGGACCGGTGAGACTGTAGCTCTTATAATGGTGGCCCTGGCTGGATGCTGAGGAGTTGGCTTGCAATTCCGTTGTGCACGTTTGCGTGCCGCCGGACACTTTAACCTGCACCAAAGAGATAGAGAACTTGATTTAATCGACTCTATTTGAGTTAACAAACTTAACTTTGAGATAAATCAAGGCTGCTTTAAATTAAAACACAAATATTTAAACTGAGTATGTCTAATTGAAAAATACTTACTTAGTTTAACAAACGCGATTTTTATATTTATTTTACAATCATAATTAAGTTACTTGAAATCGAATCACTTTAACAATTTTTATTTCAAGTTTTAATTAGATTAAATAAATTGAGAAATTTTAAGATGCTAAAAGAAGATCTCAAGCATCGTAGAAATTTATAAATAAAAATTATAAATCTTGATTCTAGAATGAAGAACAGAAAAACCTGAATATTTTAAAGATTTATCGAATATAGAGATATTAGATTTTACACTCTCGCTCTCGATTTTATATTAATTTAAATATTAATCTAAACTTTAAATCTTAAAAGTCAAAGATTTTAAAAGTTATAATCGTTGATTCTCAAAAATTTAAGAATTAATAATTTTTACGCTACCTTGGTCCTCGGCACAGCGCTAACTTGAGCCGTCCTAGTGGCGTCCTTGTTGCCATTTTGAACGCCGTTGGGACTCGGACTGGTACCCGCACTGTGCCTTTTAACATAGCCGAAACTTTGCGGTACCCCGCGAACTTTGCTACTTCCGCTGGTCGACGTACCCGACGAAACTTTCTGTGGTTTCTCGCCATTCGCATATTCGGCCATGGCCTGCTTCCGATGCTTATCCTGTACATTTGAATTATTTTATTCATCATTATTAATATACATATATTATATATAATAGGATAAAGAGACTTTTGATCTTAATTTGACTCATAAATTAATATTTTTCTCATAGCCCTATCTTTTTCATAAGATTATCAACTTCATTGTTCAACTATTAATATAAGACAGATTAAGGCCAGACAGTCAATTTTAGTATCCATTTATAATAACAATCCATTCTATAATAACAATAAAAAATTATGGATACAATGGAATAAAAAATTTAAGATAAAATTAATTTCAATATTTGTTCAAGAATCTCACCTGCGATCTTCTGGAGGGACTAGGACTGGGAGGTGCGCCCTCCTTGTCTCTCTCCCTTGCGGCACCCGCCTCGATGTATTTTTTCCATTGCTGGCTGTTGGAACTGCTACTGGAACTGTTCGAACCTTGCTGCTGCTGCTGCTGCTGCTGTTGCTGTTGCTGGTGCTTGAAGGCCGAGCTCTCGGTTTGCTGAGAGCTGTCGGACTTTTTTACGTGCGGATGGTGACCGCTGGGATGTCCGCGTGAACCCACCACGCGGTACACCAGGTTATGATTGTTACCTTGCTGCGCCCCTTGGGGGGTGGCCGAACCTCCGCCACCCCCCACAATCACGCCTCCTCCGCCCGGCACCCTCTGTTTTCCATAGAAATAATGCATATCTGTTAATCGCATATAAGTAATATATTTTAATATATTTAATAATAAAATATATATTTTAATATATTTATAAGAGTCATGTGGAATTATATTTATTAGAGTTATATTTAAAAATAAAATATATACCTATCGCAAAAAATTAAACAAAAATTTACAATTCTAAAATTGCTCGAATACATATCCATTTATTTGTCTTATTTTGATAAGTATTTTATCGACATTTATTGTCAATAAATTATTAAAAATACCGAATATCTAAAATGAGATCGATGTCACTGTCATCATCCGCGTAACCAGTTAAAGACTCATAATAAGAGAGATATCGATTTCCAAGCTTACAAGTTAGAACCCTTGTGGCATGATTCAGAACATAGGCGTCACCTTGACGGGACGCTAAAATTTTTGGCTGCGCTATTCTCACATCCTCTAGGATAATCTATTTATATAATCCTATTTGTCTTATAAACGCGATACATCTATAATAAATAATTATTGTATAAAAGCAGTATCGACATTTTAGCATTTACCTGAAAAATATAAATAAAATAATGTGCAAACTTATTCAAGAAAAAAATTACACTCACGAATATAAAAATATAATACTATCTCTAAGAGATCATTGATGATTAACAAGAATCTTTCTTTAAGAAAAGTTTGAAGATTAATTATTTTTTTTCACATTACTTAATTATTTCTTTAAAAAGATGTACAAATTTCTGAAATTATCAAAACGAAATAAAGGTGTATGCCATTCCACTATCTTTCTACATATGTAAAATCGCGAATGACTCACAGGGGTGAAAGCAGGAAGGCCCTTCGGATTTTTACGGCGAAAGGATCGTAAACGTACGCGCATGGAAAGGCCATAAATGCGGGACAAAGGATCCGCGGGTCAAACGCGTTTTTTTCTACCAGTCTGTCTTTGCAAAGGAGCACGCACATATCAATTCGTTCTTTTTTTTCCACATAAAATTGCTTTCCTTTATTTAAAGAAAATAATTATAAGTTTCAATTATATATTCTGTATCATGTGTGATGTGAGAGTTTTAATTAAAAGCATTTGGTTTGCAACGCAAATAATTTTAATTATACAACACTTATGTCATGTTGATCTTTGATTTTCGCCCCTCATTTTTCTATTTTCTATATTTAATCTTTCCTGATCTCTGAATTTATCATCTTCTTATTACCTATGCTTTATTATATATATTTTTTAATTCTACGTTTTCTGGGTTTGACTTTTCCGTTATTCTCTGCGAACTTTGCTTTCTTCTATCATTAATATTTAATTCGTTTTATTCCCCGAATTTATCATTTTTTTTTTCTATTGAAGGCGGTACGTCACACGTTAGACGCAATCAACCTTGTCGGCAGGAAACAGCAAACATTCGCGTGCCTTTGAAGTACGCGAACCGGGTTCAGAGAGTCCAAATAAACCGGGCACCTCTCTTCCGAGTAGATGGTTTTCCGAGACTCTTTCGCGGCACGGAGTCCAAGGTTTATTTTTTGAAATCCTCGACGCGGAAACACAACCCATTTTTTACGATCGTAAAACACGCAGCACAGCAAGGCGACGACGCCTCGAATGTCGACTGGAATGATATCGATTGGTCGTCTCGAGGACAATTTTCGAACAAAAGACAAGAAATTCTCTTTTTCTCTCTTCAGCTTATATTTCCACACATTCGGAATTATATCCAGTATAGAAAATTTCATATAAAAATACTCCACACATTATCTCAGGTATTCTTCAGCTCAAATTTAGAATCATTACTTCGTATAAAATTGTGACATAGAGGATAAATTATTGAAAATTAGGATTTTCCAACAAAATTGAACGTAATATTATTCCTGCTACTCATTTCATTATTCCACTGCTCTTTAATTAGAGAAATTACTCACCATGAATTATTTCTTCTCTACGTGAAAAGTTTGCAAATCGGCTTATCCTTCACACATGACAAACATTTTTCTCTATTACAATTTCAGTTTATTATGAATTATTTCACTCACATCCTTTCTCTTTTATTCCTCTTTTGTAATAATTTTTAATCATGATTAAACAAAATGTTTTAGAATTATTAGGACAATGTTATATTCTGTATAAAAATAATTTTTTTAAGTTTATTATGCAAATTGATTCAGACTGTGTAAATTAAAACTAATTAATTAATTCAATATAAATTATTATTCCTGGAATAAACTTAAATTGCAATCATGAAACATTCTAATTGGCACGTTGAAGTTGATTGTGCTGTAATAATCAACAAATCCGGCGAAGATGTGTCACGCGGTTTTCTCTAATTAGAAATATTTTTATCAACAGCCTTCAATCGCTGACAATATCTTTTACAATATTTTAAGTAATAAAAATTTAGAATTAAACTTCTTTATGTTTTGTATTTAAAGGTGTCTTAATCTTTCTATATTTATTTTTGTTTCAAAATTTTAAATATTTTAATTAAAAAGTTATAAATAAAAAAATTTGAAGAATAAATTCTCTATCGTACACGATTTTTTTATTATTGGATTACGTTTAATCCACCGATAAACTTTCAATTCCGGATAGTTTAGACTTTTTTCTTTCGCTTGATTTAAGGGGTAGTTCTTTACTACCCTCGACACCGTTTTCATTCTAATGAGGATACACTCGATATTACTCCACCAATTAAGACAATTTATGTTCACCGCGATTTTCACCCCGGAAAATATAAAGGGCACCACTTTATCACCCCCGCACCTTCGGCACGGTTCCGAACGTAACGTACGAGGCGTCCGAATGTTAACCGCCGACTGTGAGGGTCGACGATCCATAGCTCACCCTCACCCCTCACCGGCCCTCTCGTCTCCCCACTTTTCCCTCGCACACCGTGTAATATTACTAACGGGAATGCATACTCGCCCTCCCGAATACCGCACCCGCTCGCTACAGGGTGCCGCAAGAGTAACGAGACTCGATTCAATTTACGATAAGAGTACAATGGTCACGTTGACTTTAGACTTGACTTCAGATTTCAATTGCATGTTTTTTCTAACTGATATTTTATTTATTATAGTTTATATTTTTTTTCTATATACATGTGTTAATATAATTATAGTATAGGTCATATCTATGTAATTTTCATAAAAAATTTATCTTTTAAAATTTATTAACGTTACAATTAAACATTAATTGTAAAATTATAAAATAAATGTATTATAAAGTAAATATCAATTATAAAATTGTCGAGAAAACTGTTCAGAATTCAAAGCGCGATATTTAAAAAAAAATTTTTATCCTAAAAAGAGATATATTATATTTCAATTTCGAATTAAAATTCTGTGATCATATACAGATCCCAATGAATATTTTTATTAACCAAAAGAGAGTTATTTTTTTTTCCTTCAAAAAGAGAATAAAATATTAATAAAATATTGTAATTAAAATGTCAAATTATAATATGTAATAAATTATAATATCAGAGTAGAAATTAAAGAATTCTTTTTTCATTTCAAAAAGCGCGGAGTTTCTGCGAGCTCTCGTTTGCTCTAAAGCACCATTTAATCGACTTGATTTACGTCCGAAAGGCTACAAAAGAGAAGCATTACCTTGATCAGCGATAAGAAGACCATGTACGAGCCGAGTTTCCTACGTTCCCGTTCCCTTATCTCGAAGGGGTTCGAAAAGGGTTGTTACACCGGGAACCGATAGCTCTCGTTTAAGATGGGCCTTGCGCGACCAGTCGATAGTTCAAGACCAACGTATTAGAGAGAGAGAGAGAGAGAGAGAGAGAGAGAGAGAGAGAGAGAGAGAGAGGATTAGGTATCCAGGGAACGACGTAAAGACATCTTCGAAGGAAAAAAAAGCCACCCTTCTCGCCGTAATCCTTTTACTATAGTTTGATCGCATTGAAATTCGGAAATTCGTTGAAGTTTGAAATTCAGGGAGTTTACACCCTGTATACATACATATTATTATACTATTTCCATCGATTAAATAATTATATATAATATATAAATATAAAGAAGAATTTATATTTAAAATAAGGCTGTTATATATTAAAGATTTGAAATTAAAACATGTAATTAAATTAATGTTTGTCTATATTTTAAACTTTCAAAATAAAGATCAGCTTAAATATATTTTATTTCCTTCCTAAATTCATAATCTCTGCAGCCATAAACATTTAATTAATCTATCATAGGGCTTCGGTGAGCGTCGAGATTGCAATTCAATTGTGGTAAGTGGTCCATCAAAAGAAATCAAGGAGAATATAGGGGACAGCAGTTATTATTTCATTATAATAATCATCGTTAAAAGGGACGTTTATATCGATATGAGCTTTAAAGCTATTAAAATGGTCGATTTGTAGTAATGCACGGATCTATATGAATAATTAATGGGTCGGCTTTTAACGGAAGAAAGAATTATCGTGTGCACTCTATCTTCTCTATCTTGGAAAAGAAAATGCTCATTATCCACCGGCTACCTCTATTAAGAATTAATTCAACAAAAGTTGATTATTTAAAAAAAAAATGTAAGCGAAATTTTCTTCGAAAGAGCTAAATGAAGCTCGCAGAAACGTTTACTTCGATATAAAGATGTAGTCTGATCTTTTGCGCAAGAATTTTTTCTCTTTTCTTTAATAAAGTTATAAGTAACTTTTCAATGTAGCGTATTATATTTCCATACAATCAAAATAAGAAAAAGAGTTAAGAAAAAAATATAAAAAATCTTATTTCCTGAAATATCATAGATATTTTTGTAACATCGATGTAGCTTTTTTCTGATAACTTTTTTCCATATAAAAGAGAAACGAAAAGAAACAAAGAGAAGTAAAAAGGGAAATAGCAGCATTTATTATTTGATTTGAAGTAGATATTGGTTCTATTCAACAACAATCTGCCGTGAGATCCGGTTGCATAACTCCTCGCGATGCAAATAATTTTTTTCGCATTTTCTTTTCTCTCGAATTATATATTTTTTAATTAAATTTTTTATTTAAATCTGAAAATGTGATATTCTAATTTTTAAGCGTGCTACCATATAATTGAAAATAGAATTAATATTATACATGTTTTACATATATTTAATACTTTTTATTATTTTCCATATTAATTTGAAATATTTTCACAAAAAAGCAATAATCTTTTTCCTCTAAAAATTATAGGATTATAGGATTTTATTATTTTAAAAGATTATGGAGGAGAACATTGATAATAAAATTTAATAATAAAAATATTAAAACTTTAGTTTCCATTTTTCTTTTGTTTTATCTGATGTACATTTATTTTATCAAACATTTTTTGAAATGGAAAAAGAACCGGTCGTGATGCGGGGGTCATCATTTGTATATTTCCACTTGGAGCTCGAGGACCGCAAAGAAGAACAGAAGACAAAATGATGATAACAACAGGCAAATATCGATATAAGAGCGATTTGAACGACGCGGAAGTTTGTTTTTTTCAGAACCGATGCTACTCAAGAGAATACTTCGAAAAGATGAACAGAAAAGGATAATTAACAAAAATTAGATAATTAGAAGAAGATCTGAAGAAGGTCGACAGCAACGTACATATCTGACGTATCATTATTTTGGCGGACTTCTATTTGGAGGAGTAGACTTTTAAATTTAAACATATTAAAATGCATCTTTATATTACGCTTTAAGTATGACAAAAAAAGTTAAAAAAATAACATAATTAAACTCTTGTACAGAAATTGATTTAAATTTGATTTGTGATTATATATTATATTTTATAATTGCATAGACTTTTATAATCGTATACTTGTGTATTCTTTCTGTTGTTAATTTTTGTTTATTAATTCAAGATTTAATTAATTCTGGTTAATTCTGGTTTTATTGACAGAAAAAGAAAATTGCATGCGGTAATATGAAAGCGGAGAAATTTTAAAAAACAGTGACTCGTAAGTCAGAGTCATTTTTTTGATGGTATGGAATACCCAATTCACGACAGCTGCGCGATGCAACAGCTGACGCGCACACATGCTCCACGCCTTGTGACTCGATTGTATAGGTTTGTGAGATCGTGCTTGTGCATATATCATCGCTCTTTGCCCTTCTACATTGATTTTAGTGTTAATTAAAAGGAAGATTGATCAACACGGTTGCACAAAATTGAACTCTGCTTCAAATTATCAAAGATAAAATGATTTATACTCAATAGAGCTTTAGATAAAAAGTTCTTGACTCTAAAAAAATTACTCATTTAATCGAGATATTTAAAAATGTTGAAAATTGTTTTAAATTTATATTAAATTATATCAAAATATTAAATTGTATTAAAATATTTGCGCCTCGTTAAAAAAAGATTCTCATTTAATTGAAATAGCAAATTTTTCATCAAATGTATAATATTAAATGTATTAGAATTCTGACTAGAACGTTCAAATTGACATTATCACTATATCACTATTGGCTCGTTTCCAACCACATGTGCCAATTATTGCACCAATGGTCTCTATAATCGAGAATATACTCGACGGCTGTCATCATTAGTCCCTTTAATCATCTAACATGTTACCGTTGAGTCAATGACTTGTTGAATTATGTCTTTAGTAACCACAAATAGCGAATATCATCCCCAATAATATTTCAATCGTGTGTTCAAACAAAAAAAAAAACATTTAAAAAAAATGTTAACACATACGAAAATATTGCATGGAAATTACAAAAAATAAATCTTTGTTAGTAGAAATATAATGTGTGTACTAATTAATCGAAAGATTACAAAACAGAAAAAAATAAAATTAGATTAAAATAGAATTTTGAAATGAGATTAAAAAATATTTAGACGGAGATGTTCTTTTTCAAAAATTCTTTTGCCTGGCAGAAGAGTGTATTAAATTAATATACGGATATTAATAGTCGGATGCGACTTGGATAGTTGAATCAGGAAGAAATAAAAATAGATGCTATATTTTTAAATATGCATCGAATTTTCCCCCCCTCTGTCTATCTCTCTTTCTCGCATTCATTCAAACAGCGCGTTATCGATTTCGAGTTTGCGGGTTCACTGACCTTGTGATGAGAGGGATGTCCCGTATGATTGGCGGAGTTGTGATTTCCGGCGGGAATGGAGGCCAGCTCCTCGATCGTGAGCTCCGCCAAGGCGTCGTTCCCGCCGCTGCAGCCGCCTAGAAGACCGCCGGCGACGACGCCGCCGACGCCGACGCCGACGCCGCCGACGACGACGCCGCCGCCGCCGTTACCGCTGCCGCTTCCCAGACTGACGCTCCCGATGCAACCGCCATCCGACCTCGCGACCCCCGACGGCCTACTCTTCTGCACCCGCCTCGAGGTCACCAGTTCCTTCACCCCCGACAGCTCTCGTCGCGAGCTGCCCACGTACCTGCGAATCAATCCAAATCAGGTGTCGCTATTATTACCGTATCCGGAAAATAATAAGTTAATTATACGATATAATCTGACTTGAATCGTTCCTGCAGCGTTTTTCTATTCAGAGTACATTTGTAAATTGTGAAAAAATAATATGTAAATAGTTGTTTAGATTAGTTGTCTTACAATTATTTAAACAAATACATAATTTCCTTTATCACTGCTGAGCAAATTTTGTAATTTCCTAATTTTCTCCCATCACATGATTGTAAATAAATTATTCAAGTTTATTTAATCCAGATAATAAAGAGATTTACTAATAATTTTTCATTTAATATAACATTTTATTAAGAAGCATTTACTGTCAGGATTTGTTAAAATTATATATCACTAATGTTAAAAAAAACATATAGTATAATTATCTAACAATCCCAAAATTTAAATTATAATATCTGAAAGAAAATCAAATATAATGAATGAATTTTCCAACTACTTATTAGTTAATTTATGAATTTATCTATCGCCATCAAATTGCTAATATTTTTTTTTTAGAAAAAAGAATAGGAAAAAAAAACAAGAATTGATTAATGCAGCCGAAGCAACTTTTGCTCGCTCGAAAAAAAAAAAAAAAAATACATGACAGCATGATGACGAGAGGCAAATACAACAGTTTTATTCAACGGTTGGATTTATGGTGCATGAAGTGTGTAAATATTTTTTTCGAACGTGTTGTTCGCATATTGATGCGGAGGCGATACATGTCTCTACGTGTGATTCATGGCGATAATAATCATTAATCTTCCGGCCGAGTGAAGCCGAAAGTTGCTCTGTTGCTTTTAAGCTACACGCGAAAATTGCTTATATTTTGATTATATAGATGTAGATGTAGATATTCTTCGCGCATTTCTTTACATCAGGCTTTCTCGCGATAGAGATATCACGTTTTATCACAATATTTTATTTATGCAAATGTGTTTAAATAATTCTGCTTGTTTGGATGTTATAGAAATTGTAATAATATGAAGAGAAACAGATATAAATTAATTGTGTTAAATTTAAGTAATTAAGAATAATTAATATAATTATAAACATATCTAATCCTCAACAGATTAATGAATTGGACCGTAGTTTCTTTATTTTTTCAAATAATTTTTTATTATACGCTAATTTAGATAAATGAAATTTAAATATCATAAAAATCCTCTCGTTTTGTTTTGGAGAAAAGATTTAAATGATATACTAATGCATCTCGAAAAAGAAATAATAAACACATTTACGACAAAGCCCTTGCATACGATTTTATAGCGAGTTTTGTAAATTTATCTTCCGTGTGCCTTTTTTGGAGGCGGTCGTTACTTTAACTGCCCTTACAGCGGGTTAATGCGCCTCGTAAAAAAAAAAAACATGCTTAACTCCGATATCAGGTTGAGGTTGAACTGATTCATGAGCTCAACATCTTGAGAAGAAAAAGGATCAAATGAAATTTCGAGGTTTACGGAGGTAAAAAAGGATGCGGACATTATCGCGCATCTCATAATTGCTGAAATTTACTTAATTAACGACTGAAAAAAATTTCTTGTTTCCTTCTCTCTTGTTTCCTTCATATCGTGTTGTTATACACACGTAGTTAATTAAATAAAATTCTAGTCGTGTAAATTTACGGAATTAAATTTTAGACATTTTTATTTCGATCGATTGTATCGTCAAAACAAATATAGTTAAAATATAATTATACATTATATTTTTGTATATATATTAAAAATTGTAAATTTCTTATTTTATTCAAATCGTAAGAACTTTAAATTTTGTACCAAATAAACTGTAATTTTAATTCGAGATCATTAATGAAATCATGCCTTAAAAATGGGAAATTAAATGGGTCTTTCTCTTTCTATAACAGCAGCCGGAAATATGTTTTTCCTTCCACTGCATTAACTTTAGGACTGTTTTTCGCATCTTGTGATTTATGAGCTCATTGATCACTTTGTTTGGATTAAATATTTGCGGAAAGCTCGACCGGCGTCGGAATTGCACGGTAACTTTCTAGCAGGCGCATGATAACTTTGTTCTCGCAAGAAACTTGAACAGCGAGCGGAAACTTCGAATGTCATTTCTTAAACTCGTTACTCGCGAAACTTCTTGATTACGAACACAATTAGCGTCGATAATTAAAAAGTTGTTACATAGCGGAAAACACGAAGGAAATCCGACGAAAGTCTCGCAAAAATCATCTGCAAATGTGAGAACAAAGTTGTCTCACTTTTTTAGAACATCCTATATACAGTTGTAATATTATTATTAACATATTGTGCTTTTTTATTTTCTCTCTCCTCTTTCCACTAATAAAAAAAAAAAGATATAATTTTGTGAAAATTAAGTTAAATACTTTAATGTCAATTTTTCACGACTTAAATCTTAACGTATTAAACTTATCGATATAAATTGCTAACTTTTAAGGGATCTGTCGAGCATCTCTGGCAAAGTATAACTTTTTGATATCGCAACGAACACGAACTTTATCAGGTTCTAACTTTACGTCTAACTTCGAAAAGCGATACTCACTGTCTAGCATTGACAAGAATCAGAAAAGAAAAGGAAGACAAAAAATTAAACTATCTTAAAAAGTTCGTACGATTTAAGAGAGTTATTGCAAAATTCACACCAAACAGTCAAATGATAAATTTTCTAGGAAATTGTTAGCAAATGTTCCGTAAAAAGATGAAATTATAGTTATAATAATTTTTAAAAAATTGGATAAAACATATATTTAAACTATATCATATTAAATCATAAAATTCGTGCGTATTTCATCTAATTATTTTAAATCTGAAAAAAATTTGACAGTAGATTAGTTTGAAATTTAGGATTCGATAAATGCTGAATGATTTCTCTCTCTCCGAAAGGAAATAAAGAATTTCTTACTTATTGTATACTATATATCAACGTGTGTCTCTGAATAAATTCTCTCTCTCTCTCTCAAATTTGGAGCAACTTCTCAAAGATCTACTATTCTATTATTAATAATTCTATTATTAATATATTAATAATGATATATCATAATAAAAAAATCTACATGAGGGTAAAATTCAAATTACACTTGAAAGAAATTATATTAAAATAAGTACAAAAAAATTATTCTTAAAAAAATGATCCTACTAAGAAATTATCATAATAAAGAATATCAAGACAAAAGCAAGGTTAAAAATTTTCATACAGATTACTTAAAGACGATGGAATTTAGATTTTTTCTTTCTTGTGCTAAAGGTGGACGCTAATAAATCTTTGCTTGAGAAACCGCGAGTGTTACATTTTATGCTGTTTAAAAACTAAACATTGAATCTACCAAGAGAACAGTTAGACTTTGTCAGACTTTCCCTTTCGCCCTCGGACTTTTCCGCCATTCGCAGCCTGTATTCGTGGCATTCATCAACCAACATTAAAACTAATTAACAAAAAGCTCCAAAGACAAATAGGATTATACGAGATTACCGTTCAGATGGGGCCGCTGCGCTTCTTCTAGCGGTTTCCAGACACCTTTTCGAGTCTTCCACCCTTACTTTATACTCGGGACACTGTCACACCGAAAACCGGAGAGAAATTACCGGTGGAGCGAAGGCCTCCCCGAGAATGAAATCGGGCGGAAACTATTGTCGATCCGGAATAACTTTGCCTCTTTTCGACGACGATGAGAGAACGACGATGTCGAAGAAGACGATGTCACTCCCCACCTTCGCTGGCTCGGCATCTACTCTTCTGCCTCGTCGTCGGAAAAAGCAACCCCCGGTCGCGATGCTCCCTCGAATCACCCTATAATAACGCGCCGACGCCGGCAGATCGCGCCACCGCTTCGCGACGCCGAATCGATCGTCGTGACGTCACCGCGTCCACGCAAGCGTCGCGACTGTTGCCGCTACCGCCGCGAATAATGGCATCTTTCTTTCTCCTACCGGCATTTTCATCTAGATGAATAGATCTTGCATGCTGCACAGAGTTTTCAATTACATGAATTTTTACGGTCGACCCAACAAAAGGTAAATGTTCGAAACGCGAGTTTGAAGTGTTCTATAAAGCATTTTTTTTTACATGTATAAATCTATTTTTTTATAGGAGCACCAAATTAAATCAAATCTAGATTTTGTAAGACTTTTATATTTTGGCTTTATATTTAATAAACCTCAACAAAATATTATATTACACACACATACATATCGTTATAATTGAAATAAATTATAATTCAATAAATTATAATTAAAAATAAATACGAAAATGTATAAAAATATAAACAGATTATTATTAATTTGTTTATACAAATAATTGATTCAAAATTTAAAATCTTATTTAAAATTCACGTTTTGTTTGTGTATGTAAACATGATTGAAATATAATCAACTTTTCAATAGATTTAAATATAAAATAGTATATAAAGTAGTATATGGATCTAATAAATTATGGATTTGAGTCATTATTGTACTGAATTTTTATATCGTTCTTAATAAGATTAGTGTACTCTTAATTAGAGCATTAATTTATCTCACAAGTTATTCATCTAAATAATTTATATTTGTACAGATCTTTTATCTTGTTATAAGCATGTAAAAAAAGATTATTTAATAAATTTCTAAAAAAAATTAAAAAATATAAACATGTACACATATATTAAATATTAAAAAATTTAAATTAATACTTTTCAAAACAATGGAATATTTTTTGAAATAATTATTTTTATTTTATTATTTTTTTGTTTTATTCGATAAATTTTCTTCCTATCTATCCCGAACACTCGTCACACATACACAAAATGAGCATCCTACTTATATAACTTATATATAACGCTTTTAGATAATGTCTATCTAGTGCACGTGCCAAGCGGTCGCGCAATGAGATGCACCAAAGAGATGCACGGCAGCATCCTCATCTCGTCAGAATGGTACGAGGAAAAGAGACACATCGCGTGCGAATCCTAGCCAAACAGAGAAAGAGAGAAAGAGAGAGAAGAGGACAATGCTGACAATGAGAGAAAGAGAGAGGCTGTTGTTATAAAGGACACAAAGGCGCTTATCTCTCTGCATGCAGTAACGCAGCTTCGTTCACCACTCGGCGTGCGAATGGCCGCCTTCTTCTCGTGCGGTAAATTGATTTCTCGCTTCGACATATGAAAATATACATACACATATATATCGTTCATCTTACAATTAGTTGAATGCGGAAACGTATTACTCCTGCTCCAAAGGACACAACCAAAAGTAAAATCAATCGACAATAATCATATATGAAATCGACAGAAATATATAACATATCTTTATGTAATAAAATAAAATCAAAATTTTACATTATTCACAATAATTATTTGAGTAAGTAAAAAAGTAACTTTTTCTTCACATTAATTAAAGGAGAAATATAATAATAAACAAAAAATAGATACTCAAAGATCAGGAATAGATACTTAAAAAGTAGATCAAGTAATTCTAATATTAGTAAGTGATAAAAATCTCTTTTGGTCAGCCACACATGATACTTATCATAAGGAAGAAAGATACGCCACAAAAATACATATAAACATATCGAATACGATTCTTTCGGATCATCGGATGAATAATATATATATATATGTATGTATAGATCGATGCACACACACATTTATTTTTAAATATATTTAGCCGGGCTTTCTCTCGTAACGCCAAAGGAAGAATACTTTCGTAAGTCCGCGATAATCGTCAAAATATGCCGAAAGTCTTTGTTGAAGGTTCGACGAGGTTTCCCTTAACGCGATGGCGATGAGGGGTCGTAGAAGGGTCTCTCGGCTGAGTATATTGAATTTCCGAAAAGAGCGCGTCGGGTTTCAAGCGGATGATACGCGAGCAACCTCGATTATGCCAAAGCAAGTTAGGCGAAGGGGTCCATGTCGTGCCCTCCGGCGCGTTTCCGGACCACATTTATGGCAAACAATATCCCATAAAACGCGATATGACCCGAGAGAAGAAATCTTTCTTAATCATCGGATATATCCTTGAGAGTCAAATTATAAATATCACGTAAATAGAATGTCAATAAAACGTGATGCTTGAATAAATTATCCCGATAAAGAGAGAGAAAGCGAATCTTTATTATAATTTTAATTTTAAGGAAATATATGTTTTTAATTATATGTATATACATATGCATGAATCTGAATGATCTCGATTATTTAAAAATTAGGAATTAAGAAAAAAAGGTCAAACAATAGTACCTTAAATTTTAGTATTGTTAGTTGAAAGATATACTCTACATCTTTATAATATATCCAGATGAAAGTCCAGCATTTTTCATTTTTTTTTATTATCAGTTTAAAGATTTGATTTTATGCTGGAAATTCCGCAACTTCTTACAAGAAATTTAATTCATCGGAAGATCGTGATAAATGTTTGTAGTAAGATCGTTTTCGTAAACTAATCGAATGACCAGCCGCGCTTTTATTCGATCGCCGTAAAAGCAGTCTACGCGGTGCTGAGTAATTGGATGCGTCTCCGGAAATAGCCTCATGAATTTTGCATAATTAGAGACCACGTAGTCAGACTATCCGGCAGAAGCGTCTTTCTCGCGAGCCTTGTATATGATTCACTCGTCCGACATGCGTGCGAAAATGTCTGAATAGATTATCGCAGGTGGTATACGAGCTTTCTTCGTCATCGAACTAACAATAAGTATGATAAATTTTTGAATTTAGGTAGCTTAAAGGATACACATGTTATAAATGAATTAAATCTTATATATAAAAGAAACAATTATTTATTTTATGCTTTTTCGTGCGCAAAATTCGGTGGCTAGTAAATTCTTAGCTTTTGTATCGCAGACTCGATCGGAATATTAATCGTCGCATAATAAATAGCGCAAAAAGTTCGCGTAACACACGAGAGAGACTAAAAATTCCAGTGTGATCGATACAAGAAGGGCAAAGAACATGTACACGCTTCGCCTTCGCGTTTCTCCAATAGATTTGGCGGGTGTGTGAAGTTGGCACCCCTATGTTATGCTATCATAGTTCTGTTAAGAGTCCTGAGTTATTTAGAACCATAGGAAGAGTTGTTGATAATTATTAGAAATAGTTCCGGTCATTACGATAACGAAAATCAGTTTCAAAAAGTAGGAGTGCCAACTTCACATTTTTTTACACATCGAGTTCTAATAGTTTTTAGCAGAGTTTTGAGGTTCTTTTAAATAGTTATATAGTTCCTGATTATTTTTTTAAAGAGTTCTGCAATTTTTAGATATTTCTAAAATATCTTCGATATTGAAAGTATGTTTTTTTATCTCTATAAAAATTGCAAAACTCTTTCAAAAAATAATCAGGAACTATGTAACTATTAAACAATTTAAATTTACTCACCTCACGGTTGCTCCTTTGTTGCCCGATGCTTCCCCGGGACCTCCTTCTCGTACAAGTTTCGAAACACTTGCACTCGCGTTACTTTTTTTCGTTCGCGACGCGCGGCGACGCCCGGGTTTTAGCTATCACAATCTTCGGTAAAACGCGAGACTCGCGAGAGCTTATTCGCGCGCGAATAAAAGCGAAGCTCCATTTTCGCGTCGCTGCTTTTTCCAAGACCCACTTTTCGCAGGGGCTTATCGAACGAAGATGATCAAGAGAGCGACTTTGCCGCGACGCACTCAAGTCGCCCAAGGACGCAAGCGAGACGAATATTGAGCGAGATTCACGGCCGACGAGATCAATCTCACGCGTGCGATCGCGATTACGATATTGGTACGTGCGACGCGATCGGATTTATACGATAATTAACCACCAAAGACGCTAATTAATACACTCGTCCTTCCGCGGACCGGCAAGAAGCGCGCGACCATTGATCACAAACAACCGAAGAAGAGCACTGGAGGTGGAGCTAGACTGGCACTGCCAGTTTCGGAACGCGCAGCGACACGCGCGCCACGTCGTAGTGGTGGGGGTATGTAGAGGTTGCGACGTGGGAGCTCGGCGAATCACGTCGCGACTACATATCCCCACCACTACGACCTGGTAGGGACATGTAGTCGCGACGTGATTCGCTCAACCTCGCACGTACGTTGCGTCGCGAGCCCTACAATGCCCCACCACTACGACTTGTCGCGACGTGTCGTTGGTCGTTGCGCGTTCCGAACCTGGTAGTGCCAGTCTAGCTCCACCTCCAGTGCTCTTCTTCGATTGTTCGTGATCAACGGTGGTCGCGCGCTTCTTGCCGGTCCGCGAAAGGACGAGTGTATTAATTAGCGTCTTTAGTGGTTAATTATCGTATAAATTCGATCGCGTCGCACGCGCGAGATTGATCTCGTCGGCCGTGAATCTCGCTCAATATTCGTCTCGCTTGCGTCCTTGGGCGACTTCAGTGCGTCGCGGCAAAGTTGCTCTCTTGATCATCTTTGTTCGATAAGCCCCTGCGAGAAGTGGGTCTTGGAAAAAGCGGCGACGCGAAAATGGAGCTTCGATTTTATTCGCGCGCAAATAAGCTCTCGCGAGTCTCGCGTTTTACCGAAACGCGTCGAAGATTGTGATAGCTAAAACCCGGGCGTCGCCGCGCGTCGCGAACGAAAAAAAATAACGCGAATGCAAGTGTTTCGAAACTTGTACGAGAAGGAGGCCCGGGGAGGCATCGGGCAACAAAGAAGCAACCGTGAGGTGAGTAAATTTAAATTGTTTTATAGTTACATAGTTCCTGATTATTTTTTGAAAGAGTTTTGCAATTTTTAGAGATAAAAAAACATACTTTCGCTTCGTTATATCGAAGATATTTTTAAAATATCAAGTTCTGGGGAAAGACGTTAGAGTTCTGAATCGTACTCGATAAGACAAGAAAAAACGTGAAAACCGCATGGCTCTATATCTATTATAGTTTCGAAGAGATTGATTTTTTAAAATTAATACACTTTTATACGAAACATTTAGAAAATCACGAACTCTAACGTTTTTCACGAGAACTTTATATTTTAGAAATATCTTCGATATTGAAGGTAGGTTATTTTATCAAAAAATTGCAGAACTCTTTCAAAAAATAATCAGAAACTATATAACTATTTAAAAGAACCTTAAAACTATTAGAACTCGATGTGTAAAAAAATGTGAAGTTGGCACGCCTATTTTTTGAAACTGATTTTCGTTATCGTAATGACCGGAACTATTTCTAAAAATTATCAAGAACTCTTCCTGTGGTTCTAAATAACTCAGAACTCTTAACAGAACTATGATAGCATAACATAGGGGTGCCAACTTCACACACCCAGATTTGGCTTGCTACTTAAAACCTTAATTTGAATATATGTACGTAAATCAGAGCTAATAATAAAGCTTTCTCTCTCTCTTTCTCGGTTGGTCGCGTGTATTTCATTGCAACAACGAAGAGAGGCACAGGCATGATGAACTATAATGAACGAATCACGACGCGAATCCACTTTGTGTGTCGGACAATATCTAAACTTTGTCTAAAATAGAAAGCGTTTCTATGGTAGATGCATTCAAAAACAGAAAGCCATGCGCATAATCCTTAGCCGCTTAGACGTTATCCGAGAATTAAATAAAATAAAATCATCTAACAAAGACTGAAAAATATTTTGCATCGATATATCCTCCGATTTTTTTATATTAAATATTGTGAAATTTTAAATTTATATTAATATCTGCACGAAACAAGGTTTTTTCAAGCAAATGGCGCGAAATAACGAAGCGAAAGTTTTCTATTTATTTCAACGGTGATTTTAATGAAGATCAGTGACGGCTTATCGAAGGCTGTGCGAGATGCGTAAGACTTGGCAGGAATGATGAGGGTTTTTCATCGAAAAGCGCTCGCGACAGGCATAGACCCGAGCTTTCTTGATCAATACTCGACGCGCGCTCGGCGTCGCCCACGCGGCGCTAATTTATCGCCGCTCTCTCGCGTGCGCAAGCATTGCGCCTTCGCACCTTTCTCTCATCCATATTTCATTCGGTAAAAAATGATCCATCCGGTCGGCGATTCAGCAAAACTTTTGCGACGCGTGTCGCGAATCGCTCGCGTGCTCGACGTTGATATGCAAAGTTCAATCGCGAAAAAGCTTCTCCAATCCCTTTTTGCTGATTCGATTTATCGGCGATCCTTTCTTAGAGTTTGATAATAATCATTCGTCGCGACGTTATTTCTTTAAAACGTATTTTGTTTCATGCAATTTCTGTATATTATAAGTGTATGCGCCCAGGTGTAATTTTTTTTATTAAATACTAATGCTATAATTCATTCATTAAATGTCGCAAAAAAAATTTAATTAATTAGAAATTGATTGGCAAGAATTGCAACTAAATTTATAAATTATCTATTGATTCCCTTTTGAATTTATAGCTTATAGCATAATATGCGCTAAGAGTTGATGATTTTAAATATGAATAATGCGAAAAAGTTAAAAAAATAGGGACTTACCTGTCATGCTCATGATTATAGGAGGGATTAAGTCTGCGTGCATATAGAGACGCGCCACCCTCGGACATGTATCCGTCGCACAAATCCGACAAGGTTCTGCTGCCAACGTTCATGCCACCTCCACGCAGCACTTCGCCGTCACTCAGATAACCAGAAGCGACGTCTACGTCAGTGTAGTCGTGATGACCACTGACATGATGATGCGACGATGAGTGTAGAACGGTATATTGTCGGCCCGTCGTGCGACTCGGAAGGGTCTGCAGGCCCCGGGCCCCGGGCGTGTAACCGCGCAGAAGAGGCTGCATAGGTTTTACTGTCATCTCAGCCTCATCGTCTGCCAGCGTACCGCCGCATGTTGAGCTCTCGGACAGCACCTTTATGGAAAAATAAAAGTAAGCGTTTTTTGACACGTAATTTTTAACTTTTGATTTTATAAATATTGTTTAAGATTCGTCAAATTTAGTTTTGCTTCCAATCGCATCGGATATAATAAACAATTTATGATAGTAGATACTCGATGTAGATTTATATCACTATATATCTTTTAATTTGAGAAAAATGAAGATTTTGAAAATAGATAAGATTTTTCACGCTAACTTTTCTTCTAACAGAAGCTTTTTTCAAAAACTTAGTTTTTTAAAAATATAATTATAATTAATGTATTGAAAAAATTACGACAAAAAAATTATATTAAAAAAGAATTCATAATTCTTTCTAGGGTAAGCATCAATTCAAATTTTGAGTTGCTACATATGTAATTATCTATTACTATAATTATTAATTATAAAATTATTATAATTATTATCTCCCGATTTCACCCAGTATTATGTATATATAAAAAATACTAACCTTCTCCAATTGCTCGAATGTAGTGTCGATCTTTCGATTAGGAATTGTCTTGATCTCACTGCCACTCTCGCTGCTCGGTCTATAAATCACACTACTGTCGCTCGAATTACTTTGCCCGGTACTGTTAGAATTGCTGTGCGAGCTTTCAGACATGAGGTCCGAGATACTCGGCATAGGCGACACCATCGCAACTGTATTGGGATCAAGTTTGCGATGAAGAGTATCGCCGCTCTTCGGCTTCGTCGGCGTTGGCACACCACCGGTCAAGCCACTCTCTTTCGACGGTTTCGACGTACCCTTCACGAGAGCGGTAGGTTTTGGGATGCTGGAATTCGGACTGAGCCCAGGATTCGCCAAATTCGGACCCTGAAGAGGACTATTCGAACCCGTTAGCAATTTACTGGGCCCAAAGTTTAGATTGCTCTGCGCGAGTAAAGGGCTTGCGAGTTCATCTTCAATATTAGCTGGCTTCTCATCAGCTACTGGATTTATATGATCAGTCAGAGAATCCTGTTTTTCGTTGGAAATGTCAGCCGATTCGACTTCTTCTTCGCAAATAACTTTGTCCTGGTTTGATTCTAAAGTCTTTGATGGTAAATCGAAACTTTCCATTCCCGATTGTTCTTCTAAAACTTCCGGTTCTTTTTGCTTTGACGCGAAATCCTTGCAGTCTGATAAATTGGCTTGATTCATGCTTAGGGTGCGATTAAAGACGTCGTTCTCGCGAGTGAGCATTTCTACCGTTTCAGACGTCTTGATGATGCCGTTGGTATTCGCCAAGATAGCCTTTTGCATCATTAGGTCTTTGTTCAAACCGTTCGGCGGCGATTTTACATTTTGCAGATGAATTTTCTGATCCGGTATCTTGCCTGGAAGCTCCATCTTGGGTCTGGGCGAAAGTTTTGTCGTAGGGAGTTCAGTCTTCAAATTCGCATTCTTGATATCTTGGGGATTGATCTGTCTAGGCGGCGTCAGGGCTGGAAGACTCATCTTTGGTGACTGTGCCACCGGCTGCTTTACTAGTTCTTGAAGATTCGGTGTTTTCCTATCGTTCGGTAATTTGGTAGCCATCACTTTACTAGCAATCTTTCCATCTTGCTCCACAACCGGATTATTATAGGGCATTGTTAATTTCTCCGAGGAGCTTAGCGGGCCTTTGCTCGTACGTGCGATCTTACTTTGAGCTTTGCTTTGCTCCTTCCTGCTTGACTTTGGACTTGCTTGCTTTGCCGGCTTGGCCGATTGCAGTTTCGATTTCAGCGCGCGACTCTTCGGCGATTCCTGAGCTTGAGCTTTGCTTTGATCGCACAGGGACGTTGAACTGTCCGAGTGTTCAGATCGAGCAGAAGAAAATCCAGAAGAACTCGAAGTGCGTTTTGAGACTCCCGAAGAAGCTTTCCCGCGCTCTTGATTCTTCTCCTTGTTGTTGAAGAGCTTAAACTTGTCTAACACAGAATTCTTATTTGGCTGAGGCGCCGGAGTAGTGTTTCCAGAATATGGCAAAGCTTGTTGTTGGACCCTTAGGCCCCCGTTAGGTCGACCTACTGTGGATGTTCGAGGACTGCAAATTAAAATAAAATAAAATAAAATAAAATAAAATAAAATAAAATAATAATTAAAGCAGGAAAAGTCAGACAAAAGCCATTGGAGAATTCTTCTATTTTCTCGACGCAAACTTTACCTCGGTGTAGTGGCTGTTGGTTGTCGATTCGTGTTTTGACTCCTAGGTTGCGGAATAAATGAAAGACCGCCCTGGGATGATTGCTGCTGACTCGGACTAGTGCTCCTAGAACTGCTCGCGCTGCCCACGCCGCCGTTTCCGTGTTTCAAGCCTACTGAAACAAAGGAATATAAAGAATTATTAACATCGAAATATTTTTCTGCAATTTGAATGCACTGTCAGAATTTTGTTTTTGATTGAAAAAGAGCGAAGAAAAGAAGAAGCAAGGGTGAAAATTGGTTATACATAATTAAATAATTTTATAATTTATAATATGCAAAATAATATCGTAATATAGGACCTGCAATACATATACATATATCAGTTGCAATATGCAAAGCATAATTTGTTAGACATGTTTTTTTTTTTAAATGCTCCAAAAATAATCTCCTAAATTTTAACGATTACTTTTTAATTTTCTTTGAACAAAATAGAATCAAAGATAATAATTGTAATATGGTAACAATATTTTTAAGAACAATAAAAATCTAGTAATAATAAAATTTAACGATATCAATTTAAATAGAAAATAATCTAATGCTTATATTTAATTTTATTTATAATTAATTTATAATTTATAATTAATTTTCCCATTATCTCGAGTCTCTAATAACAATGAATTATGACTGTGAATTTTCCATTCAGACATCGCTCGGCACTCTGTCATTGGCCGTCTCAATATAACGATGATCGGCCGCATCATTAAGCGCGCACAGCCGCATGGCTGTAATTCTGACTGGCTGCATGTGCATGCACCGTGCATACGCGTAATGCAGAACGGGCACACAGAGCATCGTAGACAAAATAAACCGCCCGTGTTTACCGAGAGCGAGAAGATTAATCCACTATATCGTACTGTACCACCCGATCCGCTCTTCCAGAGTAATCGTAGACGTTGTTTCTGTCAAACAATCCGCGTCGGCATGCAAACTCGCGAGCGAGAGAACGAGATCTCGAAGCCGTAAATAACCGTGATTAATTATCGAGACTATATACGTACGAGCCGATTCGTATACGAGATTAATGATTTTAAATTTACCCGTATAAATTGGCCCTTCGCGATGAGAAAAATTTAATAAATTTTAAAACTGAATCTTCTTATTACATGTAGCGATATGTAGATAGCAATTTTATTAAAATTGAAATATAAAATTATAAAAATTAAAGAATCAAGATTAATTTCTTACAACTCAAATAGTTAAATACATTATAATTTTCAATTCAATATTTTTATTTTTTCATTATTTTATCTGTAGATAATATTTCTTTTTTATATTCTTTGTAATAAGTTAATACTTTCTTTGTAATAAATATTGAATTTACGAAGCTACAAATTGATAGAAACAAAGATTGTGAATTTTTCAACTCTTCGGTGAATTCAGCTCTTCTCTGATATATCGTTTCGAGATCATGTATGGATTTCGCAATCGTTATCGCTCTTCTTCATTGACCCGCGCTTGAGAGTGATTTGCAGTGATTTACGGTTACCTAATTCTCGTCTCAATTGTCTCTGCGAGCGTGACACAAATGTGGTTGACACAAGACGAATGAAAGCGTTCGGCGATGCAGAAATTTTACGATGACTGACATGACCTTTTATCGCGCTTAATGCGACATGTAATCTGCCTTGTTTTATTGGTTCATTCCTCGTTGCGATAGCTTTAATTGTTTAACGACGTTTTTAGCGACGACAAAAATCCTTTCTCCATTCATACGTGTGTGTGCGTAATTAAATATAATTTTTATTTGACTCAAAATTATTCAATTACAATGGAAACTGAATTGGCTCTTTCAAAAGAAAATTTGTCCTTAAAAAAAAACTATAAATTCTATATAAATAATAAATATTATTAGCTCTTACTATGTAAATTGCTAAATAAACACATACAATTCTGCAATTTTATTATTTTTTGAAAAAGATCACAACTATAGAGATTCGGTAAGTTCTCACGACGTTTGGAGATAAAGCTAGAAAGCTATTCTGGATATTAGGCAAAGATATCAGTCGAGGTTTCGTCAGTGTTGAGTAAAGATCGAATCTATGTTCGGAGCGGCCCTATCGAAACCGCCAGTCACGGGGTGTCGTAATAAATTCGATTCCTTTTTTTATCCAGTGCACAATGAAGGAGGAAAAGAGATGGACAGTTTAGGGGAGTTAAAACGTGACCGAGCATTCGCTCGCCTGTCACAAGAATAATTCATCGTGCGAGTCGCGCGATATCGATCGATCTGTCGTGATATTAATGACAATCGTGTATTGTGAATTTTCGAAGTGACATGACAGGTAGAATCAGAGACGATTGCGTCGATTATGCTAACATTTTGTCGATTAAGAAATTTAAGAGTTAAATTTAAGTGATTCTATATTATATGAAAAATTTTTTACTCATCAAAATATTCTATCAGTTTGTACGATAGAGTCTTATGAAGAATTTCTTACAATAAAATCTCTTACGAGAAAAATTGATAGAGAGAAAGATCTAGTTATCTAATTATCAAAGATTCTTTACAATAGAATTATAATCAACAGAATATATTTATCAAGATTTTTTTTTGCAAAAGTATTAATTAATAGAATGTTCAATTTTCATGACAAACTTTTTAGAGATTTTTTTTTAGGAATATATTCTATAATCTAGACGTCTCTATAAACGATACCTTTTGCAAATATCAGCCTTGTGTGGAGAATTTCTTGCAAGAGAATCGTGTGACTGCACTCATTTACTCACTTCACTGACACTAATGTTCACGTCTCCCCTTCGCTATCCTCTCATTGCTTCTTCCGTTCGAGATAAGACAATATCGGTCATGGTGTGGGAATGCAAAAGGGGATGCACCTGATTTGTTTCCCATGATCGATATAATAATATAAGTGTGTCATCAATTAACAATTGTATAAAAATATCATTAATTTCCATGATTAATTAATTTCTATGAGTTTTTTCCTATAATTTGTATAGTATAGGTATCTCTAACGAAATAATAAAAATTATAATACAATTCAAAAGATCCTTATAATACTTTTTAAGACTCCCTCGTAACAAAAATAAATCATTTCTATAGATAAATAGATGTAGATAGAATTTTTAAAAAAATGTTTCTATACAACTTTTTTAATATTTGTAAAGCCCTGAAAATAATAATAAATAAAACTCTGAAACTTTTATACATACTTTGCAAAGTTCATTATTGACAATCGATTAACAAATATTCCAAAACACAAACAAAATTTAGAATTAATTCACACAACCCTCAAGATTTTTACAATAATTTGAAACGTCTCGCGTTGATACTTGGTTATGCCGTTCAGAAATAATTATAACGTTTGCAGAGCTGCAGCTCGCGCGCGTCCTCTCGCAGTCTCTCGCGCGTGCAAACTCGTACTTACATTTTGTACGAGCTCATATACTCCCGGTACAGTCTTCTCGGGACCCCCTCGGTTTCTCCCTTTGTTTCTCCCGTTCGAGAGCGCATCTGAGTACGGAGGGACCGCGCTGCAAGGCACTACAACGGTGCAACGCGAAAAAGCATTGCATTTCACGAAGCATGCACGGGTATACGTGCATACATATACACATATATCGCGAACGCAATTGACAGACCAAGATTAACTTCAGCGGTGATCAGCTTCAAACTTATCATCGTTTTATCAAGTTTCATCTTCTATTTGTTAATTACGTATATATTTAAATTAAATTTAAAATCATAAAAATCACAAAATTAAATTAAAAAATTAGATTTGATTTAATATATTAATTTTTTTAATAACATTAATATTTTGTCCGAGTTTGCATTTTAAATTTTGCGTTAAGCACAGCTTAATATGTATAGATTTTTATATTATTATAATTTTAATGTTTGACACGTTTAATGAAAGTTTTCGATGCAGTTTATATAAATATAAATTATAGAAATAAATATAAATATATTTTATAGAGAGAGAGAGAGAGTGCATAGATATGGAAAATATGAATTATTTAAAGATAATATTAAAAATGGCACAAACATACAAGATATAGCACTCGTGTGTGTGTGTGTCGTTTATATAAAAGCAATATTCTTCAGTAAATTAAAATGAATCATATGTAAATGTCGATACATGAGAACCACTTGTTAGAAATGCGCAATGTACCGTACGCCAACAGTAAAAGTCTTTTTCTTCTTTTCTTTTCTGTTATTCCTTTGTTTTTTATTTATTGCACATACTATACCATACATATTTCAGCGTAAAATTATAGATATGAAATTTCAGATATGAAAAATTGGTTATCCAATATACGTGTACTCATAGTCATCAAGTATAATTTAAATATTGAAAAAAAAAGAAAGAAATACTTGGGAAAATTGAGAACTCATGCAAGAACGCGCGATTTAAAAAATGCGATTAAATCCAAAAGATTGACAATTCGAAAATCTATAAAGAATTTGGAAAATTTAACAATTTGATCAAAAAGTCTAAAAGTTTTGATATTTCCTAATCTAATTAATTTTCATTATATATTCAATTTATAGAATTTTATTTGTCTTATCCATCTTGTTATAAAATTGCATCGTATTTCTTTTATATCTTTCATCATAATTTACATAATTATGTAAATTCTTTGCCTCGATTTTGTAAAATTTTAAGATCAATACAGTAAGTTTAATGTTTAATTTCGAAACGTCTCGAGTTTAATCTGGACCATAAGTTGAGACGTGCGGAGATGAAACGGAACGCGATATTGCGTGTCACGAATTTCTTCGTGAGTGCACAGACAAGGTTTTCCCGTAGATATGAACCTTTAAAGAAAACGTTTATGGCGCATAAGCGCGATAAGCGCGATCTACCCTCGAGCGTCTCTCAGATTGTCGAACGTTTATTTTTTTTTCTTTTTTATATCGAGAGTGTTACTTCCATCCCCTTTCGCTTATCATGGATGGAGTGTATCTTTTCACTCTTCACAGAAAATAAATATAATGCAAATGCATTCGTCTCATAACAAAATAATCGATATGATAAATAAGCATCCGAGAACGACATAAAAATTCAAAGTCCGAAATACTAAAACAATACCGAGGTATAATCGATTAATTTTTTAATATTTTTGTTATTCTTGATAAAAAAATAACATTTAAAAAATAATAATGTATAAATATTGTATATAATTAAGAACACAATAAAATAAAATTTTAAAGAATTACATATTATATATAATATAAAATATTTAAAAAATTTTTTTGGGCATATATATGATCTCTATGTATACATAATTAATGATATTTGATCTCTTTCTCTCTATCTTGAGCAAATAAAAATTTATCCTACTGACCTATGGTATGTGTGTGTGCAGAGTCAAGATTAGATACGCACGGTTTAGATTCAAGTTACGTCTTAGCTCACTTCAAAAAGATGGTTGTCGAGGATTAGAAGAACCCTTAGAAGTTTTCTCGATGATTAAGTCTGGCCTTTTTCAAGGAATACTCCGCTCTATCGACTAGCTGTCGAATCGATTTGCTCGACGACCGACACGTGTTACATCACACCCCGTGTCGGGCTTCCGGCTGATTAGCAGTCGGTACATATCGCATAGGGATGAATTCCTTTATCTTGATTAGGAGAGAAAAAAAGGGACAGAGAGAAGAATTGGACGAAAATCAAATTATGACGATTAGAGAATGGACGTATCCGTAAAATGGGAAACGACGTCTGGACTTGAGGGGGTGAATCTTAATTCAGGATAAGTAATTCGAAATGCAGTATACCCTGATACGACATCTGGCCTTTCTTAACGTCTTGTGTTGGCAAAAACACATATAGAAAAATTCACAATGCTATATATATTGCGATAACAAAAATTACTTGATATCATTAAATTGACAGATATTTATATGCAGATTCTTAATTTTAAAAAACAACGTTTTAAGTGAAAGATATGATTGTCGAGATCTGTTACGCGCTCTACCTATATAATATTTATTCGTCGTATTAATATATTTTCAAATAAAATGGAGAAGGACAAAATACGGAAAATAAATAAAATTTCCTGGCAAACAAGCCGACGCTTTCGTAATAAAATGAATTTGATGCGACGCGAAAGAGAAAGAGAGGGACTATTACATGCGGTCGTTAACAAAGTTAGTGCCTCATTCTTTTTACTGCGATTGCAAAGTGAACGTAAAGCGGAAGATAGCAAGTATATATGTCTACGAAGGAACGAGAAAACGAATAGAGATAATATCGCGTTCGTAATTGACGGGAATGGCGATCGAGAGGTCGTTTCAATTTCGATCGTCCCTCGCGGGCTTTTTTTCTCTTGTGTTTTCTCGCGCACGTGCGTCGAATTAGCGCAGGGTGGAACACCGCGTTCCCCCTTTTTCTCCTGTATTCGCGGATCCCCACAGGCGTCCCGTGGGATCGACCTAAGCCCCAAACAGACTGTGACTCACACAAACCGCACACAAACTGTACAAAGCCTCTTTTCCTTTCGCTTGTCAATCTGCCTTCCTCGTCCTCCTACTCTTCGTGATTCAATGTTTAGCGACTTTAACTCTGATAAGATCCGAATACATGGAAGATAAAATGTAGAGTACCTTAAAAAGGCGCCCCTCGTTCCCTTGAGATTCTGTTTCCCAACAAGATTTGTTATCTGCATCCCTCGTGTATAATTTATCAATTATGTTATCGTAATAACAAATTCTCTCTTTAGATAGGAATATATTACGATTACGCACAATAGCGTTGTCTCAAATACTATAAATACTATAAATTTTTCTATATTAATTTCACTTCTTATATATTTTTTACTGGCATTTAAATTTTTAATTTAGCTAATCTATTAATTTTGGAGCTAGATAGTATAATATTTCTGATGGTTGATAATAGGATATTAGTATTTTTCTCTTATTTTAGTTTTTTATTTTCCATTTATGCAAATTGTCATGTGATGAAAAATAGATAAAGTGTTTCGCTCAAGTCTTCCTCGTATAAGCACTCGCTTATACCAAATAATAAAGCGTGCAGCTAATCTCATTGCGCTTAAAGAAGAGCGGATGAGACACGTCTCCCTTTCTCTCTATCTCTCTATCTCTCTCTCTCTACAATGAGGGTTAATGAAAAATAATGAAATTGCAAATCGTGATGGACGTCGGCGCAGGTGGGGGTACGCGAGCGTAACGGTGCGTCGGACGATGATGAGATGCGATGATAAACGATGATGATCCCGAGACCCGTAAGATATAATGTAGCGCATGTACCGAACTCTCTCGTCCCTTTCCTCTCTTTCTTCCCCTAGCGATCGAACCAGGTGCCTCGAATATACCTCAAAAAGGTTCGCCATTAACTATACGATAACGGAATCACCTGTCGCTTCACGTCTTGATTGATTCGATAATGCTCTATGGATACTTGGTAAAGATTGATAAAAATTATTGTATCTGATCCATTGTATCCTGATTTATTTCATTATTTTTTGTTTATAATTGCTTATTTGAAAAATGATTTGAAAAAAATTAATTAAGATTTGATTTCTATTTTATATAAAATCAAGATGTAACTTTTTATATCATGCAAATAATCAAATTAATATAAATTAATTCAATTTTATGCAAACATATTTGAATCAGTATAACTTTGAAATAATTTAATCATTTACAACTATTTAATTATCTATGGTTGTACATATTTATATTACGAAGTCTTTGAGATTCATTTTGAATGAGAAGTTCATGTTAGTTCGCTTATGAATAAAATGAACACGTGTGCCTCTTCAGATCTCGACTTAAGGGAGGTTTAATAATGGCCGACGATCAGGGAATTGATCGGGACGACAATGTAGGGATGCGTGGGGTGAAACAAGATGGAGTTAATGTCAGCAACAGCTGTCAGTACCCGCGGAACAAATAAGCAAGAGCGCTTCTCCTGAGCGAAGGATGCTGTTCCATCTTTGAATCAAATGCCTCGCGTGCCGACATGTCGGCCATTCGCAAGAAACTTCTTTTTTGTACAGAAAGGGAGATCGGGGGAAAAATCACACTGCAATATCAGTCAGATGTAGAGAAACAGATTTTATAGAAAATAGTATTGATGTAGTAAAAACGCCAAATATATAATTTTGGATAAAGTGCGAAAATATCTTGTTGAAAATGTGTGTATGTGTGCGTCGTTATTTACAAAAAAAAACAGAACATTTTATGTAATACTCTTTTACATCTACGAATCTTTTTCATGAAATTATAGTCATCTTGTTTATACTTTTAAATCTTCTATAGATATATTAAATAGAAGAAAAGAAGCATCCGGTCTTTGTGATTGCGAGAATGTTTGACAAATCACGTAGAGCATTAAAATCGCGAATGAATGAATGTTCTGCACATTTTCGTATCTCTTAAAAAAGAAGCGAAAGGAAAGAAATTTTTCTCTCAAGAACGAGAGAAATATGTTTCATCTTAGCTTCAAGTTTTTTGTCGTCGCGGACTTTTGAGGAAGGACGTTCACGAAGCCACCGAGTAAAAGTTGAGAGATCGATGAGAATAAGAGGAGAGATCGAGAGTTCCCCGAGAGAGAACGACGGAAAAGGATTAGGAACCGGCAAAAGAGATCGATCGAGAAGAGCATGAAAGCGAACTCGAAGGTGCCTTTTTACGCCGGCAATTTCATATTTGATCAATTGCAGCGAAGATGCTTCGAATGGCCGTGCTTTGACCATGTGCAGAAAAATCTCTAAGAGATTTCGAGGTTCTTTGAATTCGATTGAAAGTCGATAGCATTCGATTGCTCGCGACGCTGCAGCGCGTTATACGAGATTGCGGGTTTCGAATATCGAAAGTCTAAAAATAATATGTAATATGATTTAATTATATATATCTATATTATTAAAAAAAGTAAATTTTCAATTTTTAAAAAAAATTATTCATTTCTAAAAAAAATATAAAAAACAACGTTACAAAATACACAAACACATACGTCACATACATGCAAAGGTATCAGTCAAACTGGATGAGTCTTAATGTCCGACCGAGAAGGCTGCAATATTGCTATGTAATATTTTCCAAACGCCAAAGTTGTACAGGATGAACGCAGCAAGAATCGCGTTTTTTCCTCATCACAAAGAGGCGCTCATCAGCAGAATAGCGTGCAATCGACGATATTTTTCCCCGCGCGGAACGAACGAGTACCCCGCCGCGTCAGGCTGTCTCGTTTTGCAGCAAGCTTCGGCGCAAATTGCGATCTCCCCTTTTTCCAGATTCCCTTATTATTTGTCCTGTGCTTGCTTGCCTCTCTCTTTCTCCTTCCCTGCCGATTGCAGGACCCTCGTCCTCTTTTCAAAACGACCCTCTCACCGAGTTCTCTCTGTCACATACACGTGTCGCGTCCTATTCAGGACGCTCGTCTCGAGATGCATGCGCAGGTGTGTGATGTCGATAAAAATGACAACAAATGAACAAATATTGTGCAAAGATACTCATCGAGGGTGCTCTCGGAAGTTTTCGTTTTTCACGCGAGACTTTATTATGCGTAAGAGAAAACGCGCGCGTCTGCGTTAAATAATGTGTATTACTCGTCAACGAGAAAGGTGTGTAATGGAAATTGCGAAATATACATGTATTATGATTCTACAAAACAGATGAAAATCGCACGAAATCATGCATCTGTGAAGATATGTAAGTTTAAAATTATTAGAGAGAAAGCTTCAAAAATAGCAATATAAAAGAGAAATAAGAAAAGCAAATGAAAAGCAAGAAATTAATTAGTATAATATTTATATAGTAAAGTAATAGAATAAAAAATTTTAAATATATTGTAAATAATATTAATTATAATTAATTAATGTATAATAAATAATTTGATCATGTTATTTATTAAATAGTTTCTTTTTATTAAAATAAATAATTATATACTTTTTATAAGAATTAATTGAAAGATTACTTCCAAAAGCATTATATTTGAGATTATTGTGGTGTCTATTTTTTTGGTGTACATATATATCAATATTATATATCACAATATGCACAACGTGTAGTCATATGTCCTTTATGTATTCGTCATTATGCAGGTACCTGCATTAGCCAGTGCAGTGATATGTATGTATTACATGCAAATAATATCGTTGACTCGCTTTTGTCCCTTTGATGTACATTTTATTTACTAAGCGTATAATTTTATTTAAACAATTCTCCGTCTAAATAAAAATAAATTCTCAACATATGTATATAAAAAAATTAAAAATGAAAGGAACATTTTTAATTGAATAATAATTGATTTTCTCTTAATTCCATTTTTCAAATCAAGATTGACTTCTCTTAAAACTAATTTCTTATTAGTTACTTATGTAATTTCTTTTATCTCTGACTGATTCACGCAATTGATTATGTTCATAACCGCGAATCGTAAAATAACATAAACGACGACGAACGACTATGGAGAATTCGATAATAATAAAGTGCGCTGCGACATTGTTGCCAGAAAAACCGCGACGTTTCGAAAAAGACGGATATAAGAACTCCCATCAAAAGAGTTTCTCTGTTAACAACAAGAAACAAAAAGAAAAAGTAAAGTAGAAAGAGGAAGGTAAAAAGGAGAAAAATGTGTAAATATGTAAAGAAAAAAATGCGTACTGGAGAAAAAAGGTACCAAAGGGAATATGTAAGAGAAAATGCATTACACATAGTATCTGTGTGTGTGTGTGTGTGTGTGTGTGTGTGTGTGTGTGTGTGTGTGAATAAAAGAGAAAGAGAAGAAGGAAGGGGGACAGATTCAAAAAGGATGGATAGGGAAGGAAAAATGCAGGAATCAAAGGTATCCAAACCCGACGAGTTTCTTTTTGTCCAGGTAGCAGCATGCGATTAATAAAAATTCTCATCGCGAGCTATGTATCCCGAGGGATGCATATCGGCGTATATTTGTGTCTCCTGCGGGATATACCCGCATCGTACGAAAAAGATTACAATATTTGCATTCCGAAAATATCGATATTTCGCTTTTGATAACTCATGTTTTTGACATTGATATTTCAGCTGTGATATTAGAAAAATATATACCTATATGAAAAGATCCTAGAAGAAACGGAAAAAACATTGTAAATTGCATAGGAAAGAGTTAAGAGTTGCAAGAGGTAAGTCTGAGTGCAGTAGAACTTTGAGGGATGCAAGTTCGGAGAGTTGGGAAAGAGGAAAAGCGGGCGGTGACAGTTAAAAATTGCCGGAGGGTAAAAAACACCGCATGTAGATGGCATACAAAGGGTGAGTTTTCCAACCCCCGGAACAAAGCGGATTCCACTCTTGCTTTTTGAGTGATAAGGGGTAAGATCCCTGCAAAGGGTGGAAATACCCCACACACAAACGTGCCAATGTCTAGATAACGCACAGATTCGTGAATATTCTTGCTTATCGAGTTTCAGGAAAAATTGACAAAATTTCACAATATCTATATAATTACTATATCTAATATGTATAAATCTATATATCTATAAATACTTTCCAATTCTGTACTATATATAATATAGTATTATAATACATATATACAATTGCTATAAATTTTCAGAAATTATATATACACTAATAAAGGGTTATTATAGTACATAATAATAAATAATAATATTACTAATCAAAATTGATTGTAACGTCATAAAATATTTATATTCCTCACGTTGGAAAAAATTAAATACTTATAATACTTTTATAAAATACTATTTTTTTCTTATTTCGTAAGTAATGAATCCAATCGAAACAAATTCAATGTTTATATACAAATTCTCACAATTTTGTAAATTAATATATAATGCGATATCATTTCGTTATACCTTTGTATATCTCACATATCGGTAATAGGATTTCCCCACAAGGTGCTTCGTAGCATTTTATATTATGTGTAGGTACGACATAATATCGGCAATGCCAATTTAACTTTGTACGTGCCTATGTATTCTCTCATATATTTCTACAATATTTCTCGGCAACCACTATATAAGGGGAATTACGATAAATAGGATTATGAGAAAAATCGTCGATATTAACGTCGATGTTAATATGTCGTGAAACAAAGCCAATTAACACATTATATATGGTAACATACATCTCTTGCAATCTCTTGAATTAATTACTGTCTCTTAAATTTATCTTATATTTTATATTAAAAATTACTAATTATTATTTGTATGTATCGCATTTAAAAATTAATAGATCTTTCATTAAGGATTGAACGTTAAATACACGTTAATTACACTTTCATTTCTCGCAATTCTCAAAATATTAAATTAAAATAATTTCAATATTTATATGCTATTTATCATTGATTCAATCTGTTTATAACTTTTTTTTCTTTAATTCTTATCAATTCCATTGATTTCGATATTTAAATCAACTGTTGAGATATGTAATTATTATCAAATAACACACAATAATTACACGTATATTTATGAATTGTTTAGTTTGTATAGTTATGAATTGCATTTTATGGAATGTGCTCTTTTTTTGAGAACCTTCAGAAACTTCAAGAAAGGATTTCAAAATCGAACAGAAGAAAGAGAAGAAAAAAAAGAAGGGATCTTTCTGAGAGATCGAAGACCTTGCAAAGAGAAGAAGCACCGCTTGTGCTAATAATAAGTGCGAGTTATTTATATCTTTAAATCATTCCCCCCTTCCTTCCGAGCTGCATCGATGATGCACATAATTCCTGGTAAAACGCGCTGTCGATCGCGTTGCACTTTTTCTATCGTATAGCATTTTTCTTTTTTTCTGTGTCACTATCATCCGCCTTCTTCTGTTTCAGATAAGTATAGCAAGCTCAAGGGAGACCGATTCTCGAAACCAGTATCAAACCGGTATCCAAATGTATGTGTAGAATGGTATTTTTAACTAGTACAAGGCTGAAGAAAGACGAAAGGAAGAGGAAGATTTAAGGGTTCCTGAATGTCCTCGTTTAACGGTGCCCAACCGATATTTTGGTTCAGAATTGTAAGAATTTATCAATATCTTTTATTAAGAAATAAGATATAAAAATAGAAATTATAAAGATGTAAGATAACCACAAAAATTATAAATAAAAAATAAAAATACAGATAGAGCGTGCATATAAATATATTGAAAAAATGCAAAATCAGTAGTTCATGTCATTATTGGTCAACCAGAGATTTCAATTCTTGTTTTATAAGATAAATATTAATAAATATATAATCGATATAAATTATTATATATATCTTTAAAATTTGTAAGAAATATTATATATATAAAACTAGTGTAATAAAATAAAAATTTCTGTCCCCCTATAAATCATACAAATAAATTATGGCAAAATAAAAATGTTAAATAAATGAAATAATAAAAAAAAGAAAGATTTAAAATTATTATGCATATTGCAATATATATTTGGTTAAGCTCACAAATTTAGAAAACATTTTATACGTTCTTATAAAACTTTTCTCTTTAAAAATGCAATTTTTAAATTGCAATCCAAAACTTAAAAAAAAATTAGCTATGCTATGTAATCCTAAATAATCCATTTTAAAAAGTATTTCCGCATTATCTGAATAATTTCTTAAATTAAAATATTTGCTTCGCCTTCTACATGTCAAAACCTCTAAACTTTTAAAATGAACTTTTTTAGATTTGAGAATCTCTGAGGCGCTCGAGTGTTTCGGGGTTAAAGACCGGCAGCAGCAGATCTTACGTGTGCTTCGAGACTTCAATTTTCTCTCGTTGTTCTCCCCTTCGCCTCTTTCAGCCTCTTCTCCCCAACACCGATCTTTTCGCGCTTCCTCTTTCTCTCGGAAGCGTCTCTTTCTTTTTCTTGTACCCCCGCGAAACGAAAGACAGTTTATAACGGAGGTGACGAATGGTCGAAACCGTTCTTCGGTTCCTCTTTTCTTTCTCTTTTTTTTTCTCCTCTTTTAATTTACTTTCGCTTATCTCTTTGGAAGATTCTTGCGGGATTACTGGGCTTAAGGTAATTTCACAATGTGCGTATACATCTCAAATTAAATCTCTCTCGCTTACGAGAGAGGTTCAACAAACTGTGAGTTCTACAAATCTTTTAATTTCCACATATATGTAGTAAAAAATATTCACACAATAAAAAAATCAAAGATATTGCTTATAAAATTTTTTCTCAATTGATAAATATACATATAAAAAATTGAAATAATATATTTTAATAAAATAATTAATTTTTTTATGCAAAATTTTAAAAGGTCTGAAGTTAATATACACATGATTTTGATCACTTCCGTCTGGGATACGGTAGACAGCATCCTTTAATTACGGGGCTTTTAGTACACACATACGGGACTCTTTTCCTTGTTCCGGAAATCTCTTCGGGAAGTTGCGCGGCGGATTACGGGGATTGAGTTAAGCTCGAAGCAGAAAGAGAAAGAGAGAGCAAGAGAAAAATCGATACGTTCGTGTACGAGGCAGGCATAATTTCGCATGAAATTGAACAAACGCTAATTAAAACACACGCTGCTCTATTTAGTGACTGTAATAATATGATATAAACGCGCGTTATCCAATCAATAGCTTTAATTCATATACGTCGCTTAAAGAGCTGTACATACGGTGTTTGCAAAATTTCGTGCATCCACAAATATAAACTCAATGTATTATAAAAATATATAAAAATTAATATATCCAAAAATAAATATTAAAAAAACAATGTACCCATATGAGAGATGTCTTCTTACCGTTAAAGTAATTTGAAATCATTGATATACATTATATAAATTAAATAATAAATAAAAAATTAATTAAATATAAAAGAAATCATAAGATAAAAATAATATGAGAAAATTTTTGAATGCGATATTAATGTGCGTAAGAATACCGCAGTGACGAGATCTAATATTGAGCAAGAAATTAATTCAATATATTTTTATAATTAATATTAAATCAGTGATATCTCTCACAAAGATAAAAAACATTGTAGCAATTATATCTATAGAAAAGATTATATCTATATCTTCGAGAGAAATTCCATAAATATATTTCCAATCCACGAATATGTCATCGAGAGGGAAATAGCTATGTAAATCAAGACCCTGACCTAGACGCCTAGACAAACTTGTCGTCTAAACTATCAACCTCGGCAACAGATAATCAGAAAAAAAAGGACTAAAATTCCTATAATATCGTAAACTATGACAAGAGGAGAGCCTCCTTTAGTTTATGCGTGCGTGCATTATAGCCGGCCGACTAGTTTGTGTACGACGTAAAAGTCTATTTTGAACGAAGGAGAAACGCATTTTGTATCCAGACATACGAACATGCGCGTTTTGATATCGCGATATATAGAGTGGCGAGAGTGACGAAATAGATAGAGAGAAGGAAAAAGAGAAAGTACAGAACATCCCCCGGTAAAGGCGCACATCAGCGGTGCCCAACCGTGTAAATAAGCGATAAGGGGATGCAAATTTTGCCCTTCAGGAAGCTTACAATGTAGTGAAAAAAGTACAAGTACAGTAACATGAAAAAATAATATTCAAACTTATATAAATAAAATAATAAATGATTTAAAAATGATGAAGAAATAAAGAAGAAAAAATCCTCACATACACAATCATTATTATTATTATCACAACCATTATCATAAATATTCAGAAAGAAAATATATCTTTTATATTCGTAATAAATTTGATAAATATTATTTATTTACTTTTTCCTATATACGAAAAATATTTTCTTCGCAAATTTATTAACGCAGATGTAAGAGTAAGTAAACAAAAAGTACATAAAGTATTTATTTATTATTATTACATTTTCGTTTATAAATTTGTAAAAATAATATTTTTATATTATATATATACACATTTATGCACATATATATGTATATACCATAAAAGCATTGTTTTGTCATATTTTATTTTCAAATTTTCAAAAAGAAAATCTCCGGCACTAACTAAATGAATAAAACAACTACACAGGAATGACACTTTATAATTTCGTTTTCGTTGATTACCGTAATGGCGAGCACGAGCACGTGTCCGAGATCCCCTATAAGAAAAAAATAATCGCACGACAACGAGGACCGGTTAGCATTTGCATTTTTCGCGACGGCTGCGAGGCAATCGAGCGAGAGAGCCGACGATTGTCGAAAGCGGAGAGAAAGACTCGCGTGTACGTGCAATTTTATCGTCCTCTCGAAAAGACCGGTCTTTCTCCTCCTTCACTTTCCTTTTCTGCCCTGCATCATCCCGCGGGAAGGCTCAAAGTTGAGCGCCTCTGTAAATCGGGTGCCCGAGCACATCTGGCTCGTGGAAACTCGGGAGTTGAGAGTAAAATATAAACTATGGGGTGCCACATCATCTCGCAGGGGCGGAGAACACTCCCTCGGGTTTCCACCACCTCTACCCTCTATTCCCTTCGTATGTAATATCGCCATATGTATGCGCAGTGCGCACGCAATAGAGAGAGAATAGATGAATGTGTACGTATGCGAGAAAGCGATAGAGAGAAATATATATATATATATAAAGGAAACCAAGAAGATTATTTATCATTTCAAAGGAAAATAAGTGCAGTTAAATAAGATAGACATGAATGAATTATGACGAGAGTAAATGTAGTAAGTTTCAGGAAAGAATGCTAAGAAATGAGAGTCGAGTGCTTTTATCAAATCTATTTTTTATATACCTATATATATATATCAGAAAGGAAGTTTGCCCGCGCGCACACATGTACACACATATATGCACGTACATATATGTACACGCATGTATATACAAAAGGGCTAAATGAGAGACGAATGCGCACAAAAGCGCACGCAGGGTAGATACGATCATACAAGCCACCGTATGTATTCGCGGGACAGGAGAGCTCCGTGGAGACTAGTTCCCATAGCGGTCCAGAATCTCCTGTGACAGTCAGAAATGTGCAAAGGGTTGCTAAAAGCCATTCATGAAGCTAATGGCTAATGGGGTGTTTTTAACGCGGATGTTCGTTGCGCCCATTTTTTGTGTTTCGGAAGAAACGTGGCTTCAAAGAAGAAATCGTTTAATTGTTTAAAACGAACAAAGTCTTTCTATAATTTTGCATATTTTCGTAGTTATCCGTCCGACATTTAAATTCACATCTATCTCAAATTAATCTTTTTTCTTTAAATGTTTTTAATCATGCGGAGATCTTCCTTAATTTATAATAATATATAATAATAATAGAAATAGCGACTTTATGCAAATTTCTCAAAACTTTCTCAAGTATCTAGAGACTTATCTAGAAACAAGTGAGAGAAATTCGAATAGAGATTTTCTCTCAATAAATAAAAAAATTAACTTAAAAAGATTAATTTTTTCTTTTGATCTAATAAATTTAAAAAGTAGAACTTAATATAATTTTTTTTCTTGAATTATTCCAATGATTGTTATCAATAAGTCAGAGAAAGCGCAGTACTTTTGACATACTCCATATACATCCATGCAAAAAGTCGATACTCTAACGATCGGCGCTATAAAATTCCGGCGATATAAAAAAATAATGGAAACCGGCTGGCGAAACTGGCCGCGGAAAGATCGATTTAGCTAAAGGATATCGCTCGCTAATGATTTTTCAAATGCAAAAATGCGGAACGCGCAGACACCGTCAGGATCGTACCGCAAAGCAATAACGTTCAACAAAAATAATAAATTTCGTGTGTTTGCTGCAGTTATCGATTGCTGTTTCAAATTATTGTAGAGTTTTTAAAGGTTTGGAGTTTTATCATATTTTGTCGTTCATTAATAATGCAGTAACAAATTTTAGATAAATAATGTGAAATGTCAGACCATTCAGACAATTATCTGGCAATTTTCCACCTACTGTAATATTTTATTATTTAAGCAAATACATAATTGAGCTTTATGTAATAATTTTTATTTAATATCTGCTTGATTTTTTACTTAAATCAATATTTAAAGTGTTTAAATCTGTGTATATAATATATTATATATTGTTTTAAAAACACAATTAATAAATTTATTTATAATATTGAAGTAATTATTTTATAGAAAATTTTTATGATATCGTATATTATTTTATATACACACAAAATATAATTAACTTCTAAATATAATATATTAATTATTGAAAGAGATTATTAGAAATTACTTAATTGAAACTTGATTAAAGACGCTGTTGAATTTATTAATCAAGTGTCAATAAATAGTGTGAGAATTGTACATTTATTAAGTTAAACATACAACCTTATGTTTTTGATATTAAGGGTCCAAAAAAGTTTCTAAAACAATTTCAAAATTCGCACAAAGATCTTCTCGTTACGTGTATAATTTATATTCAATTAATCTTTTTAATCATCAACATAATATCTAAAATATTTGTTAATTATTAAATAAATGATTTAAAAATTTGTCAACTTAAAATTTAGTATAAAATCATGATATAATTATTATATTCTAATATTGCAAATACTTAATCGCAATAAGAGCAAAGGTTTTACGGGGTTGTTTGCAAAACGCGGCGCGAAAAGTTTGCAGTTTGTATCAAGGGGGAAGAGTAAGAGAGATGAGTTGACGGAACTTACCGAGTTGTGATTGATGTGTCGGTGCTGGAGCTGGTCTGACTTTGTCCGGAGGGCATCTCCTGGTGGCAGCGACGGTCGCGGGCAGGGGTATGCTCGTGCCACCCCCTGGACCACCCCCAGCGCCGCCAACCCCCGTCGACTGTTTGTTGTAAGGCGACGGTAGTCTGAAATGAGACGAAAATCTGCTGTTAATTCGTTTGAACGTCTTTTCGGATTCTCTTGATTAAATTAAAGTTCTATCTAGAAAATATATAAACATGTTATTAGTTTTAGTTGAATATTTATTTATGTTTTACCATCTTGAGAAAAATATAATTATAAATGTCATTGTATAAAAAAAAAAAAATAATTGATATGTGATGATAATAATAATATAACGAAAAAAAATCTGAAAAAAATTATACAAAACTTATACATAATTAAACTTGATTATTAATTCCAACGCATCGTCGCGCGCCCTAGTAACCCCCCCCCTGTATCTTTTTTAATTTATTTCTCATTAATTGTTGCGAAGATCACAAAACGGTAGAGGACTTTCCTACTCGGTTTTATTCGCTCTATCTGCACGAGGGGTGGCACGATTATTATCGGAGATCCTGTATATTAAATTTGATTGTACACATTGTACATGTATAAAATATCTTCTTTAATGCTCCTGGCTCCTTGTCGACCATGTCGAAATCGTGACGTCAGAGAAAACACACGCTAAAATTTCTTAGATGCCATTTCGAAATAAAAATATATTTCGATGAAACAGCACTTCAGATGGCTTTAGCACACTCTTAAAAAAACCCCGAAAACTATCCTTTCCCCTTTATAATCAATCAACAGCTGTAAAATGTAATATTATGAAGCCCAGTCTATCTGGTCTTTGCACATGCGCGCAGTCATTCCGCATGTCAAAGTCTGATATCTCAATCATTTTACAGCTGTTGATTGATTATAAAGGGAAAAGGATAGTTTTCGGGGTTTTTTAAGAGTGTGCTAAAGCCATCCGAAGTGCTGTTTAATTGAAATATCTTTTCATTAAAAAATGGCATCTAAGAATTTTCAGCGTGTGCTTTCTCGCTTCTGACGTCACAATCCAATATGGCCGCGGTGAGGACCCAGGAGCCTTAAGTCATTATCTAATTAATAACTTAATTTGGTCCCTAGCAAACGCATAAATCAACGTTTAAATACGTCGTTAAGTTCCTTTCAACCGGCAGCTTTTCGACATACGTAAATGCATATAACGCCGCTATATAGCGCTCTGTACACACTTGTGCTTGAATTACCGAGTACCATCTATAAACCACGAATATAACTGGCTTGGCAGAGAAACGGCCTTTGACTCGTATCCGTACTACGCGTTTAACGCTAAACGTGGCTATCCGATATCTACATCTCGCGTAAATCATCGCGCTTTGTCCTAAATTTATCCACTATTTCGCCGCAATAGAAATAATTGCAGCTGTCAATCCAAATCCTAGTGTGTTCATGCACTAAATGCAGCTACAGAATACTACCACAATCCAATGTTGCGAAAAATTAATACCTCTGGCTCGCGTATCGCAACTTCTCGACTTCTTTATCTCTTAAAAATTCTCTTGCAAATTCAATTATTTTCGACAGATGCAAACAAGAAAGGAAACAAAAAATCCACTGCACCGTATCATATTGCGGAACAACTTATTCAGAGTGTGTTGCAAAGGAATAAATGATTAATTCGTATACATTCAATAATTATTTTCTTATCAAAAGTGAATTAGATCTCGATTAATTATCTATACCATTGAGATATATTACTAAATATAGTGCTAAATATATACAAACATCAATACAACTATACAGAGATCAATACAACAATACAACTATATAGAGTATACTGTTATTCTTGAAATATAAAATAATTGTTTAAATTGAAATATTTTATAATGAAGTATACAATTTAAAATGCACACTTTGTAAGCTGCGTATCAAGAATGAATCGAGTTTGTTCTCTGATTTATATACTGGGCATCCATTTGCATCTCGCACGCACAGTCGCACACCCACGTGCAGCTGGTGCAGCGCGGAGTGACCCGCGGGACACACCTCGTGGTCCTTCTTTTCTTCGAACTGCAAGAGGCTGCGAGAGATGCAATCCTTCGCTCGCCGTGCAGAGACACGACACACAATAATGCCCGAGGAAGGCACAATGCAAACGAGATATAAGAGAGATTAAATTATGCCCGGCGAGATGCGAGCTTTGCGGGTAGATGCACGCATAAAGCCGTTTTATAAATTTCCATTTCGTTTGTGCGATGACTACACGATGAGTTGTGAGATTTGCATCAAAACGCTTGTGGAGAATACTTAATAATTTTTTAGTTCAATTTTTTTCGTTCATCCTCTGCGCCTTAATAAATTATACATAGAAATAATTTCGATAAATCTCTTTCCTTCGTAATATTAATATTAAACTAATATTTTAATATTAAATTAATATATTATACAGTTTATGTATTATACAGTACATATTATATTAAATTTAAATATTATTTTGTTTTTGACCTATTGTAATTTTGATTTTATATAACGTTTTTGAATGTTTTTTCCTAATAAAAGTCTTTTATCGAAAGGGAAATGCCATTATTTTGCGTGACAAAATGCAGATTTGCCGCAGATGCGTTTTAGGATATTCTTTCTATTCCGAGTTCTCCCATAAGATATTGAAACACGATTTACAGGACTGTACCTAAAGAATGATCTTAGAATCTTGCTATAAAAAAAACACTAATTCCAACAATTTTATTAAGAATATAAAAATTTCTAAAATATCAGAAGGAAGGAAAGGCACGATAGAATTTGTTGTGACAAGAAAGAAAAAGAAGGAGACGCAAAAATTGGAAACTTTTGAATGGTAAATGTAATTTGTTTAGCAGAAATAACACACAATTTCCTTTCTCTTCCTCTCTCATAATAATTGTATAATCTATATAATTCAATTGAATTAAAATATCATATTAATAAAAGTAATAAAAGTAAACTTTTCTTTTTCGCAAGTGTTTCTATAATACCATTTTATATACATCTCTGATCCTTCTTGAAAAAGGCATACCTACGGCCCTGAGGATCGATATATAAAAAATGACCCCCCCGTAGGGGGATGCACGCACCCCCTCAGCGACGTCGAATCGAAGAAAAAGAGAGATGTTTCAATCCGACGAGGATGCTCTACGGCGAGTCGCGAATATTTACGACAGCAATATCGGAAATTAATGCCACGGCTGGGCGCCGCGGCGCGTGTTGCAACTGCCACACTGCCACTGCCACCGCCGCCGCGACGTCTTATCCTCGGCAACGTATTAATATCGCGCGAGATGAGCGTCTCGCGGCCGCAGACGGCGCCTTTACGGCGCCTTTGTTTCGGCTTGACTTGCACTGATCATACCCGTGTGTTATTAATTAATTCGATAATAAATATGCTCGAGAATATTCAGAAAACATTCGAAAAGTCGAAATAAATTTTGTTTTACTGTGTTTAAAAGTCGCGCTATCTTAGTCATTGCAAATCATTGAACAAAAAAGAATCATCAGTTGCAAAAAAATTGTATAAAGAATAAAATATTTCTAAGATATAATAAGGAAGGATAGACAGATGATAGAATTTGTTGAAAAATGTAATTTGTATACAAATATTATAAATAAAACGATTAATAAAAATTGAGTTGTATTATTAATAATCAAATGGATAAAAATAAATTCTTAAATATCGCAATTTTCACATCATCATTAATCATTATTGCCTCGTTGCAAGTGCACTGTTTTATGGTAATGTTATGTTATTTATGACGGCGTCGGATTAAATAATTTCTACTGCATGTTTGCGTTCCACAAGGAAACACGAGGGCCATTATTATCGTGACGTCTGATTAATTGCGTTCGATGGTCGCTCGATAAGAGCCTTTATTATAAGAACAAATTGCACGCAAGCGAATTTCTCGATTACATATACGCGTACCGATGCAATTTGTTCGACATCGTGTTGTTTCATTAATCGTCGGCGTAATTTATGGCACCTACTCCATTTTTTTTTCGTACAAATAATGTCAGCTCTCTCGATTTTTAATTATCTAGTCAAAATGTGTTTTATTAATGTCTATCAATGACCAGCGATATGCATGCACGCTTGCATCGTTCTCGCGATGTAATCCAATTATTAGATTACAAGTACCAAACTGACGAGCAAGTTCGTCACATACATTTATCGCGTTGTGTATAATGCTCTCGTGCTCGTCATTCGGCTAATTAACTCGTTATATTTTCTGTAAATCATAATTTTTGCAAATATCATTTTTAATTTTTTTTTTGAACTATTATAGGTATCTCCAGATTGCATATGCGATTCCTTTCTCTCTCTCTCTCTCTCTCTTCCTTTCTCTATGCAAATAATAAATTAATATTTTTAAAAATCTCTGAGGAAGCTTTTACTTTGATTTATAATATTAAATTAAAAAGATTATTATTAAATCGAAATTTTGGATGATAAACTGATATTCGCGAAAAATTGTATGAGAGAAGAAACTGAACAGTTTAGACGCTTATTGTTAGATGCGAAAGCGCCATATGCCCAATTAGTTGCAAAATGAGTGAAGAAGGGAGCTGCTGGGGGCTCCCTTCGACGCCCGCGAGCAACAAGAGCGCGTGATTAGGTTGGCTGACCAGCAACGACGAGATGCATATCGGCCAGGACGACATTCCTTCTAATTGCCAACTGCCGGGATCGGATCGACCGATGCAATTTTTCGAACGGTCTCGCCAATTAGAGATCCCGTCACCGCGATATAGAGAGAGAATGTTCTTTCTCTCATTCTCGCCATCACGAGATCCCCCTGTTTTGCGAAGGTAAGAAGCCAGTTTTCGTTAGAAACCCGAGTGGCGTAACATTATTCGTATAGTGAGTTGCTTATTTTCGATCTATTATTAATATTAATATATAAATTTACCTCTTTTACTTTTAAATTACGTCTTGTTATATGTATATTTAAAGGTAGAAGTAATTTATACAAAACAAAAATTTAATTTCTGCAAGATTGAATAATTTTTTTCCAAAGCAATTGACAAATATATCACTTGTTCCCAATAATAAAATTAATAATATCTCAATTACCTTATTTTAAAGATTTATAATTATTTAAAATTCAAATAATTATTAAATTTTATTTAAAAATTTTCAATTTTGAAATTTTAGTGAAGAGCATATAAGGAGGGAAACTGTCAGTTTAAAAATATTTCGGTGCTATCGCTATCTGGCTATGGCATCTTAAAATTATATGTGCATCGATAATTTAAAAACGATAATTTAAAAACGTCTTTTCAAGCATGGCAAAGCACGATAGCTTCAGAAAGCTACTATGCATGAGAGTGCGATTAAGAATACAGAACCTGTGCTCTTATCTGTCCCGAGCACTGAAAGTGCACGAACGCGTTGACGCGAAATCAAGCAGAAACTCGGACATTAGTCAGACAAGCAGATAAGAGAAAGTTCTTGCATTTAAATGTCCAGAAAATATTACACGTATATATTTAACTCAAAACTTAAACTTTAAACTTTTCTTCGCTTCCAAACATCATTTTAATTAAAAATAATCGTAATTAGCTACTATGTAATTATTGAACATACATATGTCCACACAAAATATATCTATGTTTTTTGCCGACAATAATTTACAAGCCGTTTAATTATGTAATAAATATATACGTTTATTAATTTTTTAATGCTATATAATTTTTTAATGTTATATTGAATAATAAAACTACTAACAAATCGATTATATTCCAATTATATTTAAATAAGAATAAGAAAATGTATATAAAAAAATTATGCACATTATTTTACCAATTTTTTAGATTGTATCGCCACGAATCTCATCGTCTTTGTTATTTTTATACTTTCGACATTATTCGTGCGTGAGTATAAATCGCTGCAAATTGACAATGACGTCGCGCGCGAGTAGTCGTGTTAACGAAGAGCAAAGAGAAGAGGAGGCAAGAGCTAGGTGTGCGTATATAGCGTCGGAACGAGTCGAATAATTCATTCCGAGTATTAGAAGTAATTGCCGGATCTTATGCAAAGAGAAAAAAAGAAGAGGGAGGAAGAGAGAGAATCCGTGCACCGACGCGAAGCAGAGCGATGCTGGTGTTTCAGAGGAGTGCGGGATAAATTTAGAGAGTCTCGAGAGAAGAAGGACTTAACGGTCGTTTCCAGGAAGAAGCACGATGACGACCAAAACCGTTCTTCCCCGCGAGGCGATATTATTATCTCTTCGAGACGACCACCGGTTATCGCCGATATGCACGCAAGGACGCGGATGCATGCCGTTACTTATACGACCGGTGAGATGCATTTTTTGGAAGATACTGAATTCTTTTAAATTCTTGAAAAAATATCTCAAATATATAAAATATTTAAAAAAAAAAGAAATAATGCATTATAGAAAAGGAAAAATTATAAACAATGCAAATTTTCAAAAGTATAAAAATAGTCTATAAAACATCTGTCAATATTATTATAATGATTAGTAAAAAAGATATTAAAAAGGTGTAGAATATTAATTATGAAGAATATATATCTTAATTTTAGAGTCAATAATGCTATATAAAATTATTTCGTATTTTTTTTTTTTTATTTCAATAACATAGACTTTAATCTTGCACAGTAGTCTTTTTGCATCCGAAACAATCGATGCATAACGGTATCGTAACCCTCGCTCTGCTTGTCACGATGCATCATTGCTGATGCAGTGGGAAACAATGCGCCATTCTAATTAATCGAAGCATTCTAATTAATTGGTGAGAGTATCTTTCTTAGAGGAATACGAGCAAGATATGATATGATTGTTTGTTCGTTCCTTTTCATCAAGGCATACATACACACAACTATCGGTTAAGTGATTGAATAAATTGTACAAAAATTGTTTAAAACGTGTTCAGATATTCCAAATAATTTATGAAATCCTTAATATTTTTTTGAACTTTTACAGTTTAATCAAAGTTTTTTTACTCGAGCTTTTTAATTTTCTATATAAAATTAATCTTTTTATTTTTTTTCCCTAATGTTTCGATTGTTTTTTAAATATATAATATTTAAACATCTGTTGTATTGTCTTGGTTTCTAGGAACTGAAAATCATTTACAAGTGGCTTGGCTCAGTTTCCGAAATGAACTGTCCAAATGATTCAATCGTTACACACGAGGGTAACGTCGGATAATCCCTGTTTATATACTACGGCGAATTCTCATTTCTCTCTCTCTCTCTCTCATGATACGCACAATCAGTGACACACACATACACACGAGACGACGCACAAATCCGCTCTCGTTCCACTAACGTCAACGTGTAGGATTTAGCCTGCGAATCGCGCGATCAAAACGTGCTTGCCCGAGGATCTATTTCTGCGGCCATTCACATTGAAAACATTGACTCACTCGTCGACCCGAGGATGTCTTTGAACTCGTTCGCTAAATAAAGAAAGGAAAAAACCCCGAAAAAGTCAAAAGGAAGACAGTCAGGAAATTATTCGACGAGAAATTTAAAAATCACACAAAATAGAGTAAAACGATATACATGGGGTAAACTATTTATATAAAATGGAAATTTCAATTTGTGTGATATAAAAATATAATAATTGATAAATCACTCGCATATAAAATTCGACAAAAATCTAAGGAAAACACGATTTACATACGATTATTTGCTATGTTTAAATTTTCTGCAGATTCGAATGGTGAACCGGTCCACCCACGAGGATTCTGTTGTCAACGACACAGTATTGCGAACCGCGATTTTTCGCTACGATCCTAAAAATAAAGACGCGGCTGCTTCAACGACTCCGTTAATTATCGACTTTAAAGAGAGTTTCGCTTCTTCGCGAATTCTCGTTGTGGGTTAACTAAGGGTGGTCGAGATCGAGAATGTCTGGAAAAAATGTCCGAGGGGAACTCAGCCTCCTCCCTCTTTCTTTCTCTCCACGCGTTAGTGACGAGGAATGAATTTTTTAAGCCACTTTAATTAAAGGATCCTATTACTCTCCACATTTCATCGCTGTTAAAGTTCCGCCTCTAAAATTTCGTATTCTTTACAGTTCCCTTGCCAGCAATTGCCAATAGCTCTGCGAAAAATATTGCACCCACAGAAATAATGCCGATAATAAATAATATTTATTTTCTTAAATTAAATTTAAAAATTGTTATTAACATAATTAATCTATTTTTTATAATTACAAAATATATTATTATTCTATGTTTCTAAACTTGTATATATATATAATTAAATATGTTTTATAATATATATATATATATATATATATATATATATATAAGGAAGAAAAAATCTTGTCATTGTTAAAAATATAAAAATTTAAATTTTTGTTTACTTTGTATTTTCATTTGGCAGCGCGCAAAAGTATTATTATAATAAGACATATCGTCTTTATCTTTCACGATTCCCATTATTCGATTTCCTGCGATTCCTTATATACGCGAAAAAATGTAATTATGCGACAAGGAAGAATAAGAAAGAGAGAGAAAGAAAAAAATATTACGAGTCGACCGCCTCGCTGCCGATCTATATCGAGAATGGAAAAATGCAAAACCAGATCCTTTCGCCCGGTCGGTTGTGGCCGATCACTACGAGAACTCGAGAAGACCGGTTAGAGTCTGGATGCTGTTTCACAGGTCGCGCGAGTCTCCTCGACACCTTCAACCTACGACACGCGATTCGAATTGGCGACCAAACCAAATTGGAGCAGCTCTCTCGACTTTGCAAAGAAAAATATGAAAAAAATGGAATTTAGTGTCGCCATAAAAATAATAGTATTGTATGTACATGATTTGTCTCGATTAACGTGAGTGAGTAAGCGCCACTGATTCTAATTTCTAACAAATAAAATGGTCCATTTACATAAAAAAAAAAAAAAACAATATTTACTTGCTTAAATATAATAAAATATTAAAAGCGATAAAATTTGTTTCTTTTGACATTTATGACATTTCATTCTTGCTTTATTATTATTTAATTTAAATTAATTTAGAAATAATTATTCTTACAGGACATGTGGTTCTCCTAATCATGTTTAATTTGAATCAATATAAAGGAATGAAAGTTTAAGAGGACCTAGATGAATATTTCTTCGAACAACTTGCGTGTAGTAACAATGTAAGGGACGATCCAGGAAATCCTAAATATGTATACTGAATAACCGGTTTCATCGTCGGTTGTCAAGACAAGCGAAAGAATAAAGATCAAGATAGAAGAGTATAATGTACAAGAATAGGAATATGTCGGAGCGGAGAATAAATATGAGAATCCCACCCACGATAAATCAATTCACAAATGTTGTTATAAGGAGCAGATAAATAGCAGATTCGTAGGTTATTACATTTTCAACCAAAATTCGGTATACCTGCTTAAATAAATGAATAATCGAACAATTAATAATTGTGTTATTTATAACACAATTTTACTATTAAATTAATTATTTTCTATTCAATTAAAAACATTGGAAATGACAGCGACTTTCCAGAGTTTGACATTTATAATATAAGTCTCATAAATATGTAATTAGATAATTTATTTTTTAATTTTTCTTTTTATCGTATCTCGATCCCGTTTTATGTGTGCAAGTTTGGCAAAAGAAATGTCGAGATACCTGTGTGCTTCTGGCGAATTCGGCAAGCTTCGTGCCTTTCTGCTGTTGCCACCCCCGCTACTTCCGCTGTTTCCCATGATGTCCTTATGATTATTTTCTCTTTTTTCTTGACTTTTTCACAGATAACTTTCTTCTCAAACTGGTGAAAGCGATTAGTTGTATGTTGCACTTTATATTATATCAACATTAACATATTTGTATTTTTGTTTGATTATAGTGACTTTTATTTCATCAAATGTTTTATTACAAATCAATCGTAAATATATTAATTATTGTGATTATATTCTCTTTTATTAAAATATATTATATTAAAATATTCCAAATAAAACATATCTTGTTTATTGTATCTTTTTCAGAGCCATGAATTAATAATTAAATTAACTCGATCGATTTGATCTCCTCCTTCTCGAGATTTTTATTATCCTCGCTATAGTAAAGGCTCGCAAAATAAGAGAATATAGAAGATAGAAGAATTCTTCGAGTTCAGCTTTTCGATATCGTTTCGTTGATCCTCGTTGTCGATCAAATGGCGGAGAATTTATTGTTTAGACCGAGCAGCGTTTTCTATTCGCCAGATCCTATTTTATCTTGTACTTTTATCCGTCTTGTCTACTATACTAATCTTATTCACGCTTCGGGTCGAGATCGGTCTTTTCAATCTTTCGAGCTAAGGCGAGATCAATCTGAATGAGAAAAATTCCTGAGTGGGAAACTCAGTATGGAATGCTTAGAAAAAGAAACCTCTTGACCTCATACCATTTGATGTGATTGATAATTTCGCAATATCTGTGTTTCAGCATATAAGATCCGATACAAATCTCACTCTCAAAATAAATAATCACGTTTAAATAACTAGTTATTGACAATAAAATATTATTTTTCACACATTATTCAGAAACTGTTTGATTTATGTGATAACTTCCCTTAATTTAGAAGTTTAGTTTTATCATTTTCTCACAATTACCGCCCTATTAATATAATAATATATTTTCACTTCTTTCACTAATAATGTAATAATATTTTTACTGCTTTTCATAATCCGAATATAATTATACTTTTGTTTCTTTTATCTCGCGTATAGAGATCATGATCTATCTCTGTTTGTTGAAAAACAAAAACTTTAAAAGTTTAAAAGTTTCAAATTCAGTATGTTGCTCCGAGAGAAAATCGTCCGAGAAATCAAAAGCACTCTTTGTGCCTCTTTCTTCTCCACCTCCTTGAAACGCTGAATAATTCACCCTCAAAATTCATGTATATTTCATCAATTTTGCCTCATCTTCGATTCCTCGAATCCTCGTTATTGTGACCTTTCCTTCGTCAATTCACGGAGATTTGTGTATTCTCGATTGATATACATATATTTTCCTTAGCATTATAGAAAAATATTTTCAGATTGCAATCCTTCTCTGTGACGTGACGTGCAGTTGCAACAAGTTGCACTCCAAGATCGCAATCGCAAGGAATAACAAGGATTTTTTCGAAAATCCTGCAACTCGATGATAGCGTGTCAACTGACACTTTTATCATGAATCGATCCGGTTTATTCGACTTATCATTAATCGCGAGACAAGATTACATTACATCTTTGATCAATATTCTTATGGAAAATGCAAAAAAATAATTTCAAGAACTTCTTAACGTTTCGCGATCGCAATAGATTAAAGATTACTTTATAAACTTATTATAGAATTAAATTTATTAAATATTAATTATTCTTCTATTAATATACTCACTTCTTAATTCATCATAATCACATTAAATTCTCACTTTATATTTAATAATTATATCGCAATTAAATCTTGAATTTAATTACATTTTAGCAGCCATCGATTTATTACGTTAAAGTTAAGTATCAAAATTTAATTTATCTCACAATAATTATTCATATTAAATCATATATGTCAGGATATTTTAATCGATTTTAAATTAATCCTTTTTAATGAACTCTTGAAATAAACAGGAACAACAATTAAATCTTTTTTTGCGCAGCTCAACTTCTCACATCAAACGCGTCTAAATAAATCCACGCGTTCAAACATAATCCATAAATGTATCATCCATCTCTTCTCTTTCTTATAATATCACTTCCATAGACAGCGCGATCACTGTCGATTCTTCGCGGAACCCGAAGAGTAACATTTCATTGTGCTCCGCGCATGATCGATGCGATCCATCGATCTTTCTGCACTCTCGAAACGAAATGAAGCGAAATGATGAGGAGAGAAAACGCGCGCGCAGAAAAGTCCGAGAAACCGTTCGACTCGTGAGAGCGTCATCGACTTGAGTGACGACGACGCTTCATGGCGACCATGGGCGACCACTACACTCGGTCGCGATGGTCATGATGGTGTGGCCATGGTGTGTAGGCATCGTTGATGGTCCGTTTCGAACTGAACCGCCGAGAGGCCCGGCGAGAAGAGAGAGCCATTCCCGTTCCCATAGCACGTGGTGCTTCTCTTTCTTTCTCTCTCTCTCTCCCACTGCTATCTCCCCTTTTCCGCTTTGGTCCTTCACCCGACCCCTGCGTCTCCTCTTTCACCATCGGTCTCTCTGTTGCTCTGCTGTTCACCTTCTAGCCCCTTTCGGTTCACGCTGGTTTCCCCATGCAGATATACATGCTTCCCTTCATCTCTTTCTCTCTCACTATCTCTCTGTCTCCCTCATTATTCTATATCGCACTTTATCTCATTAGTCTGTCTCTCTTGTACCTTCTTGCCGTTTAGCTGGACCTGGAACCTCTCTCTGCCGCACACTCCAATGCTGTTGTGCTTTGACTATAGCACCCACCTTCTCACACCCTTCTACATCCCCCCTTTTCTCTTTCTCTCTTTCTCTTTCCTTCGAATACACCCTCGCAGGATCGATCCTTGTCCCTCGTCAACCACTCTCTCTCTCTCTCTTTCTCCCGCAATCTCATTCCAGCTTCATCTTTCTCGATCTCTCCCTCGCTCGTTTTAGCTCTCGCAGCCTCTCTAAAGCCCATTCTCTTCGACCCCTCTACCCTTCAATCGCGTACGCGGCTAACCAATGGCGGACTCAGTTTTCCCCGGGAGCCGGCCAATGCCGTCAGCACGCTCGACGGATTTTTAAACCATTTTTATGCTAATGCTCCGACGTGCACGTGCATGGCACGCATGTCGTGTGCCACGGACATATTGTGCGTACACTCTAACGAGATGTGCGTAGGCAAGTGTATGAGAAATTTTTTCGTCAGCTTTGACCCTCGTCCGTCTTTACCTTTGCTCGTTCCCACTTTTACCTCGTGTTTCTATTATAAATTGAAATTCGAATATTGAATCGCTCTTTCTCCATCTCTCTCTTTCTGCTCTTTTTTTTGGTATATATTTTAGAATATATTAAATTACATATAAGATACACTGCAAAATTGAAACAATTAATTTTGATTTTAATAGAGAGCTCTGAATAATTTCTCAACGCGCGGTAAGCGATTGCAAATTAAAAAATATATCGACAAAATAAACATTAGCATTGTAAATCGATAAACCGATTTGTTTTTCAATCAATAAAATATCTTTACTCCAATAAAATTATCATAAAAACGGAACAATGATCGTAAGACTTTCTTTCAAAATACGAAAACTTCACATTCGTTAAAGCATTTTCGTTTCAGACGCTGTCTATACGTCTTGAGACTCCGAATATGCGTTCCGCGGTCTCGAGAGTGGTCCATAACACGCCTACGCGGGGGACTAGGTATACACTCGGGCATAATGGAGCATTGTTAATATGTTAATGTACGCGCGCGGCCCGTTCGAGGGCCCCGGCCGGCCCCGACCTCGCGTTTCTTCCGCTCAAAGAATCGTTACGCGCTCCATTAGATCCAGGCTCCGAATTCCCCTTTTGCCCGAAAGAGATTTTTCTCTTCGTTTTCATTATTTCGACTCTCGTAAATGACCAATTTTTTACTTCAAGTGCAAACATTCCCTAATATTTTGTCTTTGCAATCTTTTCCTAGAGTAAAGTCTAAACTTGCCATATTAATTTTCGCTCCTTAAATGATGCTATGTATTATAGTTTCGAATAAAAAAGAATAAAATAAGAGCTTAAACTTAACATATTCTTTACATATTTCCCAATAATAATTTAAAGTAAAAAATAATTTTCTATGAATTAAATATCAATCGACTTTTTTTATATATAATAATAAGAAAATTATAATATTATAAGTAATATAATACTTGTTCTGAAATAATTGGTCGATTCGGACGAATTTCAAATGGGATTGCGAAGATAACAATTTCGATATAGACAACACTGCTTACTTGAACTATAGTTTCAGGATTTTACTCACATCCAAACAATTCATCGCCCAGTTGAAGGTACCGCGGTTTAAAAATATCGACCTTGACAGCTGAGGCGTTTGCCACGTGCGGCATCCTTGCATGTACGGTCGCACATGTACGGCAATTAATAAGAATGTGAAGTCAGTCACCCCTGACTTTTAGCTTTTAAGAAATACGTTTTTTTTTATCCAATTGATTTTCATGTATTTTTTTTTAATTGTTACGCAAAATTAATTTTTATTGATCTTTTACATTACACTTAAGATTTTTTTATATACATTTATTTATTTAATTTTGAATTTATTCATTCATTCATTCTAATTTAATCAAATATACTTAAAATATTATTTTTACTCAAGATTAATTTGTGTTCTAAAAATTTTTTATGTGTTATAATAAATATATTATTTTCTTTCCTCTTTCTTCTCTTCCCTCTTTCTCTCTTTTCGGTTGCTGCAATTAACCGCGGAGTAATTAAAATATTTAAATTTGCTTCGCTCTCGGTTGTAAAGCACATTTTCTGCATGCCGAAATACTGGTACAACTACTAGTATGTGTGCTTTACTCGATGTCGATAGTATGAGGAAGCAGGCGAGAAAGAGGCAAGGAGAAAGAATGAGAGAGGTATGGTCAATTAACGCCGACGTTAATGAACGCCGTTGCTGGACGTCGGTATCGATTCGACCGCGCGACAGGAAACAAATCTTTCGACATGGATCTCGAATCGAAAGATACAAACATTACCCTAAATGTGTGAAATCTTGACAAAATTATATAAAAAAGATAAAAAATTTTTAACAAAACTTAATTTTTGATAAAAACAAGACAAAAAAAGAAACGGAATCTAATTAGAAAAAATATATAATAAATTAATTAATTATATTTGAAAAAATGCAAGATTATATATTTTTCATTGTTTCTCCGAATTGTAAATATTACAAACTAAAGTAAAAAGTTCTAATAAACGAATAAATAAATAAATCTTTTAATATCGAAACATAAAATATCATTAAAATATATATGTATTATGTATATATATAATATATGATTATATTTTTTAATTATATTATTTATAAATTCTATAGTTAAAATGTAATTTTAAGTGAATAGAATTCTAGTTTTATATTGTTAAATATATTATACTATTTACATTTTAATGCATTTATTAATTATTCAATTAAAATATATGCAATTAAAAATTGCAATTAGAACATGTAATAAATGATTAAGATAGTAATTGAAATATTCGAAAAATTCAACATTAAACTTCACTAGTGTGTAGTAAAATTTAAAAAAAGGATTTCTTTAAAATAAAATTTTAAAATATCTGCTAATGTGTCTGTATGTCTGATAAGTATATAAAATCGCCAGTCTATCGTGACTTATCAAAACTGATTGTGAGTGTTAATAACACTTACAATAAAAAATTCATATGATAGCGCATAATAATTTAATTTAATTGATTTTATCGAATCATAATAATTCGTACTCGGAAGCTCTTCCAACTTCCAAATGACAACGAGTTACGGGCCGGTGAATGAAATTTAATTTATTTAATGAGCGAATCGCGCTTATAAAAAAGTTCACTCTCGACGTTTTGTGTCATTAAAATGTCTCTTCTCAGTTATTATGAGATGCATCCTCGTCGGCTCGTTAAAGTTAATCGGCTATATAAAAGATTGGTCGAGTCGACGGTTCAATGTATCTCTAACTTTATAAACTAGTAATCGCTGATAAATATGCTGAATAAATTATGCTTAGGTCGATGATAAATAAATTTGACAGTTGGAGTTTTATGTTGCCGTGTATCATTATTGTCAAAATCATGATTGTCGACAAAAAGCTATTAGTATAATTTATCAAAATGTGATAACGATAAATGGATACCAACGACTACTACAAGAGATCTTTTAGATATCTGCTACTGCTACTGCTACTGCTACTATCCATGAATCCATGAACCGCCATTTTACCGACGTTAGATTGTACAGGAAACCATCATGCTTGGTATCCAATGACTGAAGAACCAGTAATATCTACTTCGGGAGGTCCGCGATCGATATAACGAAAAGAATTGCGATGAATATAAAAATTTTGAAGATGTAAAAAAAATTAATTTGATTGTGAAATCACACAAGAATGCATGTATCACGAATTTCTAGACTACAGAGCTAAACATTCAAAAACTTAAATTTGAAATATCAAAATTAAAAGAGAAAGAAATTTAAAGTTTTTAGATTTCGCAAAAATTTGCACAATAGCTCTCTCACAATCAGTAGAAATTTACATTTCAAAAGATAGTCTCATAAAAATTCATAGTTTTTAAAGTCCTAATAATATTCTATATGTGTACATACATAGATCCAAAGATCTGACACTCCAAAATTTTTCATTTAATGGGTTAAACATCTCAGAATTGTAGACCAATATTTTCAAAATTTCGCAAAATGACAATCTCGTTGCAATATTCATCATATCAATCGTCATTGGTATCAGTGATTTTTCGAAAAGAATAATCCACTTACTTGGGCATGTCCTGTAGCTGCTTGGCTCTTTGCTTGTAGCGCGACAGGGCGAAAAGCAAGGCCAGGACTGGCCAAAGGGTTGATCCTGCTGCCAATTCCCCCGGGTTCACGGCACCCACGTCCGCTCCTAGAGCCCGCAGTGCTCCCACGCACAAGCTCACGTTTTCAATCTGTGCAACATACATAAGCGGAACTTTGTCATCGATCATTTTCCGGTTTAAAAAAACGCGATTTTCGTCACTTTTTTTCAATAGCTGTTTTTATAATTCCCTATTCTTAATAATGAAACCTTACAAATCAGCAAATATTAAAATTTTCAAGTGACAAAAATAAAAAAATATACGTACGAAAAACAGTATGCAAAAGTTACATTCTAAAAAGGAAGATAGAAAATAAAAAAACTATTTCTAATATATATAATTTTAAAATAATATTGAAAATTAAAAACTGTATATACATAAACAATTGTATGTACAATTTCTCTTATATTTTTAATCTATATATAGACTAAAAATTAATATTTCCAAGTTAATTTTCACGTTTTAAATTCTTACATTTATCTATTTCATCTATAAACTAATACGTGTCTTATTTTTTTTTATCAAGATCAGAGGGAGAAAGGTCAGAGAGAGAATTCTGATTATTTCTCTATTAATTCACCAAAAGCGGCATAATTGGCCATTGAAGAGGCGCATTTTCTGGTATCTAAGAATCTAAGGAGAATTAGTTTTATGTGATCATCAGGGCTCGCGAATAGATAATATCACCCTGCTGTAAAACAGGGAGAGAGGCAAAGCGGAAGAGTACAGGAAGAATGTCTTCGTGAGAGGTGCATACAATGGATTAAAGCTGCTTTTCTATACAGTGTACCACGAGGCACACATAACACGAGAGCGAAACGTGACCACCGCAGCCGTGTCTATACCTTGCACACGCGTGTCCACCGACTTCTCCTGTTTCCATTGTTCTCGACCCCAGCTTTTGCCCAGAAAACGAACCGCGCCAAGGTACGACAGGGTGGCATGAGAAAGCCGGTGATTCACCCGGTCACGAGAGCATAGGTATTACTATACGTGTATCTAGTTAGAAAATGTATCGTAAGCGAACTAGAAAGAGTTAACATACAAGAAGAGATAAAGCTATAGAGAGACAGACGTATCTAATTTATACAATTTACAGAAGGTGTAAAGAATTAAATTACAGAAAGAATTTTTGCAGACATTTTATGAAAAGTAAATAACGAGTAAAAAATAATTTCAGATTTAAAAAATTAAAGATATTAAATAAAAAATAATTAATATAAAAATGAAATAAAATAAAATGAATTTAATAAACATTAATGTACAAATTATATCAAGTTAAAGATATATAAAATATTTTGTGTCATTTATATATATCGTTGCATTTTTCCTTTGACAACTTAATCAGAATGCGCCATATCACGCCAGAAACTAATGTAGGACTTTGTCTTTCTTCTCTTTTTTTTTTTTAAGTGACAGATCGAACGCAACACTACGAGTGCATTATCGAAACATAAATTCTTATCACGATTCATCTCTCCCCATTAGACTTGAGAAAGGATATCTCTAGAAGAAGCCGCGACAAGCCGCAAAAGGCGACGCTCGCGGTTTCGAGTTATCCTGGAGATGACAGCCATAAATGGCGCGATGGTGCTTTTTAATATACATTCCGTTGTCTCCTCCTTTGCAGGATTATCATCAGAAGAAGCGCCACCGATGAAGAATTGCATACATGGATCGTGCTTTATAATAATCTCGAATTGTACATTTCTTTAATTAATTTTAGTAAGCTTTTGTTTATCTTGTTTGTTTTTCTTGATTTTTTATGCTAATTGGACGATTATATCCTTATATACAATGGCAATAATTCTAAATAACACAGTTTATAGATGCGGCAGTCAGAAATTAAATTGATTTAATTAAATTGTGTAATTGGCTACCTTGATCTTAATTCTCGAGCACAACTTTCAAATAGTTAAGTTTTTAAAAATAATTTTAATAATATAGTATATATAATTAAAATAAATAAATTTCGATTTTTTATTTCAATTATATTGAGCATGCCAAATAAAATTTATTCTATATAATGTTTAAAAAAGTAATAAATATAATTTTATTACTTGTATTATTATTTACAATTTTGCACGAACATCCAGCGTTGGCTCTAAGCCCTTTTATTAATCATATTCTTAATTTTAATTTTTGCGAGCCTAATTGTTTTATATTATTTAATTTTATTACTTGTATTATTATTTCTTTGTTCAAATTAATGTGCTTATAAATATTGAAATTTTTAACAATTGCCTTAAAAAATATAATTTAATCAAACAAGTTAAAGTGCTCTAAATCAAAATTAGTTAATCCCGATGCAACTGTGATTGATATTGCTACAACTGTATTTTATTATTTACGAAATATCCGCAAAGACAATTTTCTTCGAAATACCTCTAGGACCTGTGAATCTGCGGTCCCAGAATGAGAAGAAGAAGCGAAAGAAGCAAGGAAGGAAGGGGGCGAAAGAGAGATAGAGAGAGATATAGAGAGAAAGAGAGATCCAGAGATGGTGAGAGATGTCCTCTTATGGTAACGTCTTCGCTTCTGCGGTTCACGAAAGAGAAAACAGAACAACAAAAAAGGAGTGTCATCATGAGAAGATTCTCTTCTTTTTTTCTTTATATGCCTTCTTCTTTCTCTTTAATATCATAAGATTGACGAAGAAATAATATGACATTTTATATATTTGCCTTCTCTGATTTTGAAAAAATTCTATATAGAACTATTAAAAACTAAAAATTTTAAATTAATGGCGTTAGTTTACTAAAAAATCTGACTAGATATTGCCATAAATTATTATTCATATTCTTCTCATTTTTTGGTTATAATTATAACATTATGTATAATAATTATAATTAAATATAATATCAAAGTTAAATGTAAATTTAATTAAATATTATCTCTCTCAACTTATTATTAATCAGATTTCTTCTCTCGTTATTATAATTACGATATAGTTTCTTTATTGCTTCTTTAGAAATTTTCTTGCCAGCTAAATTAATAAAATAAAATTAATTAATTAAATAATTCAAAAATAAAAATAAATTAATTCGCGAGAAAGCTAACAAATATGAGAAATTATGATATGCAATGAATTGACAGAAACGCGCAATGTCCGGTGAAAACAGCAAGAAAATATGTATATATATATATATATACGTCTTTTGGAAATGCCGCAATCTCGAAGTAGTAACAGACAACATAAACAGACTGATTATTTTTAGATAGAGAGAGAGAGAGAGGGTTCGTGCCTTCCAGACTTTTTCCACCTAATATCTAAACAGTTATCATGTTTATGCATAGATGAGCTGTTTTCATAGGCCATGTGTATCGATATCTCATCCCGATTATGTCAAAGATTCCGAAAGTATAGAAATTTGGAAAATTATTTGCCAAAGATTTTTAAATACCTATAAATTTTCTAATTTAATTAAATAAAAGCTAGTAAATATTAATAATATATAAATTCGTCCGCAAATTTACTTTACAAAAATTTCTTCAATACATTGTGTTGCAAATGATTTAATTATTTAATCCAGAAAAAAAAAAAAAAAAAAAACAGCACAACATAATAATCAATATCTGTAAATGTTATGAAAACTTCCCAAACGTTACACGATAGGTATATAGCGCATATATTAGAGGCATGTAATTTAATTAATTAGAAAATGTCTTACCGAATAAGAGGAATTTAATATAGTTAAAGATTTTTTAAATCCATTTGCTAATTAAACACGATTGGTTGCGAAAAAAGAGCAAATTTTTTGGAAGCTCTTTGGTACGATCTCGCGTGCTTGGAAGACAGAAAATGAAAGGAATTCTTATAAAGAGCTAACCTGATTTTCTAAGACACCTTTTAGAAGAGAGAGAGAAGACGTACAATGTTCGAACGGTATCCCGGAAATGGAAGCAGCAGGTGGACAGACCGAAGCTCGTTAAGATCCGCAATTAGCGCGATCCCTCAGCCTCAAAACGGCGAAACGAATTCGGTCCCTAGTCAACGGATCCAATTGACTCTACTGGCCAATTGGACATAGCAATTCCGAAATTACATCTGCGCGAAAATGTGTATATCTCTTTTAACCCTCGTCGGGCTACTTAACTATCATAATGTTCAGCGTCGTAGCATATCCGTGAAGACAAAAATGTAAATATTAAGAAATTCTTTAAAAGCATCAAATAGATATTTTGAGATCTAAAGGCTAAGCTATACATAGAGATAAAATCTGAGTAAAAAAACTATACTCGAAATATGAGTATTTAAAGACAAGAGAAAGATTTTTGATAAAAATAAAATTTATAAACTTTAGTAATTAGAACACATTTTTCTGTGTTTAAAAAATTTGGAAATTCGAGAATGTTGAAAGTTTTGTAAATCTCGATAAAATGTTGATAAATATTTGTAATAAAATACAAACAAATTCAACTAAATTAAGCAGTACTTGAACTCGTGACTACATTTCTTTGTTGGTTCGATTAAATAAAGTAATATAGATCGGAAACGTAACTCGTGACGTTCATGTTAATTGTTTGGTTTGCAGCGTCACAGGGGAATTTAATTAACGCCGCATTGTCACGTAAGCCTTTCGAGCGAAATTTTCGAAAAGCCAGGTCGACGGCCCTTTCGTCCGAAGCGAGGAAAGAAAGAGGTTAAAGATTGCGCAGAATGGAAGCGTGGCGGATCAATTTTATGATTAGTATAGATTACCGTTCGCCTCGCGAGCTTTAATTAAAACCGTTGCTGATGAGAACGCTACACCAATTTAGCCCGCGTTATAACGCGAATTTTTTGTCAACAAAAATTATTCGTCAGTCTCTTGGCAAACTAAAGCAGTATCAAAATTACAAACAACGCAAAACATAATAAAGCAATAATAGTGGTTTAGAATTAAAGAATCTTTTTTTCATTTGTGTGTAAATTTCATGTTTCTCGATTGTGTAAAGAAGAAATACATATTTAGAGATTTGAATATCTATTATAGAGACTAGAGTATTAAATATTCATCTAAAAATTCATTACGCCAAAATTAGAGACTATGAAATACACATTGTGCTTTGAAAGAAAATTTAAAAATCTTGAATTCTAAAGATTTATTTAAAGATCTAAGTGAAATATCAAAAGGCGTGAAAAACGCAATCTTATTGAAATTTCGAGTCACCCGATGTAATACGGTAGGATCCAAACAAGCCAGCTTAATGGTTACAACGACCGGCAGAATTCGCGGAATGTATAACGGGAGCACGATAATCTGTGGCGAAAAATGAACGGTCCACGAATGGCTTCGAAAATGACTTGACGATCTTGTAATAATCGTCCATAAATCCCTGGCGCGTATATTAATTCGGGCGAGTTCATCCTGAAAATGTGTAATTTTAGGAAGAGAAATACAAAATAAAACGTAAAAAAAATTATAAATTATAAATTTAAAGATTAAATTTAAATGATTTTATTTTATCTTATAATCTCTTCGTGCGATTAAAACTTAATTAAAATGATTTTCGTTTAACATTTTATGTTTTAGATGTACGAGATGCTTGAATGATAAGCTCAAGATTTGAATTAGGAGAGATCCTTGTATATAATATATGTATATAAGATAAGTTGCAAAATATTCTTCAAGTCTATTAGGATTCTCAGATCTCAAGATTCGTGGATTCCATGAAATTCTCTGACCTCATGATATTTAACTCTACGATTCTTTCTTATGACATTTTTTCAAGATCGGAATCCCGACACTTCCGGATTCTTAAATATTTAGAGAGCGATACTTATTCTTAAATCCTCGAGAATCAATATCCGATTTGCCACAACCAAATATCAAAATTCCGCGAAGCTCAACACCTGACCAGAGTGGAGTAATTTTAACCGCGGTAACTTTTTCTTCGTGTACGTCGAGACAAAAAATGGAAAGAAAGAAATAGGAATGATATTCCGTACTCTGGACCCACGCAATAATCGCTCGAAGGTTCGTCGAGCCTTCTGAAACGGGTCGCATTACCGTATCGAACTCTCTCGCGCGCGCACGCGTGTGCTCTCAAATCGAAGCTCACCTTGAGTCTCATTTCGAGCCGACACGATTTGCGGCAAAAATTTGCACGTCGATGAAAATGGCACCGCGCGTATAATAAGTAACGACAGCGATCGTAGAAGCTGCAATTCGCCGTATCAAGACTCCGCGAGTCGCGAATTGCAACGTATGCACACACGTGTCATTCAGCTAGCTGGGTTAATCTTTGGTTTCTAGGGAACTAATAGTGCATACGGCAAGAGCGAGTCTGTGTTTCGTGCCGATAAATGTGTTTCATTTCATTTTATTATAAATTTCTCTTTCTCTCACTATGAATTAATAAAAAATAACAGTAAAAAATTCTCACATTAAATTATATATAACTTATATAAAATTAATTTAATTTATTTATAATTAAGATATAGCTTAATAAGTTGAAAGTTCAGAATATGGTTTAATCTTTTATTTAAGAGAAAGAGAGAAAAAGACTTAATGCCACAATATATGTTTAGTATTTTAATTTTTAATTTAAAAACTGCAGAATAAAATGTCAAAGAGATATTTTTCTAACAATATTATTTTAATTTACACATACACACATACAATTTGTACACGCAGTTAATTTTTTCTAAAATTTTTCGGGACTCGTAAACCATCAAAGCATCTTGATATAAATTCTGATCTATGCAGCGTTACTTTCGTATGCAAAAGTACAATACTCGAGAGATTCGCAGAGATTGCGAGTGAAGGTTCGCCAACACATCTCGCCTTCGTCTTTTCCATTTTCGGTACCGTTAAGAAGCTACTCCCGTGCCCTTCTATCCCCTATTCTCTCACCGCAATTTAATCGGACGTGCGTTGAAATTCGCAAGAGCGCGGATGACTCGATCTTTCAGCGAAAAACCAACTCTCGCCAGAACTTGTTCAAACCGACGTACATATAGAAGCCTAACAATCTTCCAGTCGTTTAAGAAGAAAGAGATGGTCTAAGAATGTATAAAAATGAAGGAAAAAAAATGTAGATGCTGACCACAAAAATTTCCAAGCTATAAATTTTATTCGCGACTCTCTTGGAGAATGATCATATATTAATTTAATTCGTACGTTTAATCGCGTAAAAGAATTTTAATGCTTATCTATTATTGATTTGTGTTTTAATTGATTTATTTTAATCTATATTAATTTATTCATCTTTATTGTATAATATTTTGTATAATAAACCGATCACTAATGTATCGTTAATTCTCGCGAAATCAATTAAACCGCATGATTCTCGATAAATAAGCTTTTGCAATAATCTAATACAATTGCAACCAATGAGAACCGACAAATTCGCATACGCGAAATGCCCCGAGTTAACGATTACGCTAATTGTAGATGCGCGTGTGCAATGTAACGGGTGAGTAAATTTCGCGAACGAGTGAGTATTCGAATCGAAATCGAAATACGGTGTTTACGCCTTGCGCAGCAAGTATTATAAATCGCCATTGGCGATACATCAATCGCGATCGCACGTCTATCCGTACAATGCAGAGTGCAGTTCGTTTGATGCATATCGAGAGCGGAATAATGCGAACGCTGCGAAGTAACGCTTGTGAGCGTTGCTTGACGTGCGTGGAATGCTTGTGCGGAATAATTTACGAGGTCGAATAGTTGAAATAGTTGTACAAGAGATGTGAAGAGACAAGAAATGTCTGTGATGATTTGACTTGAAATGGAATGTTTTTTATGTGAGATACATAACACATTTATTCTTCTCTCTCTCTCTATTTTATCCTCTATTTTATCCGTTTCTTGCTTGCAAGGTATTAGGAAAAGCCGGAATAAAAAAAACCATATCATTATATTGTTATTGTATTAAAATTTAAATGATAATAAAAGATAGCGCTTCATTTACTGTAATACGTTAATAATATATAATTGATTATTAAAAATATAAAAATGCTGTACTGATATATAAATAAATTTTTGTGAAAGCCGCGTGCAAGGAATATAACAAATTGACAGCCCAATTATTATTGTAATTATTGGTAATATTACATGATTATATCACGCGAATGGCCGATCTTGTTGAAAAAACGCAACCCGACAGTAATAATTGTCTATTTTCCCACCCCAAGGCCGCGTCATAATAAGACTTGGCAATTTTCCGCGACGGCGGAAGTCGGCAGCGATTTACGCGAAAGATCCCGGTCGGACGCAGGTATGCGAAATGCATGAAGAAAGAATAATACATAAGCGCATATACGACATGCACAGTAGCGGGGACGATGTTACGATTGGTCGGCGGGTACCTTGCCACTTATGCAATTTGCTGTACGCTCGTTTTAAGAAGCAATTTGACATTGCGGCCGATCTCTCGCGGCCGTTTATTAACGTTGCCCGATCCCAAACAGGCTCGACTCGTAAATGGCGATAATAATTTAATAAAACGGGCACCCGTGGGTCACACGAAGTCGTCGTTCAATCTTTATTTGCTCACACGGTTTGTTTCGTCGCTTTTTTAATACAGCGCAACATGTTCCCTTTCACTATCCAATTAATTATTCCTAGATATAAAAAATTGACAAATTATATGTATTATAGATACGTTAAACTTGAAGAAGAATTTAAACATTGAAGAATATCAATCCAAACACGTAAGTTTATACATTGTTCATTTCAAATAATATTAATAGAAAATTTGATTATATTAAACTTGCAAATTTTGTGTAAAGAATATTTCCTGCTTAATTATCCTCGTCAATATGAATAAAAAAGCATGTAATTAAAATTATATTATTTATTTCTTTTATATTTCGAGTGTGTGTTTCTTCAGTTTTTAAAATATATTACTATCATTCTCTTGTCATGCGTATATTAAGAATGTGTAGGTATTAATAATTGTGTTTATATTATATTAATATAATTATCTTTCAATCTCAAGGATTTTCATTAATGGTCTTGTCTGGTATTTCAATAGATCTCGAGTATTTCTGCGAAGTATTCCAACATGCATTTGCACGAGAGAAAATGAGAGTTTGCTCGACAAATGCAGCAAATGTAATGATTTCGGGTGTGTCGAGGGGTCCGATTTAGTTAAGAGGAATTCACTATGGTATGTTGTCGTTGCCGAATTAACGGTCGCTTTATTAACTGCGCGCGAGTATCATTGTTGCTTTGATTGACAATTCGGATCATTGTTTGTTCGTCAAATCAACCTTCTGTGAATTCGATGGTTCGCTATTGCTTCCTGGTCTGGATTCAATTAAACGAATCTCGAAATGGTTGGAATTAAAAACTTGATGAAAACATTTATAAATTATATTTAGAATTATATATTTACAGTGAATATAATAATATTTATATCTATTCGTATATTTGTAGGAAAAATATTGATAGCTATTATATATTATATTGTAAATAGAGATTATCCTGTCAAACTTTTGTGTTATAAATTAAAGAATAAATTTTAAATTAATTAAAGTATCATGAATAAATAGTGCAAAATTTTAAAACGGTTAAAAAGAACTTTTTGAGAGAGTTCAGAGAAAAAGTTTTTTCAAAGAGCAAAATGATTGAATGTAGAATTACTTTTCCAAAGTAGTCTTTACATTAGAGTTATCGGTATTTTGGCGCTATTAATTCTTTACGGCCTAAAGTGTTCATTTCTTTGCATATTTAATTTATATTTTCCGCAAAATTATCTCTTTATTTTGCAAGTTTAATTAAAAAATATAATACTAAAATTAAGTTAATGCTTTTAATTAATTTTTAAGTATTAAAATAATTTTATCAAATTACAAAACACAAAAAAAATGATTTGTGAATTATTACATTTTAATAATTATATAAAATTGTATATAAAACAATATGTTTTAGATTAATTTTACAATTTGCTTATGTTTTAAAGAGCAAACTATCACACACACACACACACACACATTCTAAATTTCTAATCTTTATATTATTAATTCTAAATTTCGTTAAGTATTTTAAAAAGTATTTTAAAACATTTTATCATATAAAATTTTAATGGAATTTTTTTGCTCATTTAATAAATGCTGTTAATTTATTCGATATTTTCCGAATATCGATATTTGTGCCAGCTGCAGCGGCAACTATAAATTCTAATATTCCAATAATTATTCGCAGAGATGAAAGTAAATGCGCGTCATGGTCAAGTCGAATAATATATCTATAATTATTTCTTTCAAAAAGAATGTAGTTATGAGAGAGAAAGAAAGAGGAAGAGAGAGAAGATTATAAAAGGTAAAACGACTTTGAGGATCTCCCGTCTATTGCCAGCACGTGCTAGTCGAACATTTACGAAACATTAACTGACTGAGAAAAGATAGAAGACACATGTTCATGCAGCGTATCTGGATAATACCCGTATCCTAAATCTGTTTATATTTTAAACACGCAAATTAGTTTTTTAAAGGGAATATCGCGATAAACATGAATGAGAGATGCGTCGCTCGATTCAAAATTTATCTTTATTTTTTATTATAGTAAAGATTCGAAAATCGCATTAATGTTTGTCGGCAATATTCAATTTTTAATGTTAAAAGTATTTACATATAACAGTATTATATAACAATATTTTTTAATTATTTATAAATAATATGAATATAAAAGAAGAAATTTAAATAAGCATAAATATAGAAATTAAATTCTTATAGAAGAGAGTTAGAAATCAACGTTTTAATTGAAAATGTTACCTTATTATTATGAGAAATAATAACTCTTGTTTTCTCAATCAAACACAAAAACAAAATATAAATCGCACAACGATTATCGTCAATTTGCTAATTAGCATCGCGTTAACGGCATTTCATTCTGCGATAAAATTAATCGATTCCTTTATGGACACATTATTTCGCGCGCTTTCTGACGCGAGAATCGGTGCAGCATCCGCACTGCTGGACCACTCGTGGGATACTAAGCGATGAGAGACAGAGAAAGCATACACGGATACACGAGGTCGAGGTAAGCTACAGCGCAATTGGACGAACAGAGACTACGTTAGCAGGCTGCGGAGAAGGCCAAAGGAAAAAGGAAGGAATCGGCAAGTGGTAGTGGGTAGTGGGAGCACTTTCCAAGTGTGGGAGCCTAGAGAGTCCAGGTATCCACGTGGTCAGCGGATCGTGAGTCAGATCGTATCACATTTATGTAACTATCCATGTGTCATTGAATCAATGTTTTATAACAAATTTATTTTACAAACAACAACGATCAAATAACGATACTGCTAACGTGTATGACAATTTTTAGGATAAATTGATAAATCATCATTCATTAAATGACAAAAGATTAAAAAAGTACAAATATCTAAAGATTCCAAGAAAATTCCAAGATCAGGGTACTAAGATTTTGAAAGTTCAAGTTTCTTCAAGTTGATTTCAAGTTTTTCAAATTCTAAAGTGTCAAAGAGTCTCAATGTTTCCAACATCTAAAGCTCCAAAAATTTTTAATTTAAGTTTGAAATTGCTCCGAAAACAATTACAACATCATATACCCATGTCAGATGTCAGCTTCTGTTGTAACTCTTTTATCCAAATATACATACTTTATATAAACAAACATAAAGTCATATAAATTTATCATCGTTTAATTGTTTCCAGATCCGCGTCAGTCAAAAACGCTATAATTTTAAGGTTGCAAAGATTAAAAAATTCGTGCTTTCGAGAGATTTAATTATCTAAAAAAAGTTAGCTTAAGATTATTCAAGAAAAATATGATATTAAAAAAAGATTTAAGCTTTTTTTAACAATATCTTTCAATCTGAGACTCGACGATCAAAAAACCATTCCTTTCCAGAGGAAAGAGACAGCACTGATCACTTTTGATCTGTGTATTTCCATCCAATTTACTCGGCATATTGTGTATTTAGAAGGTTACTATACTGACAGGATCCGAAAGAGGCGAGGCTTTTTTTTCCCGCGGTCGGCTCATTCACCAAGACACCGCGAATCGAATTGCTGAATCTTTCACGAACACACCAGTCCGTCGGCCGACAATGTAACAATTTATCGGCTTTCACGGGAATTTCATTAACTTTTGAAAACGAACCCGCTCGCTTGTGCGCTGACAAACGACCGGAAGTATCGATGTACTCCCTTCAGAATGCTCTATTTTAAAGTCCCGTGGTTTAAGAGTAAAATGTTTTGCTAATAAAATATATATTAAAATGATAAAAATTACTAAGACAGAAAGTTATATACATATAAAGAGTTTAATCAAAATTGGAGAAATTTTTAAAGAAACTTTTAAAATAAAAAAATAAGCTTAATATATATGTAATCAAATAAATTAATTAATAATTAAATATTCAAAATATAATGTAATATATAAAAAAGTTGTTTAAAATTTATTATTTGTAAAATATACAATATTTGTTTGCAATTTATTTAATGATTTAATTTACAATAAATAATTTTATATAATTAATTAAAGAGAGAGAGAGAGAGAAAGAGAGTGAAAGAGCTAATCTTAATTCATACATAACAGCAGACATTGTCATTTTCTAATTGAGGAAAAATAAATATTTATAATGTTAAAACAATCAAGCATGAGTCGAGTGTGCGCAAAGATGAAGAATGCACTGCTACGTCAGGGGAAAATTGCATTCCGAATCATTCGCGGACATCCGCGCGGATCAATGAAAATGCGATGGACGATTACGAGAAGCAATTTTACTTATTCATTATACAAATAAACATTATGTGAATACGTTGTCCGCCTTTATCTCTTCGCTATTTTGATCGTTGTATTGCTTTACGATAAATATAAAGGCATATTTAAGTTTAATAATGGACGGCAAATATTAATTAATCTAATAACGCACATTCGAATAATGACATAATCGATTGATGATTTTTGCACAAGAATTCTTACGTGAGAAAATAGACTTATCATCAGATACTTGGTATCTGACTAATCTGGAGATAGAAAAAGTGTATATTTACACCGAGAAGAAATGAGTCTTACAAGTTAGAGTGAATTCTACTAAACAAAAAATAAACAATATGTGTGTATGATGATATAATATAAATTAGCTAAATAAATATTAATAGTTATTGTAAAACTAAATTATAATATTAAATTAATAATTAAACTAAAAGAAAAATTTAATGTAATCGAATAAGTAAACGCATGAAACTTGTGAAAAATTTTATTTTTAAGTGCTTGTTAATTATACTTTACTGTCCGAGATAGTAGAAATGTGAGTTTTTAGGAACACCCAATATATGTATACAACAGGCTTTTCAGTCTCTGAAAGAGGAAATATGGCCTAGAACGTTTCTTTTTTTTCACAAAGCGATCTTACCGGGAAACCGCGCCTACGAATATATATACATATATATATATATATTTCCTCCTTTTCTCTCTTCGCTCTTCCTCTTTCGACTCGTGTAGTGTATAAATGTGTACTAACTCGTATCTAGGACACCTGCGGCATTTTCATCGTGTTCAACACCCAATACGATTTCCCTAATACTTGCTCTCACGCTTTCCTAATCTAAACAATCGAATAATCGATTTTTAAACGCTCGTTCATCAAGCCGCGTTTACTTAAATACTTTGGCTCTATATCGTTACCTCGTTTACGGATATAAATTATCTCACGATTCTACGTACTCTCTCAATTTGTAATAATGATTTTAGATCATTAAAAAATATTTTATGGTGTATTATTCAACACACGCGCTATAAAATTATTTGAAAGTAAAATATATTTCTCGATTAAGTCGTCGTCGACTCGGTTAAATAGACCGGTGCTTGACTAATATATACGAAATGACTCATCTTTGCTATCTCTAGAGAGTGAATTTCTCCGCGAAATAGAAATAGATTGCAATGGTCCAACGCTAGCCAGTAGATGTAATGCCAGTTCCGGTTTAAGTTCGAGTTTAGCCGGCTCTTTAATCATTAAAACAACGTTCATGACCGAAGGAGATGAGAACTCTCGAATTCTGTCGCAGGTAACAAATTTATGTAGATTGAAAAAGAAACACACAAATCTTTCGGTGAGAAAAATTAACGCTTTCGATGCACCATCGTAATTAAATCGGAATTGATCAATCCAAAAGAGAGATTTAGAAACATAACTATAATATCAGTAATTTAGAAATACAGATTTACCTTTTAATTTAAAAGAATAATCCAGACTTTTATTACATTTAATAAAATTTTAAAACTTTTCTTTGAAATTTTATTAAAAATTCAAATCTTTTCTTCTTTCTTAATTTTTAAAAATATATTTGCGACTTTTTTTTCTCTCAATAAACAAAGACTGACAAGTGAAAGGATTGATATGGCTGGTTGATAATAAGAGAATGGACCGCATCTCTGCGTGCATAATGCTATATTGCTGACTTATGCAACCATCGGACGTTTCCGGTTTGCTTAGCGAAGCACGGAGAACGCACGTTTTGCTCTGTACGCTATTGTATGTGTCACAGGAGTGCGTACGAGTTGTAAACCGACGATGAATTGTAAGTCGCGTGCGGAGCGCGGGCCAGAAAGGAAAACACATGATACGCACCGGTTATAGATTGTTTCACGAATTACTAAAAACATCAACGAAATCGACGAAAATATGGCGTGAAATATTTTTAAAAAATAGAAAAAAAAACAAAAAAATTAGAATTAAATTCTGCTCTAAATATCAGTCAACTCTTAACTAATTGAGATAAAGTTTCGAATAAAAAATATTCTTTAATGTTGAAAAATATTTAAAGCCTCTCGATTAAGCCATCACATAATAATGGGTTTGTTTCTCTGCCTCGATTGATTATCCTCACTTATCACTATGAATCACCGTGTACATATGGTGCGTGTGCTTGGCTTGCTTTTAATTATAGACCGGAGCCCTTCTCCTTTCCTTAGCGTCCACCCTCGACACCGCGAAATTGGAAAGGCGACTTCTCTCTCTACGAGTCGACTACCTAGGCTCGTTTCTGCTACTCATTCGATTGAGGGTAAGAACAAAACTCCAAGAGGAAAGACTTGGAAGAGCTCTACATCAGTCTATGCTGTCAAAGTGCCAACGTGAACTAAATTCTAGAGTAATACGAAGCGTACTTAATATAAAGCATATACTATATAGTTATTAAAAGTTATGTGCAAAGTTTGCTAGTTTAGTTAATTATCGAGTTTCTGTCAAACAACTGAAGAATAATGTTTTGAATTTTGTATTCAATTCAAAAATAAAACTAATTTTTGCTGTCACTTCTCCCACGCTTTTTATATATAAAATTTTTATAGTTATATTTCATTATGTATTTAAAAAATTATATACTTACATTTATTTTTAAATATATATAATAAAATGTAAAATATATAATAAACTATAACTATAAAATAAAATTTTATAATAAAATTTTTTAAATGTAATATACATATAACAAGATTTAATTGTTCCTAATTATTTTTATTTATTTGATTTATTTTAATTATATTTTTAATTATTATATATTTTATTATATATTTTTAATATCTATGTGTGTGTGTGCATCAAGTCATTTATAATCTTTGACACGAATTTTACTGTATTAAAAGCAACAAGGAAACATGAATATTTCTAATTTTTGGATCGTCACTATTTATTACGAGAGTACGAAGATTGAATAGTAGATATTTGAATAGAAAAGGAAGGAGAGAAAACGATCGAGACAAAACCAGGTGAGAGGGGAGAAACGCGTGTTTTATGGATTCTAAGTGCATCTCGCTAAGAAAACGAGCCACGTCACATCCGGATGTATAGATCGAAACGCGCAGTTGAGTTATATTCTCTCTCTCTCTCTCTCTCTCTCTCTCTCTCTCTCTCTCTCTCTCTCTCTCTCTCTCTCTCTCTCTCTCTCTATCTCCTTCCCACCCCTTCCCCGTCTCTCTCTTTATCGAATAGAGTGATACCTCTTCGTGTTCCCAATTTGCATAATCCTGAGTCAACGTGTAATGCTCTTCCTCAAAGGATACAAATTGAAGGATTGCCTCCAAGAATGGAGTCCTTATAATATTATATATGGGATAGAAAGCTATCTATCTTGAAATTTTATTGCATGTTTTCTAACATTTTGTCAAATGTTATATAACAGTAAAAAAATAGTTCGATTCTTTAAAATATTTTCGGTTAATAGAAAAAAATGTAATTGCAAAAAATATAGTAAATACTTTTTCAAGTTCTGGTAACACATAATATATAATAATTGAAAAATTTGCATCAATTTTAAAATGTAAACATAATTTTTATATATACCTATGTAATGTCAATTTTATTTTTATTTTATGTCTTATTAAACATTAAATTATTTAAATTAATATTGTATGTGCTATACTAAACCATCTCCCTTTCAGAGGATACTAAAATGTGATTGGCAAAATTTAATGTCTATTGGAAGTACAATATAGACAGTTAAAAATTTTTCTTATGTAAGAAACTCAGACAAAGTATCGCATTCGCTAGGAGAAAAAACAATAAATAGTTGACATAATTTACGAGCAAGGATATAACGAGACGTTATAATAAATGGCTTTTAATTAACCGCGCGCGAATCCCTAAAGTCCTTAGAGAAACCAGATATTTAATCGCGGATATAAAACGTGCGTGTCAGAGGTTACGCGAAATGTGATTCTAAGCGAATCCTTTTGCCGTAGCACTTCTGTAAAATGCCAATCTGAGATCCAAGCAATGATCGTTTTTCTCAGATTCAAGCGTAGATTTATTTTATAGTACAATACTATTGCAAAATACGATTATTACGTATTTATATTATAACGCAAAAATTGACGATATTTATATAATTATACACACTGTAAAAAAATTTTGTGTAAAATTACAACTATTATAGTGGGTAATTTTAAGACCCACTATAATAGTTGTAAATTTCCACGCGTTTGTAAATTTGCAGTATATACAAGTAAAATTAATTTCTTCATTTGTAATTAAGCTGATTGCAAAAATAAATTTACAATATGTATGTAAAATTATAAAACGATAATGTAAAAATATTTTTTATAATTGTATTATTAAACATATTATTAAACACAATATATTATTAAACATATTATTAAACACAATATATTATTAAACATATTATTATTATACATATTATTAAACACGATATATAGAATATTACTGTTGTATTGAGTAATATTACAAAAATTTAGATAATTACATAAAATCTTTAAAATATCATATTATTTCGTAAGTTTCCATATAAAAGAAGATATATTTACATAATAAAAGACAAATCTACATAATTTTGTGGAATTACATAATTTCTGTATAATTACATGATTTCTTATATTTACAAGACTAATCATGTAATTTTTACACCTATTATTTGTGTAAATTTACTAAATTTTTTTACAGTGCATATTATAGTATATTATAACGAAGAATTATATATTTTGTTAAGTCACAAAGTAAAATGTAGCTTCAGAGACGGCTTAAAAAATTTATTTTTCAGAAATAGTATATCGATATCAAGATCCAGTGTATATTGTGATATATTTCAATTTGAAATTATTGTAAATAAATTAACCAAGAAAAAAAAGTAAAAAACTATAAATAAAAAAGGAAGTATACGGTAACATAATTTGAAAACTAGTTTTAGTCTATATTAAGTTAATTAAAAAATTAATTAAATTAGAAATTTTTAAAGAAATAAGATGTAAATAAATAGATAACCGTCTTAATTAAAGATGTTTAAAAAAATTAATTAAAAAGTTAACAATTTGAAAATTGATATTGACACTTGATATTTTTCGAGGAAAAAATAGAAATGTACCACAAGATGCAATTTAGTTTGTTTTTTCCGCGCGTTATTCTAAATACATATTCTCCGAGGAAGAGCGCAGACGGTGATCTATATGGTGCATCGTATACGTGCGGTTGCACTGATTTTATCTGCATATCCTAAGCGTCGAGAGCTTGCGAGCTCTCTATTTTTAAAGGACGGTTAGTTCTTAAATTTGCTTCTCCGAGAAAGCCCCGCGCATCAAATGCGATCTACCGAGTTTTCGAGTCGATTCGGTTTTTATGTATGTACAGGGTGAGATTTTTACCTCCCATCTAATTAATGAGCAAGCGCAATCGGCATTCTCTCTCGAATTTGATTATAAAGGGCATTTAATAATTGGTAATTAATATTTTGTTTATGTAGAATAGAAAAACTTATTATGTATATGTTGCAATAATAAAACAGATATAATACACGCATTTCTCTTATGCAATTAATTTGGAATTTAAGTCGTAATCGTTTAAGTCGTACTATATATTTGATAAATATAGATAACATACAATATATTAATTAATTGAGACATTTTTAAAATGTTTTATAAATGTCTTTATATTCTTTTCATTTTTTAGATAATATATGTATAATATTTAGTTTAAAGTATTATACACTCACCATTTGTTGAACGCTTTTCGGTTTCCGGTTTACGTCGATCACTTTTTGATTAGCTGCAACAAGAGAGATATAATCGTGAATTAATTTAGAAAGCATTTTATTTTATTTAACCGACTAACGGACATCCCGACGAATTGCATACGGCACGCACGTACATACAGCACGTGACTATCGTATTCTATATGCGGTAAGAACTTTACTGCCAATTTGTGCGTTATGTTATGAATAACTGTCCAACGCCATAAACGATTCGGTTCTGTTAAGCGAATCACCGATTTACCGACTCGTTAGCTAGCCGATCGATCGACCGACCAGTTTCACATTCATCGATCTTTATTAATAAAATATACCGTAACTAAATCTTTATTTATTTCACATAAAAATGTTTCTAATTTTCCATAAAAACAATAAATTAAAAATACATTAATTTTTAATTATAATATTTTTGAATATGCAATTTAGTTTGCAGATTCACAAACACACATTTTTATAACACATAGGCAATTTTTTTAAATTACTATATTACTATATTAATTTTTTTGCTTTCTCTCGATATATATATACAATATATATATCTGAATAATTATATAACTTTTAAAAGAGAGGACACTTACTGACTGCCTCCACCAAGTCGGCCAGAAGGACACCGTCGCAGAGATCAGCCTGAAGATCGGCCACTCTCCTCTTGCAACCTCCTCGTTCCAAGTAATAATTTGCCCAATCCGTATAGATCTGAAAAAAAATTTAAAGTATTATTTTAGTCTTAAATAAAGTATATAAAGTTACTTGATAAACACACGCACACACATGTACATAGAAATATCCTTAGATATCTCTAATAATATCAATAAATAAACAAATAAATATAATTAATGATATTTCCCAAGTTATCATACTTTTTTCCCCTTATTTTCAAAAAATATATATATGAGAGAAAGGGAGAGGAAGATAGAGAAAGAGAATCTATTTTTATAATAAAAAAAAATAGTTTTTTTACTATATTAAATTTCAGTTTCATTATATTTACTTTTAATTACTATGTTCATATTAGACTCATTTTCCTCATCGTCTTCATAAAGAGAAAACACAGAGTAAATTGAATTAAAGTTATTCATCGCAATGCTATGCGGAAAATTGCAATGCGCCCTTAATTATTGCGTCCCATTTCACGGCAATGATTATGTTTGATCGATTGGCTCTCAAGATCAGCTCGGTGTATATTAAAGACAATCGCAAAGGAGAAAGAAAGAGAATAATAAAGAACAGTTCGTAAAGAGAAAACATATTATAGAGATGTAGACTTTAATGGTTATATAGATCGATTTTATTATTTCTCCGTGCTACAGTTGCACGCCAATTATTACTTGTCCGTTATGTTTGCTCGACCTCTACAAACGTTTGCATTGTAAAAATAATAAATAGTTGCAAAAAAATTGTGCACGTAAATATCTTGCAAGATAATTTTTGTTTCCCACATTGAAAATTCCTTGAAACTAATTTTAAAGTAATGTCAGTCTGTTGTAAAAATAATTTTATGAATAAAAATGCAAATTTTCTTCTATATTAAAAAAAATAAAGAAAAAATAAATTTTTTTACACATAATTGATTTTCTTTCTTAAATATTTTTAAAAGATCGTAATAAATATTTCTATTGTGAGCCGAGTTAGTCAAACTTGTGCAAATTGTACGGTTGACCTTATGCTACTCGAAATGATAGAAGTAAAGTGAAGAATGCCAATTGACGCGATAGGAATCTTTCCACCTCGAAGAATTTCTCGCGAGATGTTTCCTTATTTGCCTCTCGCCTTTCTGGCATGTCGTGTCTCGCCTTTAATATACATACATATGTGCATAAATATTAACTCTGCGCTGAGCCTTAATTAAGCTCTTCGATGCATTTTATCTCAAAAATTTCTTTGTGATAATATTGAATATAATAAATTGAATGCAATAAACATTTTACGTTTTTTGAAAAAAAAAACTCCGATTCGAAAATTATTATAATTCTCCAGGAAAAAATATAATATTAATGTAATTTTATAAATGTCGACAAAATAATATTATAAATATATTTAAACAAAAAATATTATTAAAATTAGGAAAATCTTATCTAAATTCTAATGAAGAAAACTCCAATAAATATAGAAAATAAGAAAATTTTCTTTAAATGAAAAATATCTTTAAAGAGTCGCATATATGATATAAAGAAATTCTACATCTTGTGCATAATTATTCCAATCTGTGAAGAGATGATAACGCAGAAAAATGCATTAACAAGCACTTGATAGTGCACTTTGACATAACATGTCACATCGTTATCGCAATTTTGCAATTTATCTTATTATTAATACGACGAAGAACGTGTTTTAAGTTTGTTACCGAAATATTCCTTTTTCTTTATTTTTATGCAATTTATTTTTATGAATTATAATTCAAATTTCTATCGTTATATTTCTAATTAAATATATTTAGAGTTTAATTAAACAACATCTTTCTCATAAATCTCAATCTCTAATTAGAACAATTTTGATTATTATATCACTAATTATGCACTTTATAGATCGCGTCGGACAATCGGATGACAAATTTTTAATCGATGCACAAAATTTCAATTAGTGCATAGTTGTTAATATACCTATAACGTCATAAATCTCAATTGTTGTAAAGATGCACACTCGCGTAACATGCGACAGATATCCGTATACTCATTGTCAGTGAAATCGACTGCAATTGATTGTCGATTCTTTTCTCATCGTTTTCTTGTTCAGCGAAAACAACACGTCAGGCAATGCATTTTCATCATACGTGGCGATTCATATATGTCACATCACAGGTGTTATCTCCTACTATTTGCAACAACCTTGATGGCATGTATACTTACGTTTATTAACACGCGATAGCCTCTCTCCCCGTTACCCGTGTTTATCTTCTCTCTGTTTCTTTCACCCGCTATTTTATAGTGCCGCAGGTGCACGATTGTCACTACGCGTGTTATTTATTTGTCGGATATTTGAACGGATGGCAAAGAGAGAGGGAGAGAGAACGAGAAAGCGAGAAAAGAGGGGAAGTAAAGAGAGCGAAATGATACGTTGATCAATTTGTTTGCAAATTCAAAATCAAATCAATATTATTTCAGATATTTCGTCGAGTGCACATTTTGAATTTTACTTACGCTACGTCGTTAATTATCTCGCTTCCGATATTGCGTCATTAATTGCGCACATCTTCAATTAGAAACTTTTGCGTGAGAAATGGTTTTTTCTAAAAATTGTTGTATTCATCCGTATATATTTTTTCATATATGTGAACATCGGGGGACATAAATCACGCCAGGAAGCATGAATTGTCCCGACGCGTTTACCGTGCTGGCGAAGCGCCAGACTTTTCAGCGCGTGCAAGCGTGCGAGCAAACGACTCTCGAGAGTCTGTCCGAAGAGGCAGAGAGAGAGAGAGAGAGACGAGCGCGCACTGGACGCTGGAAGGCACAAGGAAAGACAAACGTGGTGCACGACGAGAAAGAGAGGAAGACAGGAGCCACACAGAGAGCGAGGAGAGGAGAGAGTTAGTCATCGCGTACTATTTTTAAGCGTGCAAAGAGACGAACGGAAGGGACGCGGGCAAAGGCTCGCTTCATGATTTCAGGTCGCCATTATTACGGCGGCCACGATGATGGGGTCGTCGCTTCTCTCAATCTTTTCGCGCTTTTCCGATTAAATCCCAGGACTTTCCCGCGATATTTCAGAGGGCAAAGAGAAAGAGGAAGAAGCAGAAGCAAGATCGAACGAAACGCATATACTAAAGTATCTCATTTTGAGATAAAAGATATATATTTTATTTTATATATTGTAGTTTATTTATATAATTTTGACTGTAAAAGAATCTGATTTGTTTTCTTTTATTTTGTTTGTTTTATCTGTCTGAATCCGAATAAATGGGCTTGCTATTTATTCCGCTCGATACTCACATAAGAAGAGTGTTTATAAAAGCTTTATCTGTCCATACTTATATATATACGCATTGATAATGGAGTGGACAGGCGGGAATAGATTTAGCGAGATGTGATATACTACTAGTGTCCAATCAAAACTTTATTACACCCTTGATTGTACTAAACCGTCTCTCTCTTTTCGTGATTAAAAATTAATTGATTGAAATTTTTAAATTTGCGAAGAGGGGGCGAGAAATACTTGAAAGTTTGCATAAATTATAAATTATAAATTATTGATTCGAGACGTCTCTTGGGGCGAAAGAGATTACGAGCAAGAAAGGAGCAACTTTTTACCTGCACGATATTACGCGTGGAATCGGCCTTAATATCGTCGACGGAACCGCGCACGGATCTCGGCGCTCTGATACACGCCATGACGCCGCCGGTGGTCACCGCGATACTCCAGCGTCATTCGAATGCACTCTGCAATTATCTCTCGCGAATCGTAATTGTACTCTGCACTTTGCACCGAATCGCCACACAATAACGCATAATTGCGATCGCGCTCTAATCGCGCTATAATTAAAATTCTAATCCTTGACACATCCCTGACTCCTCGTGATTTTCACTTTTGTCTTTTTCAATAAACGTTTCTCGGATTGACAACTCGCACGCCGATTATATTATTATTCTTTTTTCTAAAATGCTTTCATTTTATTTTTCTGCAAAATATATAAATTAAAAATATATGTTTTTATCGGTTATAATAATACTATTAAGATATTTATCGAAATCTCAACAAGTTTGATATTAATTTAATTCATGCTACTCAATATATTGTTAAAAAAATCGTCTCACTGTGTAAAATGCCTTTATATATACTTTATATATTTTATTTAAGTTATTATATTGTAATTCAATTGTTCAATTTGTCAGTCAAGAGAGAGCCGCCCGCCCTCGTTCTGGATCGATCTCCAGAACGACGTGACGATTTTTGCGGCATTTGCGCGACGTCGCGACTCATTTTAAGAGAAACATAGAGAAGCGTCTCGACACCACGACGCATCGGACGTAACTGAATACGCGAGCGCGACCAAGTGCACGTTTCTCTATTCGTAGGTATACAATCTCTCGCGCCTTCTCCTTCCTCTCATTTTCTCCCTCCTCATCATCATCTCTTTCATCTCCCCTCCTTTTCCTGTTTTGTCACTCTCTCTCTCTCTCTCTCTCTATCTATCTATATGTATATCTATATCGCTATTTACAAAGGATCTATAGAATATCAACAAGTTACGTCCTTGTATTTGATACAATTGTATTTTGAAACTTTGAGAGTATAGAGTTATGGGAAACTTGAAAAAATTTATTATAAACTTCAAAATATATAATGTTCGAAATATTGTCACACATTTTGTATAATGATGCATTTAATAGTATTCAATAAAATGACTACGTCTTTCTTTCGATTATTTTATAATTATTGTTAAAAAACAAAATAATTTATATACATTATACATATACATTGTAAATAAAATTTTTGTATAACGATGGAAGAGATGTTAATCTAAATTTATTCAAATCAAATTTTAATTATTTCCACTCAATCTAATCACGAATTTTTCATTTTAATCAATCTACTTAAAATTAAATCGGAAAATAATTAAAATTAAAATAATTTTTGTTTAATCATAAATATAATTTTAATAATTAAAGTTATATTATATCAAAATAACATTTCAATCTTAAATTTAACAATTGTAAATTACATAATTATATTAATTTTACATACACATATAATTTGTATAATAAATATGTTAATCTTTTTTTTGCGCGCATATTTTTAATTTAATCGTAAAATTATGCAAGATTCATGTTCTGATGAAAAATGTTTATGTATATACAAAAGTCTCGCGAGAAATTAAGGACTAAGAATCATGATGATGACGCATGCATCAGAAAGTGTGACACATCTTAAGATTGCTATTTTAAGACATTTACGACGAGCATATGATCTGAAGAAACTGCATCGAACTGTCAAATAATGGCAGAACTGTAAGGATATTAAATTAAGGGGGAAATTTCTCGATAATATAAACGAATCAGCGTCAATTCAATAATATATGCAATTTTTCAATGCTATCGTTTAACTTTAATAAAGAGAATTACCAGAAGAAATGATCAGAGAATCGCATATACATATACAGAGAATTGTAGTAGAAGAGAGAAACATTAATTTTTATTTTATTTACAATTAGAAATGTATATAACAGTGACTATAAGTGCTTTATATGTATATCTTTGTGATATTTTATGCAACATGATGTAATAAATATAAAGTAAAATAAAAACCATATCTCTGTTAAAAGATACAAATTTCAATAAAAATTCATATTTTTAAAGTTGTACGTGCGACAAGAAAATTATGAAAACATCTATAGAATATTATTTTGATCGCGAAATACATAATACATCCAAAATTTTAATACCACTCTCTAAATATCGATTTCATAATCTTCGAATATAATTTCTACTATAATACCACCCTCGATTTATATTAAATGTATATTAGAATTTGCAACAATTGTTTCTCTCAAACTTATTTAGAGATAAGCAAATTGTAATAATGTATCGTGGGATGTATCTATACAGAGAGGGAATGAAAGAGGATATAAAGAGGAAGAAGAAGTAATAAAAATTGCTAGACGTCCGACGATGTTCCGGGAAGACAATATCTTTCCTCCGCGGGCGAAAATAACACGTAAAGGGGGATGGAAATAGAAAACGAGAGACGCGGTTCGGCGGTTGAAGGGAGGAAAGAGCGGACGACGGCGACAGTCAAAATAGAGCACGATGAGTAAAGCGATCAGCGAGCGTCGTCGTTTGCGTGGGCGTCTTCCTTTGAATCAACGAATTAACGGAATCAAACAGAAGGCCGTAAATTCATCAGCGACCGATTCGTGAAACCGTCTCGTTGATTAGGTCGCCAAGTCATTCTGTTGCAGCAAGCTACCGCATTCTATCGTATCCTATATACTCTATATAGTACAGTTTCTCTCAAAGTCTTCGATACGATAGCGCGATCCAAACTAGTCTTCCAACAATTAAAAGAAATTGAATTTTAAGAGATTTAATTTCAATTTAATAAAGAATTAACTCTAAATTAAGAAATTAAAGTAAAATTTAATTTAAAATATCATATAATTTTAGCTATAGTGATCTGCTTCTTTCATTAACTATTTTTGATTATAAAATAAATCATATCATGGACAAATTAATTAACTGTAGTTAGACGTCAGCAATTTCTCTCTCTCTCTCTCTCTCTCTCTCTCTCTCTACGTATTTCAATTCTGTTTATCAAAGTTGCCAGTAATTTTGGGGTTTGGTGGTTCGATAGAGTGCAATTTCTTCTTTATTCCGATCCCTGCCATTCTACAATAGATGTCAAGCCGAGGACGTCACATGGAATCGCAATGCATCGCGGCATTGATAAAAGCCGGTGGGAACCGCGTGTACATACATACATACGCGCTCTGATCGATATTCGACTTGGCGCCGATCATCGCGCGCGTTAAAAGGCAACGCCACAGACGGCATTACAATTAATGATGCTGCTCGTACGCGAGCCGCGCGGAATAACAATCGATTCGCGCACCTGTCGGGAATGTTCGCGTTTCGTGCGTGCATCTCTGCTGCCATTCATTCATCATTAAAACGACGAAATCCCCTTATGGCCTTGCGAATATTTTCAGTCTTCTCGTTGCTGTAAGATTTTTTATACATTTTTTATTTATTTATGATAAGCTCATGTTGATCTCTTTTCTCCTCCTCCCTCCCTTTCTCTCTTTCTCTCTTTCTCTCTCTTCTGATTCCTGAACTTTGTAAATTATCTCTTCACATTTTTAAATTTTTTACAAATTTTTATTTTATACATATATCGCGCGTATTACATATTATAAATACAACAAGTGCAAATTAGATTTACTATATATTATCACGCGACACGATCTCTCTCGCATCTACATATGTATGTAAGTTGACTGTGATGTGACTTGAGTGATCTCCTAAATTTTGAATTAAAAACATTCGCGTTTGCAAAATTTTGGCAATTAATTCCTGATGGTCGTTTGACGATCGTTTTTCCGGGACAATGATTTGCATCCCGAAATTCGAGAGGGAACAGCACAAACGATAATAATTGTCCTTCGGCACAGGGATGGCAGGTCCATGGCGCAAAGGGGGTGCATGAAATTGAATATTGCAACAGATCCCTCCGGAACGATGGCGACACCGAAAGCTCAGGAGCCGGAAACGAAACCGTTAAAGGACAATAATTAATTCGCTCCTGATGGCCGACGGCAGTCTGACGGCTCGTTAGTCGCGTAATCCTGCCCGTTTTTTATCATCCTGCGTGATAATGCAACCGAGAGGATGATTTCACGAATAAAAGAGAGGGACGAGATGAAAGGTAAACCTCATATGCTTTTTTTTCAAAGAGAAGAGGGTGAATCGCCGACCGAGATTGACTATGGTAAATACATATACTTCTGCACTCTTTATTTTCCTCATGGCAAAATTATAAAGGCCTTCTTAGTCTGATTACATTCCTTAACGCCTTTATTCTTATTATTTTGCGGAAAGTTTATAAAAATGTTTATTTAAAAAAATACGTATAAGACCATAGAGATATTATGTTATTACTATAAATATAAGCATACATTTTAATATAAATCATTATTTTTTTATTTTAGATTTTAGTAATTTTTTTATATTTCATAATTTATATTATTATGTATTTTATGAATAACATATAAATATATATGTATATTCTAAAAACATTAAACTTGACTTAAAATTTCTAATATTTTTCCGTCACAACTCTATTTCAATTTCTTCGTTTTTATTTTCCAATCTCTCCAATACGTTTTTACTTGACAAAAAATCCTGTCAAGTCGAAAGTTGCAAACTAATTCACATCGACTAGCGGGAGAAAGTGAGTTTCACTTAATTCCAATGATGACAAGGGGTTGGATTACGTCAGCGCAACAATTTTGCGGGTGAAACACGTCTCGTGAGGACGAGAAAGAGGGTGAAGAGCCTTGGCTTTGTCGCGTGATTATGGTGAGTGAGACTTGCTCTCTCGACGGACATCACCGACTATCGAACGGTCCGACGGAATTAGATTTGCTTTAACCCGAACGATATCGGGACATACCAGAGATAACGGGACGAAGAAGGAGAGAAAATCGAGAACGAAAGGGAAACCCTGGAATTGGGAAACTATCTTAAGCGCATAATCCAATCAAAGTCGATCGGAATGATCTTCTTAATTTAATAGAGTCCTATATCGAAAAGGAAAGAACAAGAAAAAGCGCAATATATTTTCGTCATTTATTAAAATTATGATACCGAATCATAAGTATACGAGCCCCCAATATGCGTGTGCGTAAATATTATTATATTTAGTTATATTCCTTTAAAATTAACAAAATTTTAATAATTGTAAGATATTATTCCCATCTCGTCAAAAGCTTAATAATAATAACATATATAATAACACAATGAAAGAGAGAAAGAAAGTGTGTGTGTGTGTGTGTGTGCATACTTATACCAATCTAGCTTTTAAAAATTAATAGAGAGATTGAAGAGAAAATATATGTGGTCGATTTACACAATAAGCGCGAAGAATGCGCAACTTTTATTGTCGATAATACTAGCGTAATGTATGTAGCAGATGCACTCATACGAATCGCTTTGTTTTCTCTCGTCGGTCATTGCCTGGCTATCCCTCTTCCTCGTCGTTACAAACGAGTCACCGCGACATCCTCTCTTCCCTACATTTTTCACCCTCTTTACTTCGAGAGATGCACGTTAACTATGTGCACTTAGTTACGCAGCAAAATCTCCTGCGGTCAATTTTCCGATCGGCAAAGCGCGACTTCAGCTGGGAATCGTTAGAGATACGTAAATATGGATTGTGTCTCTATCGCGAAATAGTAGAATCTATATTGTATAGACGAGATAACTTTATTGCATCTAACGAGTTATATAATAAAAACATAATTTAATTTAATTTTAATAAAACAAAAATCTATAAAAAAAAATTATATATCAGAAAAGAATATATAAACTAATATGTATGTATGTATGTATTAGAAGAAATTAAGTCATTAAATTAAATTTTAAATTATTTATATCATTTATATAATCAATTATATAAATAATTAAAAAATTAATTTTAAAAAAGTTAAAATTTCATTTAAGGACTTTGAAAATTACAAACTAAAAAATCAATTATCATTTGAAAAATAATTATTTTATTACACTCCAAAATCTAATATTAAGTTTTTATTCGATAGTTAACAAACTTTCGAATGTTTTTTTTTAATCAGTTTGTTGACAACTTTTTATCATCTTTCAATAGTAAAATTTAATAGAAATTCGACAGTAAAAGTTTATTATACAAAGTGCTTCCGATTTGAATCGTCAAATTTATAATCTAAATTAGAAATGTCAAAATAAAAAATGCATTCTCCTTTTGAAATTTTCTGCAAATGCTTTGTTTAAAAAATATTCACATTTAAACATGCAGATAAAATATAAAAGATGGAATAAAGATGTAAAATAAAAAATTATAAAATGTTATGGTAATTGTATTTGTCTGATAATTAATAAAATTTCAATATTTCTTTTCACAAATTTTAAATTTGTTTAAAACATGAGCACTCTGTATAAAAATTCATCAGGATTGATAAGACTATAATAGATCAAGTCAGACTGAAAGTCATGCGCGGTTGAGAACCATCGTAACCGAGTTATCGTTCCCCCAAGAACTAGAGGATGCACGCACCCTCCTTTTTCAGAAGAGTACGTGTCCTGCGACAAGCATGTCCTATGTTCTCACACCCTCGCGAAATTCGAGAAAACTCTGTTGTCGTCATGACTACCAAACTCTCTTCTCTCTCTTGCGGGAAACAAAGTTATTTTTACGCGTTCGCCATTACGACAGTATTTCGGTAAGATCTGATTAGCATTCTTTGTTTTCCCCATAAAATTAAAGCCTGTCTAAACATCTTTAAATCACCAATGTATATAGAGAGGTTTCTCGTAGAGATGTGTAAATGAGAATGATTGAAAAAAATAACACGATCGAAAGATAAAAAGCAAAAATAAATCATAAATTTAAGTTAATAATACATAGTATAAAAATGTGCGTATATTAATGCTCTACTTGCATTTATAATTATATATTTTAAATTAATCATACAATATTACTATAATTCCTTGATCAAAGCATTTTCTGCGAAAATTCGTGTAATGGGATTGCTAAGAACTTTATCCTTTTGCCTTCGCCGCGTGTTATTTCTTTTTCCTTTTGCTCGTCTCTTTAGCTTCCATTTTGAGATATTCGCAACTTTTTTTTCGTAGTTTGCCCGTCGCCGGCGCCACGTGGGTTATGTTTTATGAATGAATGGCTCACACCTACGCGCCATTACGACGCGTGCACGTGCGTACACGTGCACTCTCGCGAGAACGAGCTAAATTTACCTGATTGTGAGTCGCGATGTAATCGGGCCCAACCCTGCCATTGTGTCTTTCGCTTCGTGTGGGCATCCTTTTGCATACGCTAACTGGCCCACACAAAGCAAAGAGAGAGACTGACAATGAGATCTTTGAATGATTTTAGAGAAACTCACAAATGCACACGTGCAAAACTTTCGCCAGTAGGTTTGCTTTGCATAACAACACTCGTTTGTCTTTTCTGAAGCAATTACGTATCTTACGACACGCACTTTGTCAATAGTACAGTGTATGTACACTATTAAATATGCACTACGCAACAATAACATATTAGTTTTACAAAAGTTTTTACTAAAATTTTATGAGATTTTATAAGATTAAAAAAAATATTAAAAGAATAAAGAATATTCTTTAGCATATACATCATATCTAAATAATACAAGTATATCTCCATAGCTAAAATACACATGTATTAACTTTCCAAAATATGGGAAATAATATAAATAGATTAAAAAAATTAAATAACTATTGTATATAGCACGTGAATTATTATGCCCAAATACATGTCCCAAGAAAAAATGCTCTTTTTACTATTTTTATTCCATGTTATCAAAATATAATTGTATAAAACTTAATAAATTAATTTCTTAAAAATATTATCTTTCCTGATTTTTTTGTATGTAAAGATTTTAAATTCCTGCTAGAAAGTTTAGGATTACTCTTCTAAAACTATCTTAAAATTAAGAAGGAATTCCCTTCGATCATTAAGGAAAATCTCTATGTACCATTCCTTCGAGAAAATCTGTACGGCAGACGCGTGTCATTCGCAGAAAGCATATTACGAATTCAGGTTTCGTCACGTCGAAATTGCTATAATTCTTTCGGCTCACGTATAGCGCGCGGGAGACCGCTAACTCGCTCTTCGAAACTCACTCTAACGAGCTTCGACGTTTGCTTGGGGTCGCGCTCCTGATTCGACAGCAGTCCCATCTTCCCAAGCAAGTATATCCTTTTGCCCCAAGGAGCAAGACGGTTCTCTTCGTATCTCAACGATGCGTATTTGCCATATTTTTTCGTTTTTCTCTCTCTCTTTCTTTTACACACACGCACGCGCACACACGAAACGTCTACCTGACAATACTACTCCATACACTATCATCTAAAATCTAAATATTATTTACTATACATGTTATTTTAGAAATAAATAACTTTTGAAAATTACATTTAAATGCTAATTATTCTCTGTTCATACATCTTTAATAAATATCTAAAATATTTTTAGTTTTTATAAAGCCGTTGAATTAATTTTTCCTCTCATTTAAATAATAATTACTTATTACTTATTACTGTTTACAAAGAGCAAAAGAAAATATATCATTTATATTTTATTTTATTTGTTATACATATAAATGTACGAATTTTTCGCGAATTATAATTAACATATTAGTTTGACAAGTAGCTTAATTTAAAAAAGGAAAAGAATTGACCTGAGTGGGCTTGTAATTGCGGTTTCAATACCGGCGACAACTGCGACACATTCTGCGATGTAGTTCGACACGTTTGTTCTCGCGTGAAACGTATCAGTACGATATTCGTGTGATGTGGCATTTCCACGTGGCATTTGATGTGGACGCAATGTGGCATAGACTCCGGAAGGTCCGAGAGTGCACGCGGGGAATATTGATTTTGCGCGTCGGGTGTCCTTTATCGGACGGCTTACCAAAATTTCTTTTAAGCATAACATACACGGTCATCAAAGACAAAAGATAATATAATAAGAAACAATGGAAAAATGAAAAAGAAAGAAATGTGTGTGTGTGTGTGGGTTTGTGCGCGCGCTTTCTTTTTAAATTACTTCGCGTATATATTATACAAAAAATATGCAAAGATAAATATACATTTTAAAAAATATAAAAAGCTCATTATTTTAATTCATTATTATCATACGTAATCTAACATTAATTTATTTCGTAATAACAAAAGAAATATTAATAAAAAATTAAATTTTTATCAAAATCTTAATTCAATTTTAAATTAAATTCATTAAATATATATAATTAAATTAAATTAAATTCTCTCTCACTCCATCTCGAAAATTTGTTATATTTTAATTTTTTTTTAAGAAAAATTTATACGTTAACGACATGAAATTTATTTGATTTTTTTTTTTGGCAAGTAACGCGCGGAATAATTCTGACGGACCGGACGCTGAGCTGCAAAACAGCGATGAAAAATCCGCGCAAAGCGAAACCCGATAGAGCTGCGAAATCCCTTTTTCGTGATAATCCAGGTGCAACGCTGTGTCGACGTATTTATTTAACACTATTGCTGCACGCGTCTACCTCGATTATTTTTTTAGCATCCTGCTGTATCCTGCTACGCAAACGGATTATGAGTATTTATGTGTTCAGAGAGCAGTGTTCGAATAGAAAGAGAAATATTTATCCCGGCATGTAGCGACATATACACATTAATAAAATATACGATGATTTGAAAATTTGAGAAGCTCGTGTTCCTGTATATTTATCGTGTGAGCTATATCCTTGAGAGATGTCCTACATCCTGCTGCTTGTTTTCATTAAAGATTCTAACAATAAGTTAAAACGCTAAACATTTTTATTTGAATGACATCAATCAATAATATAGTTTATAATTATAATTCAATCATATAATCTTATTACTCTTTCTCTCTTTTCTCCTAATTCATTTCAAACGGTTAAAAATTAAAGAATTTTGATACGTGCATAGACAAAAGAAAAGATTTCGTTGAAAAAAATTGTTTCTTTCTCCTTTATGCGTCCTTTAATATTTAAAATTGAATTTTCTCTAGTCTTATTTACTTTGTGAAATAATTCGCGATTTATAAAATGCCTTGTACGCTTGCAAATGTATTTCACGCACGTGTATGAACGTGTGACTCACTTCGCGATTTGATTAAAGATCTATTTTCTCGGTAAGATGACTCGATAGGCGCGGAAATATGCGCTTCGCCTTGGGGTAGGTTCGTCTCCGTATATCCGAATATCGCAGACCAAACACAAATGCATATGTACGTATAGTATATGAGTATCGACATTCGTGAGTACGACCTAAATCATTTATCGTCCGATTGCCAATTTGCAGCCCCACGAAAATTGCTCTCGTCAGACCGTGCGCCCTCTTTCGCGCGTCCCCTTCGCGCTATTACAACTTTTCCTTTCTCTATCGATTCCACGTGCTTCAATAAAACGATATAATAACAATAGAGAAATACAAGAAAATTCAATTGAATAAGATTAAACAAAAACTAAATGACTAATTGACTAAAATTAAATTAAAATACAATAATATAAAAAAATTGAATGTAACAGTATTCTTGTTTTAGCATATAAAAGCGTATCTCAATTCGTTTATCACTCGTATTTTATTTCACGAGAACTGCAATTTCTCGCAAATGCCTTGACATTTTCAGCAAAGTAAACTTGTTTTGCGGCTAACAATAACATCCCCAACAATCTGCGCTGATTTGTGAATATGGATGAATTGCGACATATGCCAAAGCTCATGATAAACAACAGATGATGTCAGTAATAATTTTTGTCAGCCGTAAATATTTTTTTTCCCGAGAAAGAAAGATCAATAATTATATTGCGTGTGCTATTCGCGAAAAACAAAATATAAAAAAGACATTATAACTTTGATAAAAAAATAGTAACAATTATTTTATTACGGTAAAATTTAAAGAGAAATTATAAATATTACAAGCGGCGTCTCTAAATAAAATACAAGTAAAATAAAATAAAAATGTCTGAATATTTGAATTTTTAAATATTAAACAATTATATAAAATAAAATATTTTATATAATTTAATAATTAGCAAACATATTTTATAAATTATATATGTTTCGTGTGTCTCTCTCTCTCTCTCTCTCTCTATGTGTTACAAATTTGTAAAATCTGTAAATTTTAAAAGTTGAGAACGCAGTTTCACTTTTTAAATATCTGAGTATCGGACGCATCTTAGTATCGGATACATTCTCATCATATGGTATAAATTACACGCGAAAAGAAAGAGAAAGAGATATGATATACCCAATAAGACACAAAATTAGATCGCTTATTTCCACACGAATAACTGAGCTACGCGAGACGTAATAATGACACGAATACGTTTGCTTTGTCGAAAGGAATAGGAGCATGAGCCAATCCGGTCCTTAGTAACAGGAAAGGGAAACAAAATCACCCTCCTTCGTGCAAGAGGAAGATGCTGGTGCTATTCCCCAAGGCAAATATCACAAAAGGACAAATGAAGAAAAGAATTGCGAACTGTATTCACCAAAATCGATCATCATGACACGTTACGTTTACATTTTCTATAACATTAATTTTGATTCATCACATGAGATAAGCAGAATGAAAAAATAGAAAGAAACAATATATCATTTAATTTCTTCGCAAATATTTTAATCATATTTTATAATTATTAAAAAATATATATTTTATTTCGTAAGTAAGGTGTCAAACAATAAAAATATATAAAAGCATCCTATATAAGACAAATAATTTTATTTAGACTTTACTTACGAATATATAAATTGGGAGAATATATATAGGTACATATGTATACTATATGTATATATAATATAAACTGATAAAAATGACTTTAATAAATGAATATATCCAAAGAAAATTAAATATATTATATGTTTCTCTCTTCATTTTTCCATGCAAGAATAGTATTACAAGTTTCTTTGTTATATTATTAATTAATTGTCTATTTTAAAGTTTTTGTCTAAAAAAATTCAAATCGAGAATGTGACTCGAAATATCATTTAATTAAGAATTAATATTATCTTCAGTGCAAATTTGACGAGTAAAGTCAACATTCGCTTTGATCGCAATCTAATGAACATCCTTGTTTTCGTCTTGCCGAGGGCTAATCCTTTGGCGATATATATACGCATAAGGAACAAGAAGACGACAGTGCACCTTGCGTCATGGATGCTGGTAGCCGATAGCATCCCTTAAAGTAAACATCGCTGAAGGACGGCAGGGGACTTCTTAAGGGTTGATCAAAGTGCCTTCACACCCCCGGGCAGCATATTTGATAGCCTTCGCGAGGATCGATTCTCTCGTTGAGAGAAATCTCGAGAGCCCTTTACGAGCGAAACATGAACGCCGCGGGACTATGAGAATAAAAAGAAGCAAAATGAACAACACAGAATGCTCAATTTTTTCAACCAATTTGACCTTAACATCGTAAAAGATGGTGCACTTTTGAGAAATTTTTCAGAAATTATTTGTCTTTAGGAAAGCACATTACAGAATGTATAATAAATTTTTTTACGAATTAATTTACTCTTCGCACTTTGCGTCACAGAGAATCGTTCCTTTACATAACTTATTTTCACTTTTTAAGAATGTATTATTTAGCAACCTATTTCTAAGGGAGAGGAGCAAAGGGAGAATATACACCTATATACATGTAAAATATTTTGGTGTATAGTATATTCGTGTTTTTCTTTTTGCTTTTTTTCTTTTACTTTATTTGTAAATCTTTTTGCAATAAGTAATCAATTTCTTCAAATTAATCTGTATTAATCTGTATTAAGTAAGATTATGCGCTTTTGATAAAAAATTATATTAAATATTCCCTCCCAAAAGTATTTCCCAATTTTATTTACTGATATCTCTATTTGTCCAATATATGCTGCAGTGCATATTACCGCGCTATGATGATTATTTCGCGATTATTTTCGCAATAGGCGATTGCGTGAAATCCGCGAATCGCCAGAGGCGAAATGGAGCTAAATTCGATATGCGTAGCGCCGCGAATTTGCGGCTCGGTTTCCAAAATTAGCTCGACGAGAGGGTGTATAGGAAAATCAGCTCGCCTCAGGGGATGACGAGGCTGGTCATGGGGTATAGTGAATATTACGAGCCTTTAGGGGGAAGGATAGGACGTGGAAAGAGAAACGTTATCGAAACGAAGAAGGACAAATGTCCACGTTAAATACGACGATTCACCGCGTCCGCGCTTGCAAAATTGCTTCCGTTTTTCGATTAATTCGAGAACGTGAGCGAGCGCGTGCAAGAGAGCGTGCCGCTGACAGTTCATTTCGAGATCTACATTCGGAATTCCGAATTTCCGAAATTTTCTCGAATTTTCAGGTGAGGATTAATTCACCGCCTAAATGTCGCTATCGTCCGTTTGATTCGTAAAAACAGAATAAATGATACGTATTTGATTAAAGATTTGAAAAATATAATTTTGTCATTTTCAATATTGTAATTTAGACGTCAACATTTGTCGTTCAATATTTTATATAGTTCAACAATTATAATAAAATTATAATTTAATGTGTTGGTAATGGCCTTTTCTTAATAGTTATATAATTTATTATCTGCTTGATTCGTATTAAAATATAATTAATTCTTTATAATTTTTAATATTGTATTGTTCAGTATATTTCATGATTCAATAATTATTGTATATATATACTTAATTAAAAAATAATATTATAATCTCTCTTTAAATATAATTTATCGTATATTCAATTTGCAAAGACAAAATAGATATGTGATATTTACTTAATTTAAATGCAATTTTAAAATATAATCTCTTCCGACTATGCAATATCGCATAATTTAATATATAATTATGATCGAATTGTATTTCAGTGTGTGTGATTGCGGAGCCTTTGAATGAATAATTAAATTTCACTGTTATAAATTGCTATTAATAATTTCTATGAAATAATTGTACAATCGAGTGCATCAATAATATCTAGTATATCCACATTCGTAAGAATACTTTTTGACACATAAATCATCGATTCTTTTCATTTTTTATAAATATGAATTGTGCATCAATATAAATTATGCATAATTATGTAAAACAGTGTACTCTTTTACAAGTATTACAGAGAAATGATCACTGGCTCAATTCACTAAGCACTCCATTATATACGCACATGTAATGTATGTACCTACATAGCTGTGTCATAAAAAAAATATTTTTTTTTTTAATAGCGGTATGTATTTAATATAATTTAAAAATAAACTATTTCTAATAATTTATTTTTATTTTATTGTTTCTAATATTTGCCTCTAGTAATCTTTTTAAAATAAGTGAATTCTTTTGAGTAAAATATTTTTATTAAGACTTTTTATTAATTTTTAACTTTTTATTTTTAAGACTTATTAGTCCTTTTCACACTTGATTTTGTATTTATATATCAAAGCCTTTTCAATTTATTATATTATATTATTATACATATATATTAATTATATTATATATAAAATATTTTTAGTTGTGGGAAATTTTGATCGCGACTAAATATCAATAATTCATTACTGTTTTCATTAATTTTCCTAAATTCGGCAAAATCTTAAAAACTCGATTGCAAAACTAATCACAAACTACCTGCTGAGTAGTTTTTCCGCGATGCTGCCATTGATAAAAATGATCTGCATTTAAAGACCATCCGGGTGCAAAACTGAATCCTTCTGCCGGCGCCTGTGAGTTAGAGACCTGAGGTGCAACTGCACCACACATGCACATGTGATGGCATAGCAAGGGATCTGGAAGTTCTGTGTAGACACCCCTTCTACCGCCAAACCATCCCGCTATCATACACTTGTCGTTTAGCTGAGCCGCTTGATCTTGATTGCATCGCGATTGCATCAACATCTCTTTCTCCAAGGTGTATAGAGTCTCGAATTCCAGGAAGGACATACCAGATCTTTCGCCGACGCATGTTGACGTGGTCGACGACACTTCGAGTCCCAGACCCATCTCGTCTTGGAACGAATCGTCATCCAAGGATGGTAAAAATTTCCTTGGCGAACGCTTAGGACTGTGATATGCCTGTTGACGTTCTTCTGTCAACGATCTTCTGGGCGACTTTCGGTCGCTAAAAGTTCTTCGCGGCGACGTGGATGATTTACTGGGGCTCGATGACGAAGATTCGGTTACTTCTAGGGTCTTTTCCGGGATACTTCCCACTAGAGAGGGTATCGGCGATCGCGAAGATTTCAATCGACAAATCCTACTTTTCGGCTTGGTTCCATTGCTGGTGCGTGAATAGCCCGCGGGCACCTTGAGACCCGACATTGTTTCTCTTTCATTTTTCGAGACACTCTACGCAATCGCGATTCGTCGAATATATCTTCAAGTATCCAGAGAGATCCAAAAAGATCCACAGAGTTGACGATTTGAATGGATTCTTTTAATTAGATTTCATTGAAAATTCTAACTTTACGTTACGAAGATTCGATGGACGGAGAACATGATTGCGAGAGAAAGTACATGATTACATTTTGATACGCAATTTCACAGCCAAAAATTCTTTTTCTCTGGTTTAATGATAATGCTGAATTCTTTTTTAAATTTATTTTCCTAGCATGTGTGTATCTTTGGATTTATTTTTAGATTTATTAAAAAAAAAAAAAAACAATTTTTATAATGAATAAAAATTTGTCAATGAGCGCACAATATGAAATTTCCATAATCTGTTTATCAATGAAAATATCATAGTCTGTAAATTATTATAACGAATTCTTCATTTCACGCACACTTAACTTTAACAGAATATTATGATAAAATAAAAGTATCGTCTATCATTATTAAAGATGCGCGAATTATCGAAACAACAATAAAAAGAATCAATTAATCATATATACTATTCGACACTTCACATTCTCGCATTTATCAGTCATTTTGACGAAAAATTTCATCGATATCCATTGACCATCTTCGAAATCACGGACCGACACAGGAGGATGAATATACGACCATCCTTTCTCGGCAGGACTGACGGTCCGGCCCATTGCAGGACGATGCGAGGCGTCGCAACAACGAACGTGCGCACGCGCACAATTGCGATTATATTGGGTGAACTTACACAACCCTTACTTTGCCACCTAAATTATCCGTTATATATACGGCGAAATGTTTTTGTAATGTACAATCATTTTTATATATTTTTCTTTTGCCGCGTTAGAAATATAACTCGAAATGTATCCAGATATCCGGACATCCGTCCGTATGCCTGTCTGTTATCATTCATTGCATACGAATAAAAACCTATTAGTATTATACGTTTCCTGTGTACGTTATAATAAATTAATTGCTTTTATTTATATATTAATTTAGTATCTTTATTATTTATAGATCGATAGAATTTTTCGAAAAAACCAATGTAATTTTATAATCAACTAATTATACAAATTTATAAATTCGTAAATTATATATGTCTTCATTTATTTATTTAAAAGATCATATTAATTAAATTAAGAGAAACTAATCTATATGGTAACATTTTATATTTGAATTTGACATTGTGAAAACCCAATGATTCCCCGAAAAAACACTACATTTATATAAAATCATTTCATCCCTCTTCTCAATACGTAATTAAAATAGTGAGCTTACCATTGCGCACATCGCGTATTTTTAAATAAATATCATGTGTTGCGACAAATCAAAGAAATTTTTCATAAATTGAAATTATATTTCTATATTTTCATAAAGTTGCTCGAAACTATAATAAACAGAAACGCGATTACTTTTTCAAAGACCTATTAGATTTTACACGTTCAAAAGCACTCTATATGTATGTAGGTACGATGAATTAAATGAAAAACTTCGATAGAGAAAGGGAGAAGAAGAGGGTGGCGATTATTTCACTCGTAGTATGCAGCCCGTAAATTTTGCGAACAGTCGAGCTATGTATATATACGTGGTGCGTGTCGCGGCGCGTCGCGGCGCCGCGCTGGCTGCTTCGAGACGTGAGAGCTTTTTGCAGACCTGGCTGTAAAATTGGATTATCGTCGTTAATTGCCGGATACTAATGGAAATCGAGCGTATTTGGATTATATACGGGCGCGACATTTGAGAAGAAGAAACATTTGAGTAGAAAACGTGGCGATGAACGATATAAAGAGACTCTGCAATTGAGACACTTTCTTCTCAAGCTCATATCATTATTTTCTTTTTATAAAAAGATTTATCTTGCGATAAATTAATAGTCTTGTGTGCAGTGTTTGCTGTTATCTAAATAAAATTATATAGATAATCATCTAGATAAAATTTTGGCGTCATCTTATCTTTATATAGATAATAAAAATATGTATTATCTATATCTGCATCTTATTGTTAGATGAAAAGAAGTGTTATCTTTACTAAATTATCTAAAATAATATTCACATAATTTAGTTTAGAGTTTCATAGCACATGAAAATATTTAAGTAGAACTTAACTTGAGCAGTAAATGATAAAAACTTATAAATAAAAGTATGAATATATTTTTATAATTTACATTTTTTTATTTTACATTACATTTTTATTTATTTACACTTTTTAACTGTTTAAATAAGCGGTTTTAAAAATAATATTATCTGGAAGTTATCTAGATGAATCGTCATGTAATTTTATCTTTTATCTAAATATATTTAAAACAAAATCATCTTTATCTTATCTAAGATGAATTTACATATTTTTATCTCATCTTTATCTAGCTAATTTTAAAATCATCTAAGCACAACACTGCTTGTGTGACAGACTAAAATTTGATCTTCCTTGAAAAATAACACTTGAAAAAGAAATCACAATAATATAATAATCGAATCGAATAATTCACTGGTTTATTTTACGTACGTCTCTGTCTTCTCGATCAAAAAAATTATTCAATATCAAAAAAGCCAAAAAGATAAAAGCAAAGATAAAAGCAAATAAGAGATCTAAGTCTTTCTAATATTCCAGTACCCCATATACTTTAATATTACGTCCACTTATTAATATGTGTGATTCTTGAAAGAAAATATTTTACTGAAATAAATATTAACCGTAATTTCTCAATGCCGTTTTACATAGAATGCATTATTAAATAATGAGATAAAACGTTAGATTAATATCATTTCAAAACACTATTATAAATTTTATTATAGTGTCTTTTTCCTCTGAAAAAATTAATGTTTAACTTTCCTTTCTTTGGATTATAATTAAAATATATATTTATGATACATAGTAATAAACGTGTATCGATTTTGTAATACAGATTGAAGCGTTATTCCAGAGAGGAATAAACGTTTCTTTTTCTATCGCAGTGCTTCGAAAACATATCAATAATAGAAAAATCATCAACAAAGTCTGTCCCGACGATATCTCGTTTTAGACGGATCTTCGAGGGTCATCGAGAATCAAACGCGGCATGACAAAAGACAGTATTCTCGAGCGATAACAAGAAGAAAAACGCGGTCCTTAAATTCTTACTCGATATTTCGATCGCTGCCAAGGTATTTTCCAACATTGGCATGGGAATGACGGAAGCGGCGATACGGGGACGAAAATCACCGTCCCGATGTGTGTACACGTGGGGTGAATATTATAAAAGCGCCATCGTGATGAAGGAAAAGGTACACCACCCATGCTATGTCACCCTTCGAAAAAGCAGCCCTCTCTCGGCTACACCGTATGACGAGTGCCGGCACAATATCATCCCTTACTCCTTGCAGCCTCCCGCAATCCCTCCAGGATGAATTTACATATTTATGGTGAGTGTTTGACGCACCAGAAGATTTCGAATGCATGCTAACTAATAAGTTCGCGCTGCTTGTTGTCCGGGTGATAGTATAAAAGCACGGTTGGTTTGAGGGTGAGGTTAAGTAATGTAAGCCTGATGCTGAGATAGTAGGATAAGGATATATATATGAGAAATGTCCGGAAAACAACATCAAACATCTTGCATATAATAATAGTATGGACCAATAATGGTATATACATGTAACAATGATATGGTACTTTGAAAAAGTTTTGAATTTTTAAATCATTATATAATAATCTAATTGTGATATTAATTCTCACATATTAAAAAATATGCTATTTCAAAAGTAAAGAGTTTAAAAATTTTTTTAATTAATCTGTAATTTTCTTTAAATATTAAAATATTTGAATTTTTAATCCTATAAATTTCAAGACTCTCTGAATGTTAAAAAATGTATTATATAAAGCAGAAATCTGATAAAAATATTTAATTCTTGTATTTAGTTTTATTTTCTTTACTTCTATTAGTTTTAATTACAGATAATAATCTTAATTATATAAATAATTTTTCTCAATTCCTTCTTTAATCCATCTTAATTTTTATTTTATTTGATATATGCACATTACAATACCTATATATGTATTATATTATTTGAAAGTATTATATGTATATACCTTCAGATCTAAGAAAACTCTTGATATAAAAAATTCTTTTGCCTCTCTTCTCCTCGTCTGTACAAGCTATTCTACAATTCATTCCTGAATAGAACCCTCATTTCAACATTAATCCCTAAAGCAAAGATCAATTGCGAAATTTCATGGCGGAAATAATTTCAAGTTCGCCTTTCAACGTGACACTGACTGACTTACAATCACCCTAAAGAATAACCCTCCGGACAATATGGAAAGGAATATGCGTGCTGACGAGAGAGAAAAACAAGGAATCCGTCACAACGAGGACACGCACGCATCATTCAATACTAGGGAGTTTCCATATGGGTTTTTAATTTGATTCTACTCGACCGATAACTCGATATTTTATTAAAGTCCCCCTTCTTGAAAAAGATTTTCCGCGCACTAAAATATGTGATTTATTTCTTTTTTCAAGTTAAAAGTCTAATATAAAGGGCACATTCCAAGTACATTCCGTGATTTCTTTTTTTCTTCGCGATCCACTGTATATGAAATTGTATTTGACGAAAGCTATTAATGTAATAAAATTTATATAATAAAATTTATGCGACGTCTTGTAGAAAATGTTTGCAAAAAAATATTAGAAATTGTATAAAAGATAAATTTTTTTATAAAAAATTATTAAATTTCTTTATAGAATAAAAATTATACTTTGTATAGAAATAAGTTTTAGATAAAGTATAAATTCTAAAATAAATAAATAAATTATGTTGCATATTGTATATTGTATATACATATATTTCATTATATGTATATGTATATATGTTCAACTATATGAATAGGTATAACTAATACCGAATATTATTTAAAAAATTTTGACCGATTAAAAAATGTAAAAAGTAGGTACATTTTTCATTTTACTATAATTATAAATAATTACGCTATGAGAATGATATGCATCAAAACAGTAGAGCTTTCCTTTAATTACGATTTATTTCAATCAAAATTATTTTTGAAAAAAAATAAAACATTGAAAAAAATAGTAAAGGTTTCAAAAAAACTATAAGCGCTCTCACAATCAATATCGCGTAAGCCTGAGCGAATAATGTCTCTTTATTAGCGAAACCGGTCGAATCGATATGAAACCCCGTATGCAAACAAACACACAAATGGAAAAGGAGTAGGAGGTGGCGGGTGATGGCAGCCAAAGGGTCGTCGCAATAATTAATAAAGCCACACCATTGGGCTTAACGCTGTCGCGACTCCTCGCTTTCCATTCGCTTTCCGGTCTTCCTGTCGACTTACTTTTCCGTTTTCACGAATTCAATATAATAATGCACCCGCGCTTTCGGGCCTGGCTTAGCATTTTAGGCCAGGGGTTCTCAACCAACAATTATCAAAATTACAAGAGATCAAATCAAATATTATTATAAAAATAGCAAAAAAATTGTATCTTATTATTATTATGATTTATGATGCATCTTTTTCGCAAAACAATATTTTTATAGATGCAATTTAAGTTTCTTTAACCATCTATTTCGAAAATTTTTCTTTAAAAAACTTTTAAGATTATTTTTTTAATGACTATATATTGCATTATGTATACATGTACATATGTAAAGAGATAAGTTACAGTTTTATATTCATTTTTATCACAAAAGTTTCTATTTTAGTTTATTTTTTAAATATTGTATACAATAAAATATATAATAAAATCTTAATGTGTATAAAACTCAAAAATTTGTGATGACATTCAGACATTTTCAGATAGAAAGGCTCGTGAAAGAAGAAGAACCATATTCGTCGAATCTATCGCGAAGGGTAGCTCAGGGAAAACGATATTGCTATATCACTGGCTTCGGGATTATTGCGAATGATTTTTTCCACATGAAAGTGAAACCCTCTAGATACATAAAAGGATTTTGCAGTGGCAAAAATTAAATCACTTGAAATTTTTTACATTAAAATGTAAAAATGTATGCATTCCATGATATTAATCTATATTCTATATAATATGTATCAGACAAACTATAGAACAAAATATATCAAACACATGTATATCCAAAAAGTTTTTTCTTAATTTTTATACTTCGAATGTTTAATCCGAATAATTTAATATCAAATATTATATGTGTATAAGAACTGCATATGCGGCTTACAATTAGACGCTTCATCGAGAGTATTGAAGCTGTGTCATTTAAGACACCTACGTTTCATAAACATTTATCTTTGTTATCAGCGATTATGATTCAGTTACATCGGCCAGGCGATCAAATATAAGATATCTCATTCAACAAGAAGGTATTGATTATAGTCGTACTATAAAGATGGCCCACTCGTGACCAGTTAGATAAAATTTAAAAAGTGCTTTTATAAGTAGGGGATTTTTTTAAATAAAAGGTATTAATATTAATTTTACAATACTTCGTGACTGAAAATGAAGTATCTATTTTTGGATATAAACATCTGTATATATGTATACATATATATAAAGCACATTCTTTTAATTCGACACTAAACGAGACTATACTTTCATTATAATCGAAAAGTAGAGTTTAAAAGAAACCGAATTTACCTATTTCTAAGGGGGGAAAAAGATTTAAAAGAGAGAAAATACATCACGTATAGAGGGGTGGCGATCCACGTGGAATAAGCGGTCAGAGAGATTCCACACGTGTTTGAAAAAATTGATACAAAAACGATTCCTTAATTTCCTTATATCCAGATTGATCCGCCTACTATTTTGCGGCCTGTTTCATGTCCCATAAATCCGTCATTAATTTCAAGAAAAATCGCTCTGATCAGCGAATCTTCTTATAATGTCGTATATATTATAAAACTTTTTTAAAAGGCTACAAATCTTAATATAAAATGTTTCGCTGAGATGTCGGACATTTATTTTCATAAATAATTCTTCACAAATAATTCTTTCTAGTAATAATTTTTAAAAAATTTTCACAATATCTTTAAATAATAAAATCATTAATTCATTAATAATGAAATCATTAATATTTCATAATGATAAAGATAAAACTAAATATGCATATAAAAATGATTATAGAGAAAAAATTATAGAGAAAGAATTATACATATTATAAAAGTATTATATGTATATTTAATAGAGATGATAATATAATATAATACGAGAGATAATATATAATATAAGAGAGATTTCTTTAACAGATTATATACATATTATAATAGCCTGAACCGATTACGAAATTTGACTCATTATCAAAACCAAACTGTCTAATCTCGATTGCGATTATATGTTTATTGATTTATTGATATTTTAGTGAAAATATAATATTTGAATCATTGGTATGCATGTCGCCATCAGACGGAACGAAAAGAAACTTGATATGCTTTTACACGGATAAGAGTGGATTTAGAAATCTTGAATCTTTATTTTCAGACTTGTATAAAAAACATTCTAGCTTCTCTTTATGTATGTTGCAAGTTTTTGTGAAATCTTTTGTAAATTTTTTTACAAAAAAAAGCTTGATCTTTTCGTAAAGTACCAAATTTTAATAGATTGACGTTTTATAAAAAAGTCTAGGCATTTCCTAGAAGCTGAGTTAGCAAAAAGCTTATAACATATATACATATATCACACACAATGTTCATTAAATTATATAATTAAAAGTTACAAGAAACTTTTCTTGTATGCTTTGCAGTACGTAAATTATTAATTTAAATTAATAAAAATTAATTATATATGTTAATATATGTTGTCTTTAATATATTCACATTAATTTTTAGAATATTGTGTAAATATATCATTAAAAATATTATTTTATATTTTAATTTTTTCACGATTTATACAATCATATTAAATTAATTGTAAATAAATAATAAAATGTTATTTTTCTTAAATCAATGTTTTACTTATTATAGCATATGCACGCTTATGTGCGAAAGAAAAATCAGCATCGAATGTCGAGAAATGTACAAGCTAGAAGTTTGTTGTAAAGGCATCTTCATGAATGAGTGGCACATAGTATGCAATAGGGCGCCACGAGCGCATGCCTACATACAAAAGTGAGGGTGAACGTAATTCCTTCGCACCACGTGCTCGCACACCCATGGGATTTGCCTTGCTCGCCCTACGCAACTCATGACTCATAAGATTTATAGCTCTTTCACCACGGACTCTACCTTTTGCGAGATTGCTCTCAAATACAATCGCGCAAGACACTTGACAAAATTTTAAAATTCAAGAAAGAAGATAAAAGTAAAAAAATTTTTAACAATATAAATTTAAAAAAGTTGCAATTTTTTAAAAATTAAGATCAGTAACTATTTTAATTTTTTAATTCAATAATTATGTATTATATGTTATATAATTATGTTATATTATTATTATCAAATTCTCTCCATTTATTTAATTGATTAATCTTATATCCTAATTATTTTTATTAACATTCACATTTTAATAATTATCTTGTACTTTTTCTCAAAATTGAAGCGATTCGCTTAAACTGAATAAGCTTAATATCGCAATTCCGTTTCTTGGAAGAATTTCAAAATTGTACAAGTTACCTCGGCTTGACGTTTCTCGCAAGAACAGTTTCGCAATTTCTCCAGTTGCAGTTGAATAAGACAAAAAGCCGAATATTTTTGACTTTCCGGCGATAAAGGTGAGCTCGGTGATCCTGGCGATCCTAAACCGGAACTCTTGCTGTCGCTTGTCTTGATAATGTCTGAATAATTTTTCGTCGGATCCTGATGCGGCGATAATGGCGATAACGGCGAACCAAATCCCGAGCTTTCCGAACTCGAACTCACTAAACCACGAGTCGTGCAAGATCTCACCACCGGTCTGGGAATCAAACTTCTAGACTTTAAAGATTCCGATCGGCGGATTTTAGTCATTCGGTTAACAGTGGACTTCCATTCGAACGACTCACAGTACAACTTCAAGCCAAAGTCTTTTTTTATCTCTGCTTCTTCGTTGAATAAATCGTGCAAACAAATCCCTTCGACATTTTCAAATCTTTTATCAGCTTTGTCTTTGATCTCTTTCTCGATATGAAAGTTGCGATTTTTCGCAAGATAATGGTCTACAAAGTCCTTATTCCGTTCTTCAACTCCAAAACTTCTCGAGTGTTCTTGAGAAGGTTCTTGTTCGTCCGCAAACGCTCGTTTCGTTCGCGCTGACGCCTTGAATTTTTCAGGACTGCCGTCCGGGCTATAGGGCGTGTTCTTTTTACGAGGGTAGTTCGATTGGGAATACTTGGAGCAATTTCCATTATCCTTAACGATGGCGCTTCTCTCGTTCTTCATCTCGCAAACATCTTCAGCCGCGCTCTCATTCTCGAATTTTGATCGTGTCAATTCCAGATGCCTCAGATCGTAACCACCGACACAATCACGGAGCTCATAATATTCAATATTCTCAAAATAATTATTTGACGATGTTAAGAAGGAAGCACTCAGCGACGCCGGGCGTCGTTTTACCGTGCCGGTCTCGTGGCTGGGAGAGTCCCAATCCACGTGGAACGTCCTTCGCTTCGAGGCCATCATATAATTTTCTCCTCAACCCTGACATCGATCAATGCGTGCAATTGCAATCGCAATAGCAATCAATTATATATATGCATATATATATATTTTTTTCTTATTATTTTTATTATAAACAATATTCAAAATATCGTTTCGTATTATTACACATTTTCTTTATTAAGAAAAATTTTTCGCATTATTTTCTTGCACATTAGTTTTCATATTATTTTTTCTTTTATCTCATAGTACTTTACACTCACTATATTTTCAAAAACTATGTTTAATCATACACGTTTAATTATTTAATTAATTATTTTATTTTACTACGTATATTCTTAGGGGGAAAAAATTTTGTATATTTGCGAAAGAAAATTACATCGCGGACCATAAGCGTATTTTCGGGTTTTTGCACTCGAACAATAGATGCACTTGCCAAGGGTGCCTGAGACAAACTGAACTCACCCCGACTAGGCACGAAAAGCGCGTGTATGTGTATGTATATACTATTCTATATAGAATGGTCCCCCGTACCTACGACAACCCCAAACGCGTATCATAGCTGCGGAGCCGAAAACCAATTACATTTGGCTACGGGGTTGGTATATGATTGCACCATATTGCAAGTGTGTCCTGCCGATGTGCGGTTGCATAAATTCCATAAGACGAACTCTTAAAATACCTATGATTATAAAATGCCACTCTTATCTGACAACATTCACAAACAGTTAGGTGAAGCAGCCATAATTTTAAATCTAAAATTATGTTTTAATTAAGTTGTGTGTGTGAGTGTGTGTGTTATGTCATTATTATTAAATTCATATTTGTAATTTCAGCAATTCTCCAAAAAATTGCTTCTTATTAGAGAATATATATCTGAATAACGCGTCTTTACGAAAAGAAAAAATCATAGAATAAAAAGGGCAAATGAGAAAAGCGTGAACGCATTATCAGTAATTTCTCGTGATAATAGAAACGTCTGTCGCTTTATCCGACTACCGCTTCATGAATAGCATTTGGATAAAATCTCATCGCTTTAGCCGGCGGCAAGGGATAGGGTAAAAATCCCCCCTCATGCGAATCAACCGTCACAAAATTGCGATTGTACAGGGATAATAAGTACTCACTATTTTCAAATAAATAATGGAAATTCAGAAGACATCACTGGATAAAAAAGTAACTTAATATAACTATTTAATAATTCTCCAAGTTCAAATAATCTTTTTTTCCCCCCCAAAAATATATTTTAATTGGGAAAATTATTAAATGCAATTTAATAAAAAATAATAAATAATTTTTGACAATAAAAATTATTTTAAAAAATAATTTTTCTACCCAAAAGAGAAAAAAAAATTAATTTGTAAATATTTAAAAAATTATCAAGTAATGTTTGTAAATACAGCTTTATAATAACAAAAATTAGTTAACATTCAAATTAAAAAGGTTTGAAAAACAACATACAGGCCTAAGTATCACTGATCTTATGTATCATCAAGCAAAGATTAAGAAAATAATCTCTTCACACATAAAGAAGAAAAGAATAAAATATACATATAATTTCTTTCCGTTTTTTTATAAGAAATTAATTTTTCCATGATAAGATAACTACACTTTTCTTTTTTACATATTAAATTTAATCTGGCGTAATTCTTACAAAGGTATTACAAGGCCTATCAAAATATTGCACGAAAAATGGCAGCGCAAAATTGTATGTATATATCGGTGTATATGTGTTGTAACTCGAAAAGCTTTTGTCTAACCAACAAAATTCCGGATCCACTTCCCAGCCGGCCGCAAGCTCCCGCATTGCTAACGAATGGGATTTTACGATTCAGGAAGGATTACAACTTATAATCCTGGTACATCCCGTTATAGGTTTACCCCACGTTCCCTCTCATCCCTCTCGTGGCGCATTCGAAGATTAAACCTGCACACCACCACATTGCACGCACTTCGAATCCTGCGTGTGTATCGGATTAAGTTGCGAATTGCACGCATAATTTAGCCGATTTGTAAATGTACAAGAACTACGCAATATTGCATGTGCGAGACCGATCAGATTAGATTTTAAGCTTCGACCTAATAGTGAAAAATTATAAAAAGTGTTCAAACTCTTAAAAAATATAAAATAATATTGATAAATAGATGTTTAGTATTTAGCAAACAAGATTTGTTTCGGTTTGTTAATAATAGAAATCATTTATTTTAAGAAAAATGTTAAGTTAGAAATAGTTTTAAGCCAAACGCGCCTATTTTATTAAACAGTATAATATATATATGTGTGTGTGTATAATTATTTATATGCGTACATTTATATATACATATACACACTAGCGGATCCTGACCTCGATAATGGGGGGGGGTTTTGCAAAATTATTTTATTTAATATTTTTAGTTTCATGATTAGCTTTTATTCCAGGATCAACGACGTCGATAGCTCTTTAATGTTTGTTTTTCTTTATTTATATTTTTTAAACAAATTCAGCAAAACTGTTTCTTTTAATTTGCAAGGGGGAGGGTTTAACTCCCCCCCCCCCCCGGATCCGCCAGTGTATGTATATATATATATTATATATGTATAGATATAAAGAATTTCTCGCCTAATTATTGTCGTGCAACAAAATTATCTCATCATTTCGTCCTATGTCTGACTTAATATATACTTAACTCCTTGAATGCGTAACGAGTATAATTTCCAGTGTATCTTATACTTATATATATATATATATATATATATTATATAGATATAAAGAATTTCGCCTAATTATTTTCATGCAACGAAATTATCTCATCATTTCGTCCTATGTCTGACTTAATCTATACTTAACTCCTTGAATGCGTAATGAGTATAATTTACAGTGTATCTTATACTTTTATATATATATATATAATATATATATATATAAAAAAAATATATATATAAAAGTATAATATACACTGTAAATTATACTCATTACGCATTCAAGGAGTTAAGTATATATTAAGTCAGACATAGAACGAAAGGATGAGATAATTTCGTTGCACGAAAATAATTAGGCGAAATTCCTTATATCTATATAATATATATAATATGTATGTATGTATAAGATAAACTGTAAATTATACTTATATATATGCACTAGCGGATCCTGACGTCAATAGCTCTTTAATGTTTGTTTTTCTTTATTTATATTTTTTAAACAAATTCAGCAAAACTGTTTCTTTTAATTTGCAAGGGGGGATTTTAACCCCCCCCCCCCTCTCCCAGGATCCGCCAGTGCATATACATATACATATATCTATATACAATATATATGTATAAATGTACGCATATAAATAATTATAATTATAATGAATATAATTGAAATATTAATCGCTCAACATTTTAAAAGCATTATATTTTATATAACTTCGTTAATATCGATGTAATTATACTAACTAAGCAAATTTCGACAGGCATCTCTATAATTATCAGTAGGTTGGATAAGAGTTTTATCGACTGTAGCAAATTTCTCGGTAGATGAAACTCTGAGAAGTTCGATATTGTGTATCCTAAATTTTTATATGATATGTAATATATCAAGATTTTTCTTCATTAACATTAAATTTTTACTCGATATATAATAAAAGTAGGAGGGGGGGGGGGGATTATCTTATCTCTTGTTTCATATTTGTAAAAAAAAACTTATTTTTTCTTTTTTATATTTTAATAAATTAACATACTTAAAATTATATATATTATTTTTCTCTAACTTTTCGTCTTCTTTTTATAAAATTATATAATTTTATCTTTTAAATGTAATTTAATTATTTTCCTATTTGCAAAATACAAGATAATTATGATAAAAATAAATTTTTAAAAATTGTATAAATATCTAATTTATAAAAATCTTGTAATCTTTTTCTAAGAAGGATTTTAAACTCTTCTAAAATATAAAATAAAAATATGTCTTGTTAGATTGTTCCATTTAAAGTTATTCCGAATATTTGCATTTAATGATTTAAAGTTTAAAGTTTCAAAAGTGAGTTAAAGTCTTCTTTCAGAGTAAACACGCGCGCGTTTGCCAGAAATCAACGTAACAGCCACAGGTCAAAGCGGTCGGGGTTGCAACCCCGTCAAGAGATGGAGCCTCGGATTCACATTGCGCAGGCTAGTAGCGAGGGTGGAAACCGAGCTAGTACTCCACTATGGATTTGCCATTAATTTCAGCCGTCGAGAAACTTTTGTCCTGCACCCTTCTTGCGAGCTACCTGCGGCTTTCCCCAAAAAAAAGGAAAGAGGAGAAGGACATTGTCGTTCTTTCTGGCGTTGCCATCTGATAATTTTGTTGCGAGTACTTTCGTAGCGACATTCGTAAATAATAACGATGCGTCAACGACGCAATTTGTATCAGCGCGATGTCTGAATAACTGATTTTTTTATGAAAACATTTATTCGGAACTGTATATATATACAGTTTGCAAATAAATATACATATATATTAGAAAGTTGTACGCGTGTAATTTTAAATCAGAAAAGATATAAATTTTACACACAACAATGTTTCTTGTAGATATTTTATTATACTCTCTATATTATTAAATATACTCTATCTATTGTATTTAATTAATTAATTTTTTTAGTTCTCTTTAATTATTAAAATTATGATAATAAGTCTCTCTCGTGTTTTCTTATACTTTTAATACCGACAATCAAGGCCACATCATATCATTAAAAAATATCTGAACTTATATTATATACATATATGTATATATACATATATAAATGAAAAAAATCTTTCCTACGGAAACGAAGGTTCGCGAGCAACAATGTTTGTCATCGAAAAGCGGAAACGGACCTCTTCGACACGATAGTGGCGGCGGGAAACGGTTACCGCCCCCGACCACGTTCTCATGTTTGTGGGGGTGAATTTTCCCACGTGGCCGTTAGATCATGCGCATCCCGCATCGGCGAAACTTTTGTCCATGAGCCGCGTTTATTGCGGCCGAACATTACCTTGACTCCTAGAGAGCGATCGTAGAGAGGGAAACCAGGAAGGGAGCGAGAGGGCTGCGGGAGTGAATCAACGGTGGAAAAGCGAAAGTTGACTTTAAAGTTTCAAGGGGATGCTTTCCTAGTTGCTTTCTCTGTCAATTTTACTTTTCGTAATCAAAAATCTCTCTCTCTCTCTCACACACACTCTTTTCAATATTTACATGTAAAAATCATTTAGAATATTATATGAAAAATGAAACTTACATTACTTTGTGCAGTATATAATTCTTTTGTTATGTAATATTTTTTGTAAATTAAAAATTAATATGTATTTTATATAAAAATAAGAATATTTAATGTATAAATTTTATATATTTTTTAACTAAAAACTCAAAATACAATTGATGTAACTTCCGGTATATATTCAAGTATATATGTAAATTCATAATAATTTTATTTTTCAAAATAATTAGTTCAAATCAATACAGTAGTATTTATCAAAAGAATATAGCAATAAAGAACCTGTCCTCGGTTGCATTTTCTATAAAATGATAGAGGAAATCGACCAATATTAAGTCAGAATTTTCCCGCGCGCGACTTTTATCGAATTACGTCTTCAATTTCATTTTCATGCCCAATCACTTCCGACTGATCAAATAGAGAATGATGAAATTAAGTGAGGTAAATTTCGGAATTTCAGCTTATTAAGATCATGAAATATCGTACGAGTCTCGAGTCAAAGCAATTTTTATTATTTATCACGCTAAAAAATTAATATTATATGTCGAATCCCAATTTGTTAATTTTTGTTGCTATTAATTAAATCGAACAATTTAAATCTCCAATTATTAATAATAACAAATAAAAGCTCCAGCCCCTAAATAATTAATTAATTAATTTAAGTGTCTGTGTTGCATAATAATTAAATTTTCTAATATTATTAATTAATTTAAATTGTTAAATGCACTTTAATTTTTATATACAATAATGTGTAGTTTCTTATAAGAGAAAAAAGCAAATTTGAGCACTAAAACATGTTGACAAATTGAAATAAGCGTATGTCAACGCTGCCAGAAAATAAAAGAAACTCGATTAATCTCGATTGCGATCTGTTTATCTACCGACGGAATATTTAATTCTTCATTTCTTCACTTTTATGTCTCCAGGCCCTTCTTACGTCACATAGTATCACGCATGTTTTCATGACTGCTTGCATGCAGACCAGTTTTTGCATTTCACCGGTTACGTATCGCGCGCGCGAGTCAAGGTTCGATAACGCATAACCGTGTATCCGCGATCGGCGATAATAATGCGAACCCTTCGTCCTTTCGAACACGCGAGCCGCGTTTCGATCCTTTGAATCGATTATTATCCTTTTTAGCAAACAACTTTTGTCAGATATATATATATATACATATATTATTTTACATAATCTTAATTAATATTGGGAAATATAAAAAACTTTTTAAATTAAAATATTACATTATAAATTTTTTTAGAGAGATAGAAAAATAATATTTTATTTATGATTAAATTAATGCTACATATACGTATATTGGAATGAAGAATTAAAGTTGACTATTAATATTACTAAAAATGTAACGCTAAACAACTATGGCAAAAGCGTTGCATCTTATAACAAGATTTATTGCTTTAATGAGAACATTTGTATAAAGTTTTCTAATAAATCTTGTGAGATTACTGTGAGCGATAATAACGCCATTCATGCCGAAAGCAATCGATCATTTTGAATGTGTCTCGATTTGCTCATTTTGAGGATAATGCCACATATGCAGTCATAAACACAAGTACAAATGTTGATCATCGTAAATATTAGAAAAATGATTTTAATATTAGTGAAGTATCATTGGAAATGAAAAGAATTTTCTGGAGTATAATAGATTTATATTATTTTCTAATGTAGAATTTAGCGTAAAGATTGTGAGAAAGGCACTTTTAATTTTTTGAACTTTACAAAGATTACAAGTATTTTCAATATTTTAAAACTATTTCTTCAATCGTGGGCAAATGTAATATTTTTAATCCACGATAGAAGGAAAGAAAAATAAATTGATCTTAACAATTTTCTATTAAACATTTTAATTAAATATTTGCGACAAAGATAAACATACATTACATTCGCACATGCGCGTCTCGACGCATTATTAATTACTTTTTCTTAATCTGTATACCACGTCTAGCTAATTAAAATATATCAAACATCGTGGAGACGCAAGTCATGCGAATATATTAATCGAAATTTTTATCTTGGTTTAGCCGACAACAAGAAAATATTTTAATTAAACCATGCACTAATAAAATTCCCAGATTTCAGCGCGCGCACTGGATATTATATAAATTGTAAAATTATTGTTAACTCATAACTCGTATTATTAACTTGCATCCTATATACTCGCGTAACTCGCTTACACAGTGTACCGTTCAGAACCTCTCAAAATAATAATTCTATCCCCAAGTGAATAGATTTATGTTTGAATTATCGAGAAACTGTTTGCTCTTTCTACCTTAGAATATACTCTGATTATACAAGTCAAGATGCAAATAAGTAAGACAGAATTTAATTTCGTTAGAACAAGATGAAGAAAAAGAGGAAGAGGATATGTTAAGAAAGTTAAAGAAAAAATATAATTATACATATATATATCCATAAAAATGGAATAGTTTCTCTTTTTGTCTCTTCTTTCAAATAAAATAAAAATTACAAAAAATTAATATAATTTTTTATTGTATATTATTATGTATTGTATAAATCTTATAACTTTATTTTAAAAAAATTAATTTATTAAGTTAATTTTATATACACATACATGCATACATACATATGTAGTATACCTATGTGTACATGTATGTAATTATCAAAACAAGTATTTAATATTAGCATTAAGAAAATTAAAATTAATGACAAAAATAAATTTTTTAAATAATTAAATCTTTCTTTCTTCTAGAACAGAGGATTAAAAATTAAGTTTGAATTATTTTATTTCTCACATGGGACCACTAAAATTCGTATTATTATATATGTATACGAAAACAAAGTGCAAACCCTGGTAATTATCTTCCTCCTCGTTACTCTTAATCGGAATGTACGAGTATATCTCGCGCATCCCATTCTATATTAAATAAGGTATTAGATTCGATATTAAATTACTAGCGATATATAAAAAATAATAAAATATTAAATGCATCTGTTTAAATTATTGCGCATTTTAATATTATAACTTATGTCCTACATATATGTAGGCGTTATATTAATTTATCAAAAAGATAAGTTTTGTCAATTTTTTTTAAGTAATTGTTTTTTATTTAAATACACACATACCCACCCACAAACTATACGGCGTATAATACGAAGACTGAAATTTATAAAGTCTATAATAATTTATAAAATCTAAAAATAAATAAAATTAAAGTATATTTGAAACATAAAATAAAAAATTTAAACCGATAATATTCACTTTTATTAATTTATAAGATATGGTCAATCTTTAAATAATCTTGGTTAAAATTTATATATAATTTGGCCGATTAAAGACGAAACGAATTATAAAAGGAGCCATTTTCTGTGACTAGCCCTCTTTAGAATAGAACTTGGATTTCGCGCAATTTTTTACGCCGTATAAGTGATATTTCTCAGATTGCCGTTGTTCTTCGTGTACTCATCGCGCTACGCTTAGCCTCGAAGAAGCTTAGAACTTGAAACAGGCCGTGCCTTGAAACAGCCCGAACCAGGGGGCTGGAGCGCCTACAGCTGCTGTCACATAAATATCGTGAAACCCCTGAATTCTGGAGGCTTTGAAGGTCTCCTTCAGCTCCCTCGCTCTCCAACCCCCCGCACCGTCTCCCAGAGCAAAGTTGCAGAAACTCCGCCACAGCACCGAGCGACGGTGGTATCGATTCTCAATTCTTAGAGATGGCAGGGTTAAAGGACAAAAACTTTTCTCAGAGTTACGTGCGTCGTCATCGTACGCATTCGCAAGACGCCTTCCGCATGACAATCTGTCGATTGTTCTTCTATCATGCATCTATGTATATGCGATCGCTCGGATTAGGAAAGATGTGTAAGTTTAAATCGCTTTATTTCGCGAACGAAATGTCTGTACATATTGCGTATATATAACTTGCAATTTCTAAATTATTCATTTCTTAATTACATTTCAAGACTAATCATTTGCAATTTTTATTTTATTAGAAATTATAAAAAAAAATAATACATTACATTTCTTCAAGTATAACAAGTATAACAAGTAAGAGCTTTCCTAAATAACTATAAAATTATTCTTAAATAAAAAATTGTAATGAAAAAAATTCTTTTACAATGAGAAAAATATCTTAATATCTAAAAAAAAAAAAGAGTTGTATAATCTGTTCATAATTTTATTAAATTTGTTTTAATACTTGAAAAAAAACATACTGTATTATTTTTCTATAACATAAGGAAAACAATAAATTTGTGTACACCAAATGTTAAGTAATTATTTAATTAGATCTTTGTAAACTAAGGTCTCGGTTTATAAATTAGGTCTTTGTTTAAAACAAGATATTTTAATATATTAATTAATTAATAATCAAGAGACACTATAACGTCTTGCTAAGTATATTGTCCATCATATACTAAAGTAATCAACAATGCGAAAGTACGAATTTTTTTTTGCCTCTTATATCACTTGCGTGATACAGAAACATAAACAAAAATAATAATGATCGTGAAGGTATTCGGCGCTTTCGACATTTTGATTAGAAAAAGACTTTCGTGTTCTAGATGATCCCTTATACTCGTTAACTTGTTAGCTTCTAGGAGGGTTGAAGGCGCAACAGGAAAATTGACCGACTGACAGAGAATCACTACCGTCTCGAATATCACGCACTTTGCGTTCTCTAAACTAACCATTTCTGTCTCAAAGCCTATTATTAATGCGCGACAAGAAACGCAAACTCGAAAATCTGTTTGCATTTATTTTCTTTCTTTCTCCTTTCTCCAAATTATTTTCATGATCTTGTTTTTTTTTAAGTATAAAAGGAGAGAAATTATAATAAGCCACAATATCGCGGTATTAATTATTTAATTATTATGTCAAGAAAATAATATGTATTTATGTATAGGTACCTATATATCAAAATGAAAATATCTTTGTTGAGAAAAATATTGATTATAAACTTATTTAAAAAAATTTATCTTATATAATTAATTCAAGAGAAAATATTCCATGATTATCTGATATTATCTAAGTTTGCATAGAATTATGAAATGCATTTCAAAATTATTTTGGATCTCTCAATGTATTTTTAATCAATATTTCCTCATTTCTTTCACCGAAAATAGCAAAAAGTTTGAGTATTTTAATTTATAGTATTTTATTTTAATTTATATTGCGAGTGCATTAAAGACAAAAATCCAATAAAAACAGCATCCAATCAAAGACTACGAATATGTGTTTTAATAAAGTTGTTTTAACACAACACACACACACACACGCACAATAACCAATAACTATTTGCGACGTGTTTAATATAATGAGAAATTAGCGCGCGTCTTATTCGTGATGCATGTGTAAACTTCTTCCATCGCCAAGGTAATTAAAAGTTTGTTGATTTAAAATCATCCTTTTAGCCAGCTATTGCTCGCAACCGCGGGGAGGCTTATAATTTATCATTCTCCTTTGCACAAGAAAGAAAGTCGAAAACGACAGTTACTTTTTTCATTCTGCGGATTTCCCTACAGATATTCCCATTAAATAAAGGGGTAAAAATGGAAGAAAAAAAGACAAATAAAAACAAAAAAAAAGAAAGTAGTAGCCCGCGGCACGTAAGGTCGATCCTTAATCGCAATGCGTGACAACCCCGCTAATATTAATCTTCGATTAAAGGCTTATCGTGTGCCACGTGGCCAAGGGTGCGGAAAATTCGGCTGCGAAAAACTCCGAAGTTATTCCTTATCTTGAGCGCGAATTTACGGTCCTAACGTATCCCTGCGTTCGTCGGTATTATACAGTGTACCTTTTGTAATCTTCCACAAGCGATTAATTGAAGTATAAACATTCCGAGAAAATGTGATGGATTCACGAATAAATCTCAGCTATCGTAATTATGATCCATTTTATTCGCAATTATGATAATATAATTTATAACTCGATAATTTGATATCGCTTTCTCCATCAAAAATAATATCAACAAGAGAAATCAAATATAAAATACGCACTGATTTGCGTAGTACTATATTTTATCAAAATATTTGATATATGCAGATAATCAAGAGAGTTTGTGTTGCATTCTGTTGCGTTTTTCTATTATCAAAACTATGAATATTTTTTATTCTATTTCACATAAAATTCTGATAATATTAAAATATTATAAGTTTATCACGGCAACTAAAATTAAACTTTTAATTAATGCCTAGTTATTGTATCAAATATTAATTTAAAATGTGAAAAAATATTTAACAAATTAAAATAGTCTCAGATGCTGTCAAAATATTCTAAATATTCTAAACTCTACCTATCGATATCAAATTAACAACAATTTAATTTATTAATGTAAAAAGAATATTTAATATCAATAATCAGATATTATTTTTATTATTATTATTAGAGATATCTATAATAGTACACACATATCTCAAGTATCTATAAATATTTATAGAGATATATTTTAAACATCTATAAAATAACTATAAAAACTATATATATCTATAAAGTAATAAATAAAATAAACTAAAAAATCTATAAAATAAAATATAACATAACAATTAAACAATTAAAAAATTTATAAAAACATCGATAAAATATTTAATACACAAGTAGAGTGCATCAATAATATAGCTCGTCATTATTGTTTAACGTTAAAACAAATGTCATTTAAATCATCTCATTCCATTGAGAAAACTTATAAAGATGTACAAGGGTATATGCAATCTCCGGGAATAGCAAGTGTAAATTAGCCCTTCTCACATATCTATCTAATTAATAATTCTAAGGGACAAGCGGTAACCAACATCGGTCGACATCTCTCAATAACCGCGAATTTCGCCAATCAAAACTTGTTAAATCAACCGCAAGACTGCTTGAGGAGTTCGAGTTCATAAATACTACGTGAAAAGCATATTCATAGTACGTGTTAACGATTTCCAAAAGTTTCCCTTATCAACATTTAAAATTTTTAAATTGTATATATTATTTTTAATGTTATTTATTTAATATGAAAACTTTAAGTAAAAACTTTAGTAGAACCTTGGTAAAAAAATAATAGCAGTTACAATAATTAGAAAATAGCAATTGTACATATTATATGTATGTGTGCTTATTTAAGAAATTATTGAATAATTTTCTAATAATTGATTTTTTAATCTTTTATTTTTTATATGGGTAGGTATAAATCTACCAATTTCGGATATATATATACATATAGTGTATAGTATATTCAAGGAGTTAAAATAAAACAAAATGGTCTCGGTGGCCTAATTGACGCTTTACAAAAGGAAGAAAAGACTCAAGGTTCGCGATATCTCGGAACTCATTTCACGCGATATCGGCGATAACCGCCCTCCGGTCGAGCGCAATATGTTGCTAGGAAGACAGAGAGAAAGTCGCGATACATCGATGGTAGGAGGAAGAACGATACGGACTCGATCCTCAAATGGCTAATCGATGCTCGCGCGCGCGAGAATATGCCCGAGGGAGATTCTCGTGCGAGTACCGACCCTCGAGTCGACTGCTTTCCAACTCCCTCTGTCCTCCCGCAATAACTTCCGCGTTGACACCCGCTCAATTCCGAAGGGTGGCTTCCTGTTCCGAAACTAGGATCTTTTACAACACGCATTCTTGCATGTAAAGGAATTAAAGACATAGACACTACAGGTATATTTTAACGTTATTTTCGATTATAAGAAATTTTATATTAGAAAAATACTTTTCAAAAAATTTCAAGTTAATGAGAAAATGAAAAGATATTTCTCCCCTTTTAAAAAGAATTTTAATTATTTTGTAATTTAATTTTATTTGCCTAATTTGGATTTTTTAAACGTATGTAGGTATGTCTAATTTCTGCGTTTATAGTTTATTTTTTAATTAAATTTTCGTTTTTGTAAATAATATTATCTCTCAAAACTTTCCAAACTTTGAAAAAATTTTTTAATTTTTAGTTGAGAATAGTATAAAAATATTGCAACAGAAATTTTGCACGTTTATTATATAGCCGCATATCTAAAGTGTTAATGAAGACGCTTCTTGTCTTCTAAATAAATATTTCGTCAAAAAAGGCAAAAGAAAGAAGACGTTTTCGATAGCTAGGAGAAGAGAAAACCACGCCCCAACCATGAGGACGAGATGATACCATTTTGCAGCCCTCTGGGTGGCTCTCGCAGTATCCCTCGAGTCCTCCTTCGTCTCTCGACTACGTGGATAATTAAAGATACAACGCCTAACTCGACGCACGTTACGACGATACGTGAAATTAAGCCCATCTCATACAATTTGTTTCTATTATTTTAAATAAACTATCAATATTTTATAAATTTATATCTATTTATATATTTTTTTTTCTTTATTATAAAGTGAAAAAAATAAACTATTATTTTTTATAATTCTGTTTAATCAACACTCGAAATAAATAAACATAATAATAATTAGAAATAACAATCTAAAATAAAAATCTATCATCCAACACAGATTGCAATGTCTTATTTTATTGTTGAATTTTTAAGCATAATAATCAAGTTTTTATAGATAATGTGAGATATAAACAGAATTATTTTAATTAAGATAATTTATATAAAATCAAATTAACATTCTAGTTAATTTAATTTTTTTCAAAAAATTAAGAAGTGTTTTTTAAATCATGTTTGTGATGAATTATATATATATATATATATAAAATATTACATATCAAATCTGATGATATAACATACACACACACACACATTATATATTAAATATTATATTAATGTAATAAATATTTATTTCTGTTGAATCTCTCAATGGAAAAAAATATCTAATAATAATAATAAATTTAGAAATAATTTTTAAAATTGAATGGTGTAAATTGAACTTTATAAGGAGGGGTAGAAAAATGGGGAAGAGAGAAGGTTAGCACGCGCTAAATTGGCTTACGCCTGCAGAATCTTACCGCACCCTAGTATGTCTTGCGAATCTTCCACGCGCGACCTTGTAAATTTTCAACCCCTCGCGACTTTTCTTTTTTAGTAAATCTGATCGAAAAGGATTGGAGAACACAGGAAGTTAAAGTAACCGATAATGGTAGCCGCAATAATCATAATTTTTTAATTAACAAATGTTTGTTATAAATATATTAATTCCTTTTTAAGAATTTTCTCTCTCTTTTTCGTCATTTATAATTATTTATATAAAATTAATATAATTATAAAAATAATAATATAAATAAAAACTAGTATTTCATGTAAGCACTGTTCAATTTAATTGTATTTCAAGTGTTGATAATTTGGAGCAAATAAATTATATATATTTCAAATATAAATCTATTTGTTTAAAATAATGATAAACATTACTAAATATATTTTCAATTTATTATAATTTACTATAATTTTTACATTTTTTGTAGTTAACTTTATAATCTCTTTAAAATCAGGGAAAAAGAGAGAAAGAGAGGTATTTGCAATTTTTTTAACTTATTGTGCATATGTGTAGGTATGTGTATGTTTTTAATAAAAAAATACATACAAATTCTTCTTTTAGCATAGCCTTATTATTTTCCGATAAGCATAAGATTAACAATAACAACTCAATTATAAAGGTACAAGTTTCTTATAAATTTATCATCACAAATATGATTTGGCAATCAAATGTTTCTTATCAGAAATCCTCTATTTCCTTGAGGTAACTCTTTTAATAAAATGACATTAGAAATGTCAGAAAAAAGACTAAATAACTATAGCAACTCTAAGCAGGAAAACTATTCACAAGCCGATCACATAGAGAATAATAAAATTATATGTGGAACGAGGAATATATTTATCAAGATAATTATTAGGAAGTAACAATGTGCGAATATCTACGTAAAAAATTATGCGATTTGCATCTTCACTATCGCTCTTTACGAATTAATAAATATTTGTATGTAAAAAGCATTAATTTACTCCCTAAATTATCAATATAATTTCAAAATATATTATTTTAAATATGTTAATATATAGTTTAAATATGTCATTATTTGTATAAAATCCTAATTTTATCAACCTTTTTATTTTTAGTGGCTATTTAATTTTCATTATTTATACATGTGAGCTATAATCTTTGAATTTTCTAATCTTAGGACATGTGATTTGGGAATTTTTTTTAATAATAATGTCAATTTCGTTCAAAATTAATCAATATGTCGTTAATTATTATCCTCTTTATTTTGACTTCATGTATTTTTGTCTAATTGTTCCTTTAGACTTTAAAGATAAAATGAATATTCTATGTATTTCATTCCATTTGTTTTTTTCTCTCTTTATAGCGCGGATGCTAAGTGAAACAAGCTGTGTACAGTCAGCCGTGAGGGATTAATCTCAATATGGACGGACTCTAACGTGGTCCACGCGACTACGTTATCACCGTAAAAGCGAATTCCGCTGTTAATTATAGTATGACGGAAAGAGGAAAAATAAATTCTGCTTGTATTGTTGCATGACACCGAATTTTATGTAAAAAAGGCGTTTTTAATCATTTTTTAAATTTTTAACAATTTTCGTAAGAAGCTTGTGCAAATGTTATAAATGCAGCAGAAATCTTTATTGCGAAAATTATAAAATAATAGAATAATTTATATTTGGAGAAAAATATAGTATTTAGAAATTAAAAAAAAATATTGTAATTGTAAAATATTGAAATATAATATTTAAATATGATGAATGTAGCATTATTTATTTTGCCTTTAACGTCCGGATAATTATAAAGCTTAATGTAGACTCACCTTGACGGTCTCCTGAGGAGAGTACCTCGCAGATCGCTGGGCTGGAGCCTGGGCCTGCAGGCTCATCGCTGTACCATCACTGCGAGACACCCGATATGCTGCAACAAAAACAACATTAGCTATTAATATAAATTAATAACTACAATATAGATTAATCAATAATTTTGGTGCAATATGTAATATTAAAAATAAAATTCACAAAGATTAATACACTCAGATAAAATCAGGTAAAATCTAATTAATTAATTCTATTTTCAGAAATAGAAATTTAGAAAATAGTATACATATATTAAATATATTACACATTTTTAAAACATATAAAGAATTTTTTAAAAAATATAAAAGAATATAAAAATAAAAAAACAAGAATAATAAAATTAAAAGATAATAAAATTAAAAAAAAAAGATATGTGATACAAAAGGTGTATTTAAAATTTATATTATTATCAATATTATTTTAGACTATTTAAGAAATATGTTCTCAAAATAAAAATAAATGATACCATACATAATTATTTTTTCTATTTCATCGTTATTTCTAAGAAATTGTATTTTTTTAAAAATGAGTATTTATATTACATAAAGATTAAATATAATGGCAAATAAATGAAAAATAAAAAACTTTCGCAAAATCATATTAATTTCCTGAAATTAAATAAATAACATTATTCTGTTCTATTTTTTGTTCTATTTCATCGCTATCTATTTTGAGACGCAGTATTTTCGATCGGTAAACAGTTTTTCGAAGAGTTTTCGCGATTGTTTCAGAATGCCGGCATCTCTCGAACCGAGAATCGCGCGTAGTGACGAGAAGCAGCGGGATGGAGGCCTCCTGGTTGGCTGCTGGTTGGCCTGTCAATACGCAGAGGTACGTGACCCAGGTACCAAATGACATATCCGGTCGAAGGGAGGACGCCGGCGGTTCTCTCTCTACTTCCCCCGTTCTCTCCATCCTTCGATCTCTCTTTCAAGATCCACCCCGTTTCCCACCGACATTTTTCCCAGGAAACTGTGTGTATGCGAGCCTCTAAAGCTATTTTCGTTGGTCATCGAGCGAAAATTTTATCCTCTTTTATCACAAAAATCTCTATAAGTTATTATATTTACGATATACCTATATATAAAATTCAGAGAAATTTTTGAAAAAATTTTTGCGAACAAGCTATTATTATTATACATTATTATGTGTGTGTGCGTAAAACAAATATTTTTAAAAATTTGGAAAAAATAATTATGTAAATTTCTCTCTCTAAATTAAATTTTAATTTTATTTTTAATTAATAAAAGAAAATTTAAAACATATTATAAAATAAAAAAAGCTTTTTTAAACCAAAATTTAATTTTTTAATTAGAATAAATCAAAATTGTAACGCGATTAAAAAAAGATATTAGATCATGAGTAAAAAAATCATTATACACAGCACATATATGTACACATATATAGTTTTTTCATAGATTATGAAATTAAACGTAGTTTATTTCAGTGTTTAATTTTATAAATTTCATGTTTCCGACACATTATATCGTGGAACGAAAATCAGGGGAGAGAAAAAATTGAGAAAAGCGAGAGGGAAAAGTCGACAAGAGATGGGAGGAAAGCTAATCGGGCGAAAAGCATGATTAATCACGACAAATTCATCGTGATTAACGATGCACGCGAATTGTCCCCGCTGGCTGCGAGCATAAGCACCGTTAATGCGCGACAAATGGACATACGGTACTCGTGTATATTCGCACATCATCCACGATTACGATTGTTCTCGCATCCGTTTGCCATTATTACGGTCGATATAACATTCTACGATCCTCATACAAACTTCAATGTGCAATTGGAAATATTATCGATTTCAATTTTCAATTTAATAAAACCATTTTGTTGTTTAAAAATATAAATTTTTATTCTGTAATTAAATATAAATTTTTATTTAGATAAATCTATTTTTTTCTAAAATAGTTTTCTTATATTGTATTAGTAACATCTTATTATAATTTTAAATCAAATAGATTCTTTATATTAGGCGCAAAATAAATATTTATTAATGCAATAGAGATAGAAATTATTTTTCAAATTTTAAAATAGGATTATTAATTGTCTCGAACTATTATTTTAATATGTTAATTGTGTAGAAAATAAATACGGTCTCTTAAACAACTCATCTGTTTCACTTGAAAAGCGTGCTCATTTTCACCCAATATTCGCAAAAGTTTGTATTGGTCTTTCCTGAATCTATAGTGTGTGTGTGTGTGTGTGTGTGTGTGTGTGTGTGTGTGTGTGTGTGTGTGTGTGTGTGTGTGTGTGTGTGTGTGTGAAAGACAATAATATATAAAATCGATATTGTAACTAATCATACGGCATGTCTTTAATTCATCTGTGGCGATGTAATATGAAAAAGACAGGAAGTGTATTAAAATACGAAAACGCTGAGTATCGAAGTTTACCGGTGTCGAGGCTCATTAAATAGCACAAATATAGATATATACCCCGTATATCGTGATCAAATCGTACTCTCTCTTTGACATTACGAATAACGTTTGGCTGAAAATTAACGATCTTACGTTTTACTCTCTCCGTCTCACTTCTCTATCATATCCGATTAGTTGAAGATCTTACATACTCACACATATACAGATGTTCTACATTGAACACTCCTCAAGAAATATAATGACAAAAAAATTCTCAATTCAATTATTTGTTTATTTTTATAATATTTTTAAATCGACATTTATGTATATATGTATGTATACATATAATAAAAGAAAGTATAATGTATATATGTATAATTACTTCATAAATTATATATATATATATATAAAATTTATGAAGTAATTATAAACTTCATATAGTTTAGTTTTGTAATACTTATTCTAATCAAAATTCTCTATTCGATGAAAAATAATTACACGTGCGTATTTCAATCGTATTTAAGAATCATAAAAATATGTTTTTTTTAATTACTTTTTTTCAATATATTAAAATTTTTCTATATAATATAAAGAACACTCAAGAAAAATTTTCTTCTCTTTCAAATATTAATTATGAAATATACACAATGTTATGTTTTAAGCAAATAAAAACAAACACATGTAAACAAAGAAAAGAATATTCCGCTACCATATTTCTATTCCTAAAATCCAGTCCAGTAATTATCTCTTTAACAAGTTAGTAAATTTAATAAATTATGTTTCACCGAAATCTCTTTCACATTTAATTCTCTAAAAGTTTCTTATCACCACGACGTCTTATCATCTCCAGACAGAGCCATTTCCCTCTCATGCTAATTATTCTTTGTCTATCGCTAGTCGATGTAATCATGTATCTAATTAGCAATGTTTCTGAAGAGAGAGAGAGAGAGAGAGAGAGAGAGAGAGAGAGAGAGAGAGAGAGAGAGAGAGAGAGAGAGAGAGAGAGAGAGAGAGAGAGAGAGAGAGAGAGAGAGAGAGAGAGAGAGAGAGAGAGAGAGAGAGAGAGAGAGAGAATTGAGAATAGGATTTGTCGCGACCCTCCAACGATGTATTAGTACGGCTTGCTCCTCTAGTACGCACTTGCTCGCCTTGTGACAGTGATCGAAAGCCGTGATGTTATCTTTGCAGCTCGATAACGACCACCGGAAGTATCGCTTTAATCACTATATCCGACCAGCTCCCCCAGCTGCGTTTCTCGTTCTCGCGGAACCCAAAATATCGGTTTTGCAGATTGTCATTATGCACAAAATACATGACTTTTCTTGATAGAATTTTTCTGATATTTTTTCAATAATTTGTTAGTTATAATCTTTTAAAATATACAATGTATTTAAATAAAATAACTATAATAGTTAAGATAGTTATATCGCGCGTTATTGTAATTATATTGTAATATATAAAATTTTACAGAAAAAAATATATATTAAAAACTACCAGTAAAGAAACTTTTTTTAAGTAATTTTAACAAGTTATGCAGCAATTCTTAGATACAAATTCCCGCGACTTGTTCCACGACATAATAAACATTGAAATGGACAAGTCGCGGGAATTAAGCTTGTAGTGTATATAATTCGATCTTTATATGCGACAAAATCAACATTGTTATTCGCGGTAATAAAATACCTTGCAATAAAGGATTAAACTCCCTCGATCAACATTCTCGAATATGTTTGCAAAATGAAGTGCCATGTGCCAAGAAAAAGAGAGAGAGAGAGAGGGGGGGGGAGATACCAGTCTCTCATAGTTTTGCTTCGAAAGAGGATAAACTTAGAGATAAAATTTTTTATAAAATCGTTTTTAATTAAACTATGACACGTTAATAAAAAGGAGGAACAACGATAAAGCGTTCTCTCATTCTTCTCTTTTTGCTTCTTTCAGAAGGCTCTTCATCCTGCCGTAGAAAGCACGTAATGCAAAACGCGCGTTAATTTTGTCGGCCTAAATAAAGTGGAGAAAAGTATAGGGAGGGAAATGAGAAGAAGGAAAGGGAAGAGGGCGAAGAGAAGGAGAAGGTACCATAAGGTCTGGAGGGCCCCTTATGCTATCGATCTGTCCCTACCTCAGTGGCGATACTACGCACCGTGGCACACCGTGTGCTCTCTACCCCATGAAACTCCATATTGTCCTCACTCGTTCGCGCGTATATAAATATCGAGGTATGTCGTGTTTGTGTTCAAGATAGACACGCTTAGGACTTTTAAACAGTATCTCAATACTTCAGTTCTAATAGCAAATATTTTAAGTAATAATTTCCATATAATACTAAAAAAAGTTCGATGCTTCGTTCTTGAGAAAATATTTTAAATTGTTCTTAAAATGTGTTTAATATGCAAATGTGATTTTATTTTAATTTTTCAAGAGCAAAATTCTTTCAGACTTTTATATTATACTGATATATTATTTTACACTCTTCAAAATTAAAATTTTTTAACATATTTAAAATAAAAAAAAAGATCAGTTAAAAATTTTTTTTGAATGGTAACACAAAATTATTTCAATATCCTCATGAGAGGACACTTCGCAGGAATATATATTCGCGTTTTCAAGATATAAGATATTAAATCTCTTTTTGAGATTCAAAACAAATTTTCTTAAAAGAGAAAAAGAGAGAAAGAGAATCCGTTAAAATTAAAAAAATTGATTAAATAAACAATAAATAATATGTAATAATCACATACATCTATTAAATATTTTAATTTACGTATCTATAAAATATTGTAATTTCTAAAAAATTTAATTTTTTACTTTAACTTAAATGCAGAATTTATTTAGCATTGTAGTATTTTTACTATGCGACAGTTTATAAAATATCATCATACTGTTACTAAAAATTTAGAAAAAAATGATTAATTATTTCAAGTTAAAGATTTATGTTTCTTTTAAGACAAGTCATCTCAAAAATATAAAATCTTTTTACAACTAAAAAAAGAACTAAACCTTTCCTGAAAAAAGATACAAATCATAAAGCGAAATCTTTGTTTATCGGCTTAAAACCGAAGAGAGCCCTTGTGTATTCCTCTCCTCTTCTCTCTCTGTTCTCACCCTTTCTCTCTCGCATAATCCGCTGGAATATGTTTGCTGCGAGAACATCCGGCGTAATATGCGAAAAAAGCTGCACAATGTATTGAGAGGTCAAAAGTTATTTTCACGTTGTCGAGGTGAAAAGTTCGCGGAGAAAATTGACTTTCGTCAGAGCTATGTGTCTACACATCTCGATTTCAACCCCTCTAACATGGACATATAATATTCCATTTTTCATAGCACCAGCAAAAAAGAAAATAAAGAGAAAGGAGGAAAAGCAGAAAAATGTATGGAAGATATTTTGAAAAAAACACAATAAAATAAATACTTGTACAGTTAATATTAAATATTTCAGAAACCTCTTTAATTATAAAAATTAAGAATTAAGATTATTTAAATAAGAGAATTCATTAATTATTTAATATAATTTAATTAAAATAAATATATAATATAAAGAGAGAAAGAAAAAGCTTAACTTAACATCTTGAGAGATTCAAACATTGCCAAAATAAAATGTTGTAATATAAGAGACCACGAGAAAAGAAATTAGAATTAAGAAACAAAAATATTATAATGAGAAAGCCATAATATACATATAATGAAGTTTCAGAAAAGAAAAAAATTTTAAACTGAAGATACTATATTATTACTCATTTTTCAAATGTAATCAAAATATATTTAATGAGTATTTATTTAATAAGTATTTTATTAAATATTTATATTTATATAAATACTTTTATATTATTAAAAATAACTTTACAAAATAATTCTATAATATGTATTAATAACTCAAGTAAAGAGGAAAAGAGAAAAAAAGCAACGAGAGAGAAAGATAAAACCTTTCAGGATAGACGAAGGGCACTTTGAAGAGTGAGGAGGAGATATCTGTAGAGAAGAAGATAACGGATAGAAAAAGAAAGGAAAAGAAAGAGAGAGCGAGAGAGAGTGGGGGAGGGAGCAGAGGATGCTCTGAGAAAGATTAATATCTCTATCAGAGAAGTTCAGCGTAGCAAACCATTTATCTACGTAGAACCGTGCGAGAGTAGCCGCCCCAGCAGCCAATCTCGTCCTATACTTCCTTTTCCTGCTTGCAGGAATGTCCGCTCGTAGAATCTCGGAGTTTATTTAACAGTCGGCGTCGTCGGCGACCTTCGAGAGGGTAGTGAAATCAGTGTATCGAGAGACCGGTGCGAAAATAGAAAAAAAAAGAGAAGATGAGAAAGAGAGAATTAAATCCACGCGCGCCGGATGTCGTTTTCCCTTTCCCTACTCGGCGGGGAAATTTGATTTGACACCCTTTAGCCTTCATTCCTCCGATCTCCCAATGGTTTACGAAACAGAGGGCTCTCTAATGAATTCCACCTTCTCTCCCTTTCTGTTTAAGTCGATCTCGATCTACCACACAGTATGCACTTACATATATGATTCGATCGTTCTAATGGAGGGAAAGGAAAGACTAATTGACTGAAGATTCTGAAGATCATTTGAGGATTAATGATACTTCTGGCGCGAGGAGAAAAGTTGAATACATTTGTCCAATTTGTGAAAATTTAAATTAAAGTTTAGACACTCTACTTTAATTATTAAATATAAAAAAACTTTGTCAAAAAATCGTATTTTAAAGAGATAATTCTAGTGTCTAAGAAAGTGATTAATAAACAACACTATTCTCTATAGATCAGCTATCAATAACAATTAATAATACTAAAAATGAGATTAATGTAATAGAATAACAGCAATAATTTACATTAATTATTCAACTAATTATAATAGTTCGATCAATTATAGCATTATTTATTCAATTTTAAATTAATCAAAAATTAAAAAGGTAAAACAAAAATAAAAAATAAAATAAAAATTAAATTAAACAAAAATTTTAAATATTTACAATTTGCGTTTTTCATTAAAAGAAGAGAATTTAGTAATATATGTATAAATATATAAATTTAATAATATTAATATATAAATTTATTTAATATATTATTTTTTGACAAAGTATACCCTCCCCCCTCTCTCACTATATTTTTATAAAAACTTTATTTTATACGAGATTTTATCTTAAAAAAACTCAAATAATTTAAATCCTTTATAAAATAACCTCTTATATTTTACTAACTGTTAAAAAGTTAAATGTATAATATATATGACACATTTTTATAAACTTTTTTATAAAATTACTGAGAATAATATAAATAAATAAAAAGTGTTCTGAACTTTTAAAATATCTTGAGATTTTAAATAAATATGTTTTTACGTTAAATACAGAAGTCAAGAAAAGACACGGATGGCTTTTATCAGCCGAAAAACTTGGTCTCAGGGTCCTTATACGCATTAAAAAGACTTGCTCGACATCGGGACTATTGTCGATACCTACTCTGCATTTTGTACAAATGTCTTTATCGCTTTATGAGACCCGTAAAGTGCCAGTGATGTGCTCGTGTATCTCTAACACGAGAGAGAGGGAAAGCATGGTCACTATTGTTTATGCGTCTCATTAGATATACCGTTACTGTCGATTTCTCGATGAAATAAAGATCCACTCACACGATGTTTTACGTGTAAAGTGGTCTTTGATGTGACGTAATATTTTATGAGTCTTGCCGAAAGATTTATATACTAACAGCATTTTCTTATATATCAACTCTCTTCAAACACAACTTTATCTATTGTCATATTCAATATTTTAAACTCAAATACATTTTTAAGGTATAAATTATAATGTTATTAGTATATTACAATACGTACATATATAATATATATTTATCCATTTCTATAATACAATTATTATGTAGAATAACACTCAGGTAACTTTTAATTCAATTTTAATTGTTTTTTTTAATTGTTTAATTAAATTATTAATTTTTAAAAATTATAAATTTAATTTTAATTTAACGATAGATTATTCTATTTTAATATCATTTCTTATCAAAACATAAAATTTCCTGGATTTTCTTAAAAAAAATATTTATACTTAAAAAAATCTTATATAGAAAATCTACCGTTGAGAGAGAAATTAAAATCAATATGAAATTAAAATTTAATTATATGTCCTAAATTTTATTCTGCACACATAATAATTCTATACATACACAACTATCCTATCATCTTAACACGCCATGAAAAATGGAAAGTTGATTTATGAAGTCTCGCTTAAAAAGAATTTTAATAAGATGACTAAAGAGCATTCTCAAAAAAAATTCCAAACATGATATTAAGGGCAGTAAAGTACTATGAGCTGCTGATTATAATGATGCTGATTAAAATGGCTGTTCATCAAGATGAATCTCGTGCAGAAAGAAATGATAATAATTACGAAAACCCAATATGATGGAAACTCCGATTACCATGTCATTTAGGGAAAATCATACACTTCGTTAATCATACAATTCGAATTTATGATTTTTCATTTATATTTTGAAATCTATGTATATCAATCCTTTGCCTTATCAATATTCGCCATGATAATACTATATTAATCTTTTATATTTTATTTATTTATATTTATATTTATTTAATTATATTTTATTTTTTATAATATAGAAAAAAAAGGAAATATATCAAGAAAAATTATTAAAAATTATTATATTTATTATTAAATATTCTAAGTATTTCAAAATATAAAATCTAAGATATTTTACACATTTATTATTATACAAAACAATGTAAAATTTGGATCATTACCGCAAAGATAAATATGGATAGTCTCACAAATAACAAATAAAAAGTTAAATAAATTATAAATTATATTTACCCTATCGTTGCTCCGCCGTTGCCCGATGCCTCCCCAGGCCTCCTCTCTCTCCCTCTCTCTCCTCTCTCTCCTCTCTCTCCGCGTCGTTCCTTTATGGTACTCACTCGAAACACTTGCACTCGCGTTATTTTTTTCGTTCGCGACGCGCGGCGACGCCCGGATTTTAGGTATCACATTTCGACGCGTTTCGGTAAAACGCGAAAATCGCGAGAGCTTATTCGCGCGCGAATAAAACCGATGCTCCGTTTTCGCGTCGCCGCTCTTTTCAAGGCCCACTCATCGAAGGTAGGCCTAACTTCATCGAACGACGATGATGCGGCGACTACTTCACGACGCACTCAGAAGTCGCCGATATTCCAAGAAATGGGCACTACATTTCACTATGTTTTATATATCACAATTCAACGACGTAGGATCGCGGATCGACAATGTCGAAAAACTCCGGAAATTCGCGTCAAAAGTGCAACGGTAATTCGATCCGTCCGTGTACATAGTAGACTCGCTCATGAAATGGCGTCGCGTCGCGTAACGGACTCGCCCGTGCAATCGCGATCACGATGTCGTACACGATTTCGTGACGCGATCGGATTTGTACAATAATTAAGCACGTAAAAACACTAAACTCACACTCGTACTGTCGCAATGAGAGCGCAAACGTTGATCGCGAACCGAAAATGCACCTACTAACAGACTGGCTTGTGCCAGTTACGAGATGCGCAGCACGCCAAGGCCAAGGTCGTAGTGACGTAGTGGGAGAAGTCGCGGCGTACGTGCAAACTCGGAGCTCGGCTCGGCTCGGCTCGGCTCGGCTCGGCTCGGCTCGACTCGGAGCTCGGCGCTCGACGGCAAGCGGCAATCCCCACTCCCCAACACTGCTCCCAACCCCCACCACTACGACCTTGGCGTCCGTGTTGCACGTTTCCGTAACTGGCAGTCAGTCTAACAGTTCTAGAACCAGTATTGCTATTGTTAGATGTATTTCCGGTTGTCCGCGATCGACGTTTACGCGCTCATCGCCGGTCCGCGACAGTACGAGTGTGAGCTTAGTATTTTTACATGCTTAATTATTGTACAAATCCGATCGCGTCGCGAAATCGTGTACGACGTGTACGACATCGTGATCGCGATTGCACGGGCGAGTCCGTTACGCGACGCGACGCCATTTCATGAGCGAGTCTACTATGTACACGGACGGATCGAATTACCGTTGCACTTTTGACGCGAATTTCCAGAGTTTTTCGACATTGTCGATCCGCGATCCTACGTCGTTGAATTGTGATATATAAAACATAGTGAAATGTAGTGCCCATTTCTTGGAATATCGGCGACTCCTGAGTGCGTCGTGAAGTAGTCGCCGCATCATCGTCGTTCGATGAGGTTAGGCCCACCTTCGATGAGTGAGCCTTGAAAAGAGCGGCGACGCGAAAACGGAGCATCGGTTTTATTCGCGCGCGAATAAGCTCTCGCGATTTTCGCATTTTACCGAAACGCGTCGAAATGTGATACCTAAAATCCGGGCGTCGCCGCGCGTCGCGAACGAAAAAAATAACGCGAGTGCAAGTGTTTCGAGTGAGTAGTGAGTACCATAAAGGAACGACGCGGAGAGAGAGGAGAGAGAGGAGAGAGAGGGAGAGAGAGGAGGCCTGGAGAGGCATCGGGCAACGGCGGAACAATGATAGAGTAAATATAATTTATAATTTATTTTACTTTTTATTTGTTATTTGTGAGATTATTCATATTTATCTTTGCGGTAATGATCCAAATTTTACATTGTTTTGTATAATAATAAATGTGTAAAATATCTTAGATTTTATATTTTGAAATACTTAGAATATTTAATAATAAATATAATTTTTAATAATTTATAATTTATAATAATAAATATTTGTATATGTGTAAAATACAATTTCTACATTGTATTATATTTGAGAGATATGTCGATTTCATTATTTATGTAATGCCTAACTAGATTCTTTTACTATTAAATATTTTATATTTTTTAATTTTAATTAATATTTTAAAATATTTTCCCTTTAGCTCGAAAGTCTTGAAGTATTGTTGCCTCCTTTCCGCGATGTCGATTAACTGTCTCGATACGCGTTGTGCGTTATATTCGTAGCATCGAGAGGCTGTCATCGCGAGGCAGTTATCAGCTGATAACTGTCAAAAATTTAACCGACTTTTAAATATTATAACATATATTATTTAAAACATTATTATTTTATTTAATTTTATTTTGGACAAACTATATCAAATTGCTAACCCTTGCAATGACAGCCTCTCGATGCTACGAATATAACGCACAACGCGTATCGAGACAGTTAATTAGCATCGCGAAAAAGAAGTAACAATACTTGCGAGAATCGACTTAACATGCCTTTTTTTATAAAAAGACTAGAATAATCCAAGCGCGCGATTCGCACGCGCCATTCTTCGGCTTTGTATTAAAAAGAATATTTTTTAAAAATAATATAAAGTTTATTTAACCTCGATTAATATTTTTTGACAGAAATCAGCTGATTAAAGCGTTAATTTACTAATTAAGTTTTAAAATAAAATAATATGTTATAATTTAATATTTTTTAACAGAAATCAACTGATAATTGTCAAAATTATTAATCGAGTAAAAAGAACTATAACATATTGTGTGTGATTTAAAACATATTACTATTTTAATTTTTAAAACATTATTTTAAAATTTAATTAGCAAATTAACACTTTAATCAGCTGATTTCTGTCGAAAAATATTAATCGCGGATAAGATATTAAAACATATCTCTCGCATTTATAACATATTAATATTTTAATTTTTTTGATATGTTATTATTTCGAAATGTAATTAGCAAATTAACGCTATATATTTTAATAATTTTTGACAGAAATCTCAGCTGTCTAAAGCGTTAATTTGCTAATTAAATTTTAAAATAAAAATTATTATAAGAATTAAAATAATAATGTTATAAATAATATGTTATGATACTCTTTAAATTCGAATAATATTTTTTGACAGAAATCAGCTAATAACTTCTCTATTCCTCGTCGCGTTCTTCTCACGTTATCTCCAATTCCTTCACGCTCGAGTGAGCTCGGAAACTCGATATTCGCGTCCGAAACTCGATGCGCAGATAAAAACTGAGGTAAAAAATATATCCTTCGACAAACTTTTTCTTTCATACATTTTAGTCACCTATAATCGCGATTGCACTCGTAGTGTAGTTTTGAATGTGCTTTACGAAAGTCACAATTTATTCAAGGCGCGCTTTGACGATTTCAGAATTATCGCGGTTTCTCTTTGCTCAAAATAAAATTAAATAAAATAATAATATGTTTTAAATGATATGTTATAATACTCTAAACTAATATTTTGACAGTTATCAGCTGATTTCTGTTAAAAAATATTAATCGAGGATAAAGTGTGATAACATATTATTTACAATATCTTACTATTTTAATTTTTATAACATATTATTTTAAAATTTAATTAGCAAATTAACACTTTCAAATCAGCTGATTTCTGTCAAAAAATATTAATCGAGTTCAAACAAACTTTATATTCCTTTTTTTAAAATACCATTCTTTTTAATATAAAATTGAAGAATGGTGCGCGCGGAGCGCGCGCTTGTGTTGTTCTAGTAATAGTAAAAGTAAATAGTAAAATATTTTAATTTAAATATTTTTTTATAAACTTTTAATTTAAATATTTTTTATAATTATTTTTATCTTTCTTTAAAAAATATTTTTATGCAAATTATGTAATTTTTTAAAACCTAAAATACGAATAAAAAAGTTAACTATGCGCCTAATTAATCATTTTTTTGAAATATTAAAATTAATATTTGAATTTTCAAATTAATTTTAATATTTCAAAAAATGATTTAAATTATTATAAATGATTTGAATATTTTGATAATTGTTTTATATAATATTTATATGTTTATATTTTATAGACCAACATTGTTTACAACTCCGCGTTGTTGCATCAAATTGGTGAGTGCTAAATTATTTTTTATCTTAATTTTGACAAGTAGAAAACAGAATTAAAGTTCTCAAAAGAGAACTAAAATATTCTTTTTAAGGTTTTTTCTGACGATTGTCAGTATATAGGACAATTTAAATTATTGTTTGTAGTTTTGTTATTTATTAATTAACCGCATACGTATACTACACGTAACACCTCTCTTTGTAGTTACTCAATGAAATGTATACATATATATGCGTTAAATTAAATTTAAAAATTGATAAAAAATTCGCAATATATTCTAACGATTGAACAAGGAATTAAATCTTAAAACGCATTATATACATATATCGTTCCTACATAAAGAAGCCTGTCGAGATTATATTGTTGCCATGAGAACTACCATTAATCAATAGAGATCCATAGGGTTATTGAGATCAATAGGGATCAATACGAATAATAATATAATACTTGTGATAAAAATTTAAGAACAATATCGTTAGCTTTATTCGCGATTATTATAAATATAATCGATTATTATTATAATCCGTAACAACGGCAAAATGTTTGCGCAGTGCGGTGATTAATAGGCGTATTTATGCATGCAAGTAATTCGTTAAACGTCGACAATAAATGCAAATTTTCAAGAATCAAAATCACAATGTGTGTTTTCTCAAAGGAAGAAAATTGTCAAAATACAATCGTATACTGAATAAATAATTGTAGAAACTTGATCAAAAAATCAAATGCGAAAAATAAATCTTCGAAGAATTAATCTTTTAAACAAAATTATAAACTTATAAATTTATAAATTTATAAACATTTATATAAAAAAATAGAGAAAAAAATTATATTTAATAATTTTTACTGATCAATTTTAATTGAATTATATAAATTGAGTTCAAATTTTATAATTTATATTTAAAAATAAAAAATTTATTTTATTTTATTTATATATTTTAATACTTTTTATATTTTATTATATATTTTAATACTTTTTATAATTTTAGTATTTACGTATAATTAAATGAATTGGAAAGTTTAGTATTTTCAATTAATTTCAGTTTTGTGTGTGTGTGAATTATGCATACGTATAGAACGTATAATATGATATGAATTAAATATTAACTGAGTGAATTTTGCGTAATTGGAATGTCGAGCACGTATCACCTGAGGTTTTCTTTTAATTATTACGATCGTTAAGTATTTTGTCCAAAGAAATATAGGTGAGATTAATGATTCCCGAAGAATAAGGGGCTGTCTTCTCTCTTCTTTGATCAAACACGCGGGACAATTAATAACACATCAAATGACTTAACGATTCTCAATAACAGCATGGAAAAACTGCGAATGAAAAGGATGAAAAATCTCGATTGAAACATCTCACAGAAATTAAGATCAGATTTCGACGTAAATATTAATTGTTTGTTGACATAATTAATAATTTATCCAAGGAATATTGATATTCTCTTATAAAAAAAAAAATAATTTTTGTGGTTTCTTGTAATCTATATGAAAATAAATATTTATCGAGTATATATAGCCTCTTCCAATTTTAAATACAAAATATATTGGCGAGTCATTTTTCTTTCAAGAATGTATGATAATTTTATTTATAAAAAAAACTAAATATTAAAATTATATTAAATTTTAATAATTTTTTTAAATCACTCTTTCTTTCAAATATAGTAAAAATAATGCCTACACTTGGAAACATTGAATAGAAAATCAATTTTTAAATTGTGATTTTTTTCGGATTTATGACATCAAATGTCTCATCGATTCGAGTACCGAAATTCGATCAAAGTATCATAAATGTCCCTATATCTATCTATACAAAGTAAATAAATATGTAGAATAGACATATATCATAATTGAAGTCGATTTCGTGTTTACGATTAATCGTGCTGATGATTAATGTACAAAAATTAACGCGCGCCACTATATTCATCATCCCTTTACATCGATGGACGATACGCATTCGTCTACCAGCGTTGAAAAAAGTTTATTTGAAATATTTTCTCTTTTTATGAACCAACTAGACTAGGTAGATAAATTACGAAATTTGGTATAATTTTATAAGTAAATTTTATAAACATTTGATTTGATTCTACACAATTTTTTTATAATCAATTTAATTATTTCTTTTAATTGAAAGTTATTTTAGTTAATTTAGTTAAATTTAGTTAAGTGATATATTAATATACACTATAAGAGACTTATAGGTTTAAGTTAACATTAAAAACAAAAAAATTAGAAAATTTATTTATTCTCTCTCCAATTAATTAATTTAACATTAATATTGAATCATTGTATATTATATAATAAATATGTAATAAAGGATTGCATATATTGTATATTAATTTTATAATGCGCCCCCCTGCGCAATAATGTTTTATATTATATATAAAATTCTATTTTTTGTGTATATGTATAATATTTTACATAAATATCAATTTATTCAAAGTTTTGTTCATTAAATTTTATGTCACAAATTGAGAATATATATAAAATTTTATTTTGTGGCAATTTTTTATCACATTTTATCAGAATTTGCCAAATTAAACATTTTCCTAAAAGAGTACAGAGAAAAAAGGAAAAATTCGATTACAACAAATTAAACGCGCGCTTAAATATGCTTGACGCTCAGGCTACGTGCTCTTATGATGATATTACATTATGCAACCGCCCGCGGTATCAAAAGAGTATGTCGACCACAAATTGCCAAATTTGGCAATCGCATCGGTCTTTTCAGTTAATTGAGCTACGAAGAGATGATATATAAAAGTATATTAATTTTTTAAATAATAAAAAATTAATTGCTTAATATAGAGATATTTTTCTGACAAAACCTTTATACGAATAAGACATATTTTCGCAATTTTATACTCTGTAATTCTTTTACATTTCTCCAAGATAAATTTTAAGAATATATATTAGTGCGCTTTGTTCTCTAATAAAAATAAAATACAATATATAATAATATTTGATAATTGATAATATAAAAATAATATATAAAAAAATTAACCAATCAAATTTTGTTTTGCATAAGATTATATATACATATACATACATATATATAAAATTATATAATATATATATATTTAATAAATAAGATATTCTCTCTCTCTCTCTCTCATGTGAATGTTTGCACAAATACACATATATTTCTAGAAATTAACTTTTTATAAAAACTTCGTGACACAAATTTCAGTAACTTTAAACGTTTACTTCGAAAATATTTTTAAGTCGATTAAACAGAGGAAAAAACATCATTTTTAGAATATTCATATATTATAACTCTTCATCAAATATGTTTAGTAGACCTTATTAAATGATCGCGCGTAAAAACTATAGAAGAGCTCGTGGTCACGATTGCGACAAGTGAAAGTTAAATCTGCAAAATTGATCTAAAACTGTACAACATTTCGAAAGGAAAAATGTGACACAACGATCACAAAACAATAATTATAGCGACACGTTTGAACGCGAAATCTAGCAGCGATGGGGACATGACGCACATAAATACATCGCAGAAATACCGTTACGCTCCAGTAATAATCGCGCCAGATGTTCTGATATAACGAATAATTTTGACTATGAAATTTTTCTAATATATACGTGGGACCAATTGCAATAAATATTTTTACAGTTTACATTTTTCGCAAATATTATCTCTGCGAAAACATAGCAATCATTATACTTGTATTATCATCTCTTTTCTCCCGCAAGTTTTATACATGACTTCCACGTAATAATGTAATGTTATATTTTTATAATCCTAATAACAATTATCTTTATTAGATATATTTTATATTAAAATTTATTTGCAAATAGAGACAGATTTATATATTTTCTAAATGTTATCTTGATCACATATATATATATATATATATATATATATATATATATATATATATGTATAAACTATATTTTTATAATTCAAGTTCAAAAACTTTCCTATTCCCAAAAATTATAAAATAATTGAATTTTTTCTTAACTCTTCTCTTTTTATCTTTGGAAATAATTATGATTCTACTAGACAAGATTCGCAAAATAAATATTTTCTAAATAGATATTTTCTCATCACATATATTAAAAATAAATGAATAAAAAAGGAACGAAAAAGAACGATATTCAATTTAGCATCTCCTCGTTTGCACAATATTTTTGGTTATTGTGTTATTGTCGTCTATGAGAGTGAATTATCCGTAAACTTGATAAACACAAATATCGCGACGCGGTACACGCATAATATACATCACGGCAAGTTAAGTAATATTTACACACGAAAAATTGCCATTTTTCCGCGCGAGATAATGTGCGTCAGCTGAAGTACATATGTATATGTATATAGTTTTTCATCCAAGTAACGGCGATATAATATCGAAGTGAGGACAAACAATGTGAATAATAGAAGAATAATTCTTTATGCAGCCGATTATGCTGCAGTATATATTATTATAAGATGTGGAGCATCACGCATATATACATACACACACACATGAAAATTTAGAATTTTGAAAAGATTGTAATATATAATAAACTTGAGAAAAAAAGACAGAAATATTATTAATAAATAATGTATCATATTTCAATCAGATGTCATCATAGCATTTTAATTATAATAATTATAATATGTATGTGTAGGTTAAATATACTGCTACATAGAATTATATATGTATCGTTTAAAATTTGAATAATCAGATTTTCGAGATCAACGATTGCGCGCGCTTTCAATCGATTGCAAATGTATGGTTAGGTTTTTTACATTTTATGCAACACGTTAATAAACTACTTTGAAAACTTTCACAATCTCTCATTACATTATATATATAACAATATTATACATAATATATTGAAAGTCATTCAAACGATCACTATAAAAACTTGCAATTTTCAAGTAGGACTCACCTGATCCAGGCGCGACCGTGCTTGCGATGCGTGTTCCTTCGACGTATCCTACGTCGTTGATACGTAGTATCCCACGATTCTTGTCGGATAAAAGCACACTTTTACGGATATGTTTAGAAAGAAATAATTCGCGCACTCGATATGTAAACGAAATCGGGACGGATTCACACGCCGCGACATACCAACTAACTGCGACGAGCGGCAAACGTTGACTGCGCCTGACCTGACTATACTATGTCGCGCGCCGGAGCGCGAGGACGGACAGGTGGAGAGTGAGGGGGGAGGGGGAGAGGAACGCGCGGCTGCGTAATCGCGATTGCCCGCGACTCTGAAGCGATTCAAAGCTTTAGCTATATGCGCTTTCTTTCTTGTATTTACACGCGTTTACTGACAATATACGATATGGCTGTATATCGAGAATTTTACGAAAACAAAAAAAAACGTAGATATATTTCTATCGCGCATGTGATAAATGTAATGTAAAGTAAATCTATACTTCGATGTAGTAACGATGATGTTGTAATCGTCGACTATTCCGCCTGCCATTATACTAGATGCTCGCTCACTTGTAGATCGATCGAAAAATCACAATTACGATCGCGCGTATACGATAATTAACGCGACACGATAATCGCTCTTGATTTTACACAACATTCTTGACACTTACGCTGGCACGCACGACGCATTTAAAATGAAACAATAACACGTAAATGCGACACTGCGAGAATGGCACTTCAATTCAACGCTCGTTTAATACGGGAAATGGTTTGACCATAGACATATAAAAAGTATATAGATTGCTCGTAAGCGAGATATACTACGCACTGCTAATTTCACGCCGCCACGCGAAAATTCAAATTATGTGTGCGTGGTGCGTGCATATGTATATGTGGATGTATAAATATATTGTATTGTAAAATTTCACAATATAGAATATATAATTGAGATTATCATGTTGATTTTAATGATCATATATTCATATTTTAACACTAGTATGTCATTATAATTTTGAATGTTATATTATTATGGCAGTAGTATAATTTATACTTTGTTCGATTATAATTAATAAAATAAATTGGAAAATAATATTAGTGTTATATAGATAAAATATCACTATTAAAAAAAAATAAATTATATCAAGTAAGTAAATTTGGCTAGCACATTAATCATAGTAACCGAATTTGTATTTTAGATCATAAAAGTATATACGTGGTTTCAATGCGTGTTTTAAACGTTTTGATGTTTCAATACGTATGCATAATTGACGAAATATTAATCAGATAAAAACAGTAATAAAAAAAAATTTTTTTTAATATTATTATTTATCTAACTTATTATTATTATATATGTATATGAGAGTATTTGGACTTTGGGAAATCTTGTGTAATAGATCAATGTGGAAATGATGAAAAGAATGATTGGAAGAATAATGTAAATAGAGATTCGCACGCACAAAATGCAATAAACGTGAAATTCTATAATTATATTTTTCAATATAAATATAATAAGCTTCGTGGCAGTACATTAAATACATTTGCAAATGCATTTATGATGATGTATATGTGTATTTATATGTGTTAATTAATAATCTCGAATAATTGAAATATTAATAAAGTAGAAATTCTCTTCTGATGCCCTGGAGCATCACATGCAAATTGATACAATCGATTGCACAATATATATGTTGTAACATATTCGCTAATATACGTATATTAGAAATGCGAGAAATGAAAATTCTTGTAATTTCATCTCGATAAACCTGGCAAATTAAAAAGTTTCATATAATTCAAAAATTTAATTCTATTGAAAATTTTAATGTCAAATAAAATTTTAAACATATTGAGGAAAAATTATAATGTTCACATAATAGTTATATATATATATATATATATATATATTAATTATTTCACAAATTTATTAAATACATTTCGCTAAATTCCGATTAATTGTGTAATTAAAATTAATCAGCATTCATACACTGAAACATATTTCATGAAAAATGTAGAATTATCCAAATTTTATTCATTATATTTGTACAGAGTGCGTATTTTGCAAAAATCAACCCAAAATTAATATCGCAAACCTGACATAAGGTGTTGCATATTTTTTTTTAACTTTTGTTCCTGTAAAGCAAACAGATACACTGATTCACAGACGAAGAGTCACGTGATATCAATACAAGACTTGCTTTTGTGCGAATACCATATTTATATTTATGTATATATGTATAATAATAATAATAATAATAATAATAAATATAAATAGCTAGAGTCACAATACGTATGCATCTTCATATTTGGCGTGAATCACGTTTAAGACTACCGTAAATTGTCCACAATGTGCTTATTACGATATCAAGGACAAAACAATGAAATGTGAACAAAAAACAAAAAAAATACTTATTATCAATTATTAAGAAATTTGCAAATATATAAATTCTAGAAATCGGAATTCCGCGAGTAAACAAATGACGAGCAAACAAATCACAGTAACGACATTATCTCTATTATTTTACGAGTAACCAAGTCTTACACATGTCAACTTAATTCAATTATATACACAATTTGTCGAGACACAAATATCACACGAGCGCGTTACAAAAATCGTAATCGGAGAATCACTGCAGCAAAGTAAAACAAATAGATTAACAATTGAGTGACAAAGGGCGCGATGTTACAATAATATTTACGATTCTCTTAATTAATTAAATTGAGTCAAGAAAGATTTGACAGAATCTTTATTCCAGAATTTACTTTCTAATATTGCTGAGAAATCTTTTTTATCTTTCTATTATTTTTGGAATTTCCAGAAATTCCAAATTTTATTTTATATCTTGCTTTAATTTTAATATAAATTTAAATTTAAAATATTTGCACTTTTAACTGTTTAAATTTAGAATTAGAATACATTAATGTGTTTCATGAGTTATATAAAATATGAAAACGTAAAAATAATTTTGCGCGCACTTATGAAATCGATGATATGTTTACAAGCATAATTCTTACTTATTTCATTAAAAAACATACATTTTTCGTTAATTTAGTAAACTTAATTTCAAATTAACTGAAGTATACTTTCCACTAACTTAATAAAAATGACTCTGTTAATTCTTGTCTTCACACTTTATCTATAACATCTATAAAAATAATTTGAATAGCCATCTTTTTTCCCTTCCTTTCTTGCAATGCATACACTTGTTTGTCAATTTATTTAGTGTCATATTTTATTGGTAAAATATGATTTCGCGGTTCTCTTTTACAAAAATAATTCTCTTTTCACTCTTTCTTGAGCACAAGTCTAATATGCACTACATTTACGCAGTATTTCAAAATCACCTAATTCATCGCCCTTTGTCTTTCATTGTGAAAATTCTTGCGTTGTTATTAATACCAATCCTCGCGTCTTTTTTAAAGTTGAAAACTTTAGCATTCCTAAATTTTTAATCCTTACTATTTTATTATTTTTTAACTCTTTCGATCTTATATTTTACCTATCAAGAGATTATTCAATATATCTTTTAATCTAAAGTCGCATTCCTACTTAAGATGAATTTAATTTAAAACGAAATATGCAACCAATAATATATAAACAAGCACACTAGAGACTGTCATAAAATTAATTTTTACACGAAAAGACTGTCTTAAAATTTCTTTCGCGTCACAGAACCGGAAGGGTTGATAGAGTACTCTATTTATATGCGTTTTACTTACAGCTAGATGTATGCAAATATCCGATACAAAATAATCTACTTAAATGCATTTGGCATGTTTTGTTCTTAATTCGAAACTCGCCCGTTTCAATCTCTATCATCTCTATCATCGTTACTCTCGCTATCGAGACCCATTACTATTTTAATAATATTTTATTACAATCACCTTCCAATCCCGGATGATTCAGGACTAATTGTCCTGATTATATAATAGACGAACATATTAGCATTAAAATTATTATAAGATTAATTATATTAATTATGTTTTTATTCTTATATTCTCTATAATTAAGGATATTTCTAAAAAGGGACGTATTGCAACCGGGAATAATTGTTAGCAACTCCAAATTAATCCCGAAAGTTAACACTGATAAGTGTAATTTTTGCGTGTAGTATATCTAGTCTGGTAATTATTGTTATTAAAAATCTCGCACTTTGCCATTATATATCTGTCTTTGGTCTCTTTTAGCTATTCAGTTTTCAACAGCAACAGGAATTCTATGGAAATATATGCGCATTTGAAAAGTTTTGCACCAATTCAAATTATTCTATGTTACATATATATTATCTATAAATCTTGAAGATCTTTTTCTGTGTCAATAAAAGTATCGTAATTACATTTTTTTTAAGACATCGTCGATATTTATTTAACATTTTTTCTTCTCTAACATAACATAACCGAAAAAGAAAAAAAGAAACTATTATATAAATAACTTTTCTATATAGTTTATAATTTTGCAATACTTTTCGTCGACGCTGCTGATATCTACAGATTTGAAGATCTAAAATATCTAAGAATCGAAGCTTGAAGGATTAAATAGATTTAATAAAACGTTTCTTTCTACACCAATTCTTACTTTAGCTATTTTTTCATAATTTCAGGTGCAATTTAATAAAATTTAAAATAATGCAAAATTTTCTAACGCACATATATATATATATATATATATATATATATATATATATATTAGAAAGATAATTTTCGATTTGGATGAGACTTGCCTTTCCGGTCGCCTTGCGCCGGAGAGCATTGACCAGCTTTAACAGTTTCAATTTCTTTAACCAACATTGCCGTTGCAATTAGTGCTTCATTTTTAAAGCTTATATTGAACTTTGAATTCTGTCACGCATCAGCGATTAACGTTCGCATATTTTCGGTACAAATCACCTTAATATCCTTCGCCATCACTCGTCATCACTTTGTCCTGTTTGCATTCACTAAAGCACTCGGTCTCACGTGAACATTCTGCTTGTAGGATTTGCTTCTGCTGGCGACCGTCGAAGCGTCAATCACCGATCTTCGACTCTTATCTAATCTCTCCTTTTCCGCTTCTTCTCCATCCCTCCTCTTACTCTCAGACTTTTGGGCGCGATTCACCGACTTACACGTGATCCTCCCAGTTTTTGCTTCGCCCTCGTACGTCTTTCTCAATGGCTGCGGCGTGTAATATAAGCTGAACCGCTTCGTCCGCGTCGTCGGCTTCTGCCTCATTTCATCGCGCAATTCATCCGTTGAGCTAAACTTCCGCGTTGTAACTTTGTCGCGCACCTCTTCGGGCGATCTTTTTGCCGCGCACGATGAGTAACAGCTGTATCTCTTGCTTCTAACATTTCTGGAATCTGTCGGGTTTTTTCTATTAATATATCTTTCATGTCGCAGCTTTACCGGTTCGTTCTTCACATATTTGTCCGTTTCTTGAACCCTTAAACTGTTGCAGCTTTTTTCGTCAGGCTGAATGTCCAGCTTGGGCGACCTCAACGCAGTCAGCGCAGTTGAATATTGCATTTGGGTCTGTAGTATCTTCGCGGCTGACTTATTCTGATCTTGATTAATTGTGAGTTTCGAAGAAATTTGCAAAGAACGATCTACAAGATAATTATTTGGGTGCGCGAATTGGATGCTCACATTTTCAAAGCTATCAGTCGACTCCATGCTTTGCGTCGAGCTGGATTTTCGTCCGTGTGTCAAACGCGCAAATTGAATGTTTACGAAACTGTCGGAAGTCTCGATATCGTTGCCGGTCGAACTATCACCGGTTAAGCTGTCGCTCGATGTTGACACGGTTGCGTTACTGTTGCGGAAGTCATCATTGTTGAACCTTCTCTCATTATCGTCGCGATTTATATCGTACAAGTTTTTTCGATTGCACTTATTTTGCCGATTCGCGGCAGCAAATTTATTCGACGACTTGGGTGTCTCGCAGTTCAAGTCTAGGTACTTTGCTTCCTTCGATGAGTTTCTATTCTTTCCTTCTTCGCCTCGATGGTTAATGGGAGTCGCGGCAGTCTTTACGGGGACTTCATCGCGATGAGTCGACGAACTGCTGTGATAATTACACGTGTTTAAATTTTCCGGAATGCTGTTGAGCGACGAAGTAGCACTTTGCGACTTGAGACGACATCGTGGCCTTTTGTTGTCATTTAAATTATTTATCAAATCGTGCATCGATCGACTTAAGCTGTGGATATTTTTCAGACAGTCAAAACTAAGAAACACTGGCTCATCCTCGTTGTGATTGCCGTTGGCGAAATCGATCTCGTCGCAATCTTGTTTATCTTGCTTTCTCTGGCTGTCGACAAGCTCTAATGCGTCGCGATGATCCTTCCACTCAACTCTTGTTTTGACGTGATCGTTCTCCTGCTGTTGACTGCGCTGCTTCTTGAAATCGAACTCAAAGGTAGCCAATCTTATCGGCTTACACTGCTGATTCCGGTATTGCTCCGACGATGCGTCGGTGGTTGTTGCTGCTGCGGTCTGCTCGCCTCCTAGAAAGCTCTGCTGATATACAGAGGCGGGGCAAAAGAAAAGAAAAAGCACAGCTACAGATACAACAAACCACTACGGAAGCTTTCTTAGACTTGTAAACAAGATGAAGCTGAGGGAAGTGCGAGGGAAATTGCGACGGATAGGGATAGGTTTTCGCTCACGCCACGCTCGCTTAGCATAAAGTGGAGAAAATTTCAAAACAACGAATTTAAAAATGGAAATAGAGAGAAAGAGAGAGGAAGTTTTTTAAATAATTATATATATATATATATATAATTTTCCAAAAATGTGTGTGTATAACTAAATTTTTCTACCGAGAATTTAATTAAAAAATTGACAGATAGATAACATGTTACTATATTGTATAATAAATACATACTTAATTAAAAATAGAAATTTGTGTATCTTCTTATCGGTTTAAAATTATCTTAAAAAATTATATTAAAAATAATATTATTTATGATATATGTAACCAGATATGTTATCTGTGTGTATCTCATCTTTTCATATAGCGTGGCGTAACGAGGAGTTAAAGAAATCGTGTTTAAAATAATAAATGCGATACCAAATGTTTTTTATGCAGGTAAAAATTATCCGATATTAATCTTATTTTCGGTTATTGTGCAAGAGAATGAGAAAAGGATTTTAAGCCATGCATAGGTACACAGGCAACGCGGCAAGAGTGATTTTTCCAACTCGTAAGGTACAATAATGATATTGTATACTAGTGACAATTACCGCGAGCCACGGATGATCTAACACATCCTCGGCACTGAAGCGAAGTTCTGGCTGTGCTTGCAGCATGTTTGAAATTAGTTGTTTCGCCGAATCCGACACCGTGTCCCAATACGGTGACGTAAATTCATACTGGCCGCTCAAAATACGTTCAAACAACTCCTCCTGTTCATTCTCTACCGATACGAAAGGTGGAAAGCCACACAGGAGAATATACAGAATCACTCCGGCCGCCCATACATCAATCTGAAAGCAAGATTTATATTATAAAATGTTTTTAAAAAAAATATATATATATATCTAATTTATTTACTAAATGATATTAGATTACAAAATAAAAAATCTATATTCATTTCTTTTGAAATATTTTCTTACATACATGTATATGAGAAATGTGAATTGTGTTGAATTGAATTAATTTAGAAAGCAAGTTAATAATTTTATTCGCCATTCTCTCTTGATTAGTTAAATTCATTGGACTAAATAAATATACCTTTAAACCGTATCCGGTTTCGGCGAGAATTTCCGGTGCCACATAAGTGGGTGTACCACAAACTGTATATAAAGGTTCTCGCACCACTTGCGCGAGTCCAAAGTCACCTAGTTTCAAGCATCTAACGTGACTACCATCCATTTCAACTAGGAGATTTTCCGGCTTAACATCGCGATGTACAATATGATGCGAATGCAAATAAGCCAGAGCGGAAGTCAGGTGACCGATCATCACACTTGCCTCTGATTCAGAAAATTTCGTCGCAGCTGCGATTGCGTCGAATAAATCTCCCCCCTAAAAAAACAAACAAATAGCGTTATAATTCCTATACATATACTCTCTTAATTATTATGTTAATCATATTGAATTAAATTAAATTAACCATGAAATAATGAAATTTAAGTGTTCCATTAAGTTTCTTTCAATTTCGATAACGCACCTTGACAAGTTCCATGACTAAAAACAGCTGATCAGCAGTCTCTTGCTCGGCAATTAAGCTGATTATGTTGGGATGGCAGACTTGCCTCAGGATCGCTACCTCGCTTGCTAGCATCGTCTCTTTTCCCTGACACTTATACTTATCCACAATTTTCATAGCATATTCAGCACCGGTAGATCTATAAATATATATCATGTTTTGCATGTATATGTATTTCTTAACTTAAGCAGCAAAGTTAAAACATATATCTCTGACTAAGATAATAAAAAGATTTAAAATAAATTATAATTTGAATTGAATTTGTTATTATATTTTGTTATTATATTAATTATATTTTATGTTAATTAATTATGATATTCCTCTCTTCCTCCCTCATTTCACTAATCCCTATTAAATCTTTTTTACATTCCATATTTAATTATCATTCATAAAATAATTATTACATGTATCTACCTAAGTTTTAATTAAAAATTTTTAAATTTGTATAAAGCGTACTTATACTCACTTATGAATACAATGCCTGACGACAGCAAAATTTCCATCCCCAATAACATGTCCCACAGTGTAGTGTAACCTCAGTGGTTGAGGCAGTATCAGAGACGACGGACTGGGAGTTCTGACTTGCGGTGTGGTGAGCATCTTCTTGCCAGACTTTCTCGGCATACGTGGCATCGGGCCGCTCTGCCGCTTAGAGTTCCACGGACATCGTCGAAAACTCTGCACGTATTTGCTCTCCTCGAAGTCTAGTTCAAAGTCTTCTTGTATAGACTTCTCTGGTCCATACGCAAGGAAGATGTCGTTCTCGAAAAATTGCTCGAGCGAAGTCACTTGCCGACCCGATAATGTGTACACCTTTCTTACCGCTCCAGAGTCAAGTTTCACCGCTTCTGTGATCGCCTCCATCGCGTGCTCGAGACTCGGCGCATTACGCTTGTTCAGCAACAGTCTCAGCACTTTGCGCGGCTTAGTACCGTGGCGGATCAGCGTCACGATGCGCGCTTTCACGCACAGCGGAATGGCGCTGATCTGCCTGCCGGTACCACCGCCGCTACTGCTAGCCGCCGGTGATTGCGGTAGTCCAGACAGAGAGCTCCCCCGGCGGACCTTGGACGCCGAATACTCGACCTTCTTGAAGATCTCACCTTGACCGGATACCACATAGCACTTGCCGTCCTCCAAGTCGCTGACGCTCTGCACCTTACGACCGTCCATGGTATAGATTGCACGAACACCGTTCGGGAGAGTTACACTCGACACCAAGGCACGTGTCAAGTCAGACGCAAGACTGTCAAAGCTGCGATATCTTTCTGGCGTCACTGCCATTACCACGCCCGTGTAATACTTATCTCCGTTGCGGAAAAATCGGACTCTCTTGGCCTTTTTAGTGGGTGGTGTCCTGAGAACGTTTAAAGTGTGTCGTGATGTGATATCCAATATTCTTTCGTCCAAGCTCGCTATGGTAGACGAATTGAGATCACCGCTACCACCTGCCGAAAAGTTGCCACCGCTGGACGGCGAAGCGCCTTGGTTCAGTGGTTCCTCCATCATTCTATAACACACACAAGTTGTTGTATTTATTGGCATCATAAATTATTGTATATATTATTTCATATTTTTAAATATCACATTCAAATAGAAATCATCTCTCTGGTTTTAATACAATTTTAGTGTAACCGAACTTGTCTTCTTGTTAAAATAAGTAACATTTAACCATTTACTTATAATTTTATATTCTATCATCTTTCAATGTATGTAACATACACATAAAATATAATCATTATTTATAATATCGTTCAATATACATATATTCTCTTCTAATGTAATTTATGTTTACATATGTTTAACAGAGAGAAATAACTGTAAATATACACATGTATAATAATACATTTACAGAAAGAAAATGAATTTGTTAATGTAATTGACTGTAATTTAATATTTTAATAATTTTCCAATATAACACTAATTTTAATATAGAATTTAAACATTTATATTACATATATTATAGATAATACCAATCAATCTTATTATCATAGAGTAATTGATTTAAAAGTGTATAAATTTTTATCTTGATTTCAGACATTTATCCCATCTTTAATTTTATTACATGTCTCCCCCTCGCCCCTCCCCCTCGCCCAACTCACTCTCACTCTCGCACACATTAATTATAAACTAATAAAACTATAAATTATATTAAACTCTTTTATCTATAGGTTCCATTACAAAGTCATCTAAAAAATTATCGAGAATTCTTACTGCTGATAAATTAGATAGATATTCTCTAGAATGGCATTCCAGTTTTTTTTTACACCTTCATCAGCAGCAAGATGAGTCATACTTTAGAAAGTGCACTTGACAGATACAATGAAGGCGGAATTTTAATGATCATCATGATCGAATCGTTATCGAGTGTCAAAAGCACACAGATGCTAAGTTGCGTCTAATATTCGAGACTAATATCACAAAGAGAGAACGACGACAGGATCTTGCGACAATAGAATACACTTAACCTGCTCGTCGTTAAAATCAGCGGATCGCGGATCCGAAACTCACCTCTCACTCACCTGCTCGCAAGTCGAGCAAAACGCGGTCGATCGTCTCAGTAACACAAGACGAGAAGCTAATTTACACAAATATTATAAACCGAGCGTGAATTACCACCAGCGAGCTTGAGCGAGCTGACATTTTCGTGACATTTTCGCAGCGAGCAACGACTCAAGCCTCGAGCTCGAGCAAGCGGCTGCTTGAACATAGACATACAAAATACATAGACGATCCCATATTCTGCGAGATGAGGAGAAAATTTGCGGTGCAGATGCACCAGAAATTACTAGTTAGAATCACTGGAAAACAAGCTTTTCTATTGGATATCGCATGTTGGATATTTGCACTGATTGGTGTAAATTCTGCGTAAGAAGGGGTACCAACTTCGGCGCGGAAAAATTGCGAAATTAGCCAAACGTGGACATGCGCGATGCACGTCATCCGTCATTCGTGCGAATCGATTCGCTCCTATATTCGCGTCCATTCGCATCGTAGCCACATCACCGTCTCATATCCATATCACCTCGCGCGAGATTCCGAACGTTCACTGGAATATGTGTGTACATCTTTTAATAATATATTATATAAAGAATTTTATGTCGGTTCGAGCTGACACTCAAGACACGCTGAATATGTGCAATACGAACGTATTTTAAGGTATAGACATTTGTTATACATTATAACAGCTTTCATTTAAAATGACGAAAACTATTGAATTTGATCCGATACGCGGATGCATGTCGATCATGTTTTTTCACAAATTTTATTCCGAAAATATATATATGTACATATTTTATATATGTATATTATGTGTTTATATTATATCCATTATATTACAAAGATTTTGTTTGCCTTGAGTTTGCAACACAATCATTACGAATATATACTCGTACATATACAAACTTTTCGAACATAGTATATATTATATTATTTTTACATATATGTATAAGAGCAGCGTAATCGTACAAAATATTCAAACTGATAAAATACAGATGAGTATATTTTTGTTCTAAAAATGAGAAAAGGCTAAAGTAATTAATCTAATTGTGTAATGATTGCTTTTGTATCCTTCTCATATTTTATTAAAAGAATAAATATCCGACGAGAACAAATGTCATTTATCGATAAAATAAATTGCTAATAATCGATTATCTCGATAGAGGGCAGTGTGATGTCATTACATATTTTGGTATATAGTTGCAGTGTAATATATGAAGCGATTGTCACGGTAGTATAAAAGTATTTTCTCTTCTTTTTTGTATATTTCATAGATTAATTTTAGAAAACAAAAGTATCGAAACTTGTTATTCTTTGTAAAGTAAAATAATTAAAAATATTAACATTTTTAATTCTGCCGTTCGTTCCTGCTGCGCTCAATCAAGCAATCTCGAATCTATATTTTTTTAACCTTTAAAGTACAAAAAAAATATTTTAGATCTTATAATATTTATTTAGTTGTTTACTATTTTTTTTTAAATATACAGTCTTTGATCAAACGTTTTCCTTCTACTATGTATTTAGACATTGTTGGATTTTAAATATTTCAATTTTTAAATATATTTAAAATTATTTTTCGATGGTATTCAATTTAAATATCTCGAAATCATTTTTCTCTTCAATTTTTAATACTTTAAAGGCTTTTAATTCAGGCATTTCCTTTTTGCATAAAATAGATGAATTCATAAAAACTATATGCTCTTCAGTTATGTAAGATTTATACATTTTATCATTTCGGCTGCTTGTGAGTTGAAAAATCGGTTGTTTGTTCGTACCTGGCGCGCAAGCAGGTAAACAAGTATGCAGGTAACCGTGATATACATACCAACTCACACAGTAATGTGTTTTACAGTGGCGAACATGCGAGTAAGAGGAGTGAAGGAGAATGATCGAATGAAGCGGCGGAGTAAGGAGCAAGTGAGATGGCAGCGTTCTCCGCCATCCGCCATCCGCCGCTGTCGTGTCGTGACGGCAGCGAGCAGCGGCGGCGGCGGCGGCGACGACGACGACGATGCGATGCGGTTCGCAGTCTCGTTCGGCGGGCGTTCGTCGTCGGTCGAAGTTGGTGTATGTACGCGGGTGTAAAGGTGAAAGAGTGGTGGCCAGAAGAGAAAACTTGAAGCGGGAAACGATATCTTTTAGTGCAATAAAAAGTGAACGAGAAAATAGAGAAGAATCTAGAATGCTGAATGCGTGAAAAGAGAAGAACGACGAAAAGAAGGAGTCGAAAGAGATTTGGAGCCGGAAAATGCGGTCGCGACACGTCGTAGCAGGTGAGTCAGGTTCCCCCCCGAGTCATCGCGGTCGCCATCGCTGTATAAGCGTCGCTAAAGCCACAAACAACGCGGATTCCGAAAGCGTCTAGACGCGAGTTATATATATTTTCAAATTTAGAAATATTTGAAATTATTTTAATAAAAATTTACACGCACTCACACTTATATATACATATATATTTTGATCCATGACTATGATATAGTCCATGATAGTCTTTATATATGCGTGGGTCCCGATTCTTTGAATCTCAATAATCGAAAACGAATGGAATAAATGTATAATGATCTGCACAGAGTTTTGATTCATGATAAATTCTGAATGTAAATGCGAGAATCGAGCAATCTTTTTGTGATTATAATTTGATGCATATTTATGTGGAAATATTTCGTCCCATGATGAATCATATTATAAAAAATTATAAATTTCCCCCCCATTATCAACATTTCAACAATAAAACATTGCAAGTAAAAATATCAGGATCGAAGATCGTATGACCAGTAAGGTCCTGGAGCGAGGGACGCGATTGTGTGACAGGTGAGGGAACGAATTTACCCTCCAAGAAAACATTTCATGCACCTTACATTTACTACCTGACATATTGTTATGAAGGGAGTGCATATGCTCCAAGAGAGTCTGGCATTCCGACCCTAGTCAATAAAGAGGCTCTTTTGATAGAGCCGACACATAAATTCCAATTCCAGCAAAGATGTCGTGGAAAAATCTAGGAAAACAACATTTTAAAGCCATTATTTTTCACAAAGGGAATAAAAGTCAAACAGAAATAAAAAAATCTCTCCATAAAAATTAGAATTAAACAACAAAGAGAATAAAATTGGAAGAAAAATTAGATAAAATTTAAAAAAAGAAATTGGGAGAAAAATAGAATTAAAATTAAAAATGAATAAACTATTACATGCTTTATACTAACTTTTGTGGATTTGGTATTCTCGAATATTACAAATTATCGGCAGATTTTCTCAATTTTACCATTATGCGAATTTTTGGATTAGATTTAGATATTGCTTGGTTCCACACAATGTTTCCTGTATTACAGTTTGCAACACGATAACGAGACGGAGCATGTTGAATCTATTGAAATCTCCCGCGAGTGAGTTCGATACCAGATGCTATAACGAAGAAAACTTTTCCTTAGCGCGTCGAGATTGAATTTTATTGCATTAATTATACATTATTATTTCATACATTAATTTTTACATAATTATACGTATAATATTTAATTTTGTTAAAAATGTTTAATTTTGAACGCGCATTTTCAAGTCTTTTTCTCTTAATTACATTTCCAATTATTTAAAATTTATTTAATTGTTTATAACGCAGAAGGCTATTCTCAACTTAAATTTTTTAAGTTTTGTTTAATAATTAATCTTTTTCTTTTTTATACATCTAAAGGAAAAAAATTTACATTTGCATGAAAAATTATAACAATACCGAATGAAAAAACTTTGCGTGTAAATAGTAGGAAATAATACATATACCTAACGAATGCGATAAAACAATTGGGCGTTTTCTTTTAATGCAATCATAAACAATGATTGTAAAAGTGGAAAATTTAGATTGCGTGCGACACGATGTTATTAATTGATATCATTTGGTGCAATAATATCTGCGATGGACTTGCAAAAAATGGAGCGTTTAAAGGCGTTGAAAATAAAAATGACAAAAATAAATATCTATACTACATCTCTATTTATTAACTTGTATTTTTTAAAAAGAGATGATGTTAATCCATTATTTCTGTATGTGTATATATTATATATATTTTAAGGATTACTAATCATTGTATACAATATGGTATCATCCTTAAAATACTGTGTCTTTATTAACATAAGTTAAAATTTATTCAAACAAGTTTTTTTTAATTTTTTAATTTTTTTTTTTTTCAAATAAACGTGATATATTTCGTTATAATCGTGCGATATTTGATTTTTCAAAATTGTCTCTAACTCTGTCACTAGATGCGCAGATTCTACAATATATTCTATAATTCTCGATAATTCTATACACGCGCACATACACACATACACATCATCATCTCTTTTTAAAAAATAGTTAATGAATAGAGATATATAATATATAGATATTTACTTTTGTCATTTTTATTTTCAACGCCTTTAAATGCTCCATTTTTTGCAAATCCATCGCAGGATTGTTATTAATGATTGTTATTTGGCTTCCACTCTTATGAGCACTGTCACACACACAAACTGTCGACTCGTTAACATGTGGAATCACTTCCAATTGTGTACACATAATAGACAAGTATTTACGAAATCACCAGCGATTAGGATTCGAATTAAACGGAGTAATTAAATTCATCATCAATGATTATGACATTGAATTTTTGAAAGCACGACGTAGTCGCGCTGTTCTTGAAAAATTTTGATAATTTTTTATCCAATGGAAAAGCGGATTTATTTTTGTATCTCACAAGTTTATTCATGCTCGTGTTTTTCTTCTTTTTATATTTTCTTGTATCAAATTTGATTTTATTTTTACGAAATCTTTACATAATCGTTTTCGTCTAATTTAATTACAATTATTTCTTCGCCCTTCACGTGATTTAAATTATATCTACAGTCCCTTTTTGTATAAAAATATAAATTAAGAATTTATATTATACATACATATATATACATATCATAAATTCTTAATTAATATTTTTATACACAGAAAGAATTTTCTCTTAGAATTTATCCTGAAAATCATGGTAATCGTGGGACAATATGGTATTTCATTCCATATACTATATTTTATCCCACGATTACCATGGTTTTCAGGGTACATTCTAAAAGAAAATTCTCTCTGTACAAGTATGAATCCTTTTCAAAAATTTTTAAGAGTTTCTATATGGAATTTAATAGAATCCTACATTTTCTAATTGGAATGCACTTCTGAAAGAAAAAGACGCTCGCTAGATATTCATGCACATTCTATGTCACGGCTCGAAACATCCGGCGATTTTCCCACACTACCGACAATACATGCAGCATGATTTTTTCTCAAGTTGGAATTTTTATTCAGAGAAAGAGAGAATACGTCTTTTTCTCTGTATAAATTTTGTAAATATATGCGATCGTCATATGTCACAAGCGAGACGATTTTTCTCGTCTGAATACACGCAGCTGTGAGCTGTGAGTGAGCTTCCGCTCTTATGCGCGCATCTTTCCGGTCGCGCATTGACCGCGTGTGAACGTACACGAGAGAGACGACGCTCTTTCGTAACGGTATAAACTTTTACCTCTCCGGGATCACCGGTGTAGATCAGTGACCGACCTGAGAGCCCCTATGATGACCTATCGTCTTCGGACAATCGCGGGAGAACAAATATTTTGTTAAATAGATGAATATATAGTAGAGAGATCAATTATTATATAGAGCTCTCTCCGCGAGAATTTACAAAAATAAATAGTCATTAAATTTTGGAGTTTTTTATCGCCACGCTACTATATATTTTACTGTAGTAATAATTATTATGTATTTAAGGGAAAGGGAGAAAAATTATATACATATTGTATAATAATAAATAATTAATCGTTATTACTTAAGGCTTTTTCAGAACTCGAGAAAACAATACAGTCATGTCACATTAGACGATATTAAATCATAATGGGAGGGGGAGGGAAATACAATTTATAGTATATTTATATAATTACAATGACCTTTTAATAGAAATTGAAAAGTTAGTTATTAAATTTTAAAATGTCATGGATGTGCCGAGTTGTAAAGAAAGATAAATGCGACTTTTTGCAAATTCTTCGTCCGTGACTGAATCTTCATATTCGTTGGATTCTTGCCACAGACATCGTTTCATTTTTCAAAGCGAAAGGCTCAGGAAAATATCTTTTGTTCGCTCTAAAGAAAAGATGAAAGTCACTTTAGACGAGTGGCTTATCGCCGTTCAGAAATTTCTGTGTTCATTCTTTTCGTGTGGAAATACCGGGAAATACGAATATCAAAGTACATTTAGATAAGCGAGGATTTGTACGAGAATACCATTCGTTATGAGTCATTTCAATTTTTCAAAAAATGTCGAGATATTTGTTATAGAAAAACACGAATGTTTAAAACAATGAGTTTAGAATCTTATTGTTAGACTTTAAGAATTGACAGGAAAAGAAATAATTGAAATTGATTTAATCAAAAATGATGACGATAGTTTATTTCAACGATTGAAACGCGCGTAAAAGCATTATATATATAATATATATACACATAATAATGTTGTATTTGTATAACTTACCTTACCTAGAAGGTATTCTGAAAATCACATACATTCAATCAATGACAACATTTACAACCAATCTTTAAGTGTATAATTATTGTATTATATACATATATGAAACGTAGGTATCTAATTTTCATTATTCTAATAATATTTTGGATATGATATATGTTGTCGAAAATATTAATTATACATCTTTGTTACACATTTCGACTTATAATCTTATACAGTCAAGAAACCGCGTTTAAGGAAGAAGAATAAGTAATAACATATGCGCGCGTATATAAAAAAGAAGAAATAAAGATAATCACGTATACTTATTATAAAATTATAATATAAAATTAATTATAAAAAAACGTAGATTATTAAAATCCTGACGTAATAGGGAAACATTTATTACTCGGAGAGAATTTTTAAACCGAAAGAAAAATATATTTTTCTATATTGTTATATATTTTTGAAGCGATTCTCTCTCTGTTTTGTATGTGTTTTGTATCTTTTTGTAGTATTTCAGAGCAGATTTAAAGAGAGAAATCATAGATCATAGTTTTCAGACTTTGTTGCGTGCGCGTACGCAATATCAATAGCCGTACTAGAAGAGATCGATAGTTTCATAAACAGACGTCGTTTCCTCTCTGAAAAAGCATTTACCGGAACGTCATCTCGCGTGAGAGTGGAGGCAGACGTGTGTGACGCAATTGTTCCACGTGTCGCCTGTCAATTTATATCGAGCATGCCGAGTACTTGACGCGACGCCTCGTCCTCGTCGCTCGTCTCGTCGTCGCGAATAATATTCTGCGAATAATTCGCCACGACCGTGAAATATTTCGAGTATATTAAGCTCGTTTCTGCCACAAGCGTAGTGCTCGTCACACTACACATTAGTAGCATTTTTATCACGATTTATATATATATACATATACATATATTATAGTGTGTTGTATGTGCACGCGCTGTGTGTGTATACAATACAATGCAAGTATCAAACAATTTAAATGATGGATTATAAAGACAAGAATATTTCTATTCGACTGATTGCGAAAGCGCGGTCGCGTTGGAAAACGCAGCGAATCGAACGAAAGTTGCATCTGCACGAGTGTGCACGATACCGGCGTTAAATTACAGGGCCGGTTCGCGCTGCGTAATATTACGCTTCGCTCGCTCGCGCGAAATCCGAATGTGAAAAATAAATTCCGACGCCCCTTCCGACTCGTCAGTAAAGTCGAATAAAACGCGTGATTATTTCACAGAACGATTCGCCAGAAAATAATTTCTAATTGCTGCAAAACTTGTGTGCGTAATTTTTTGAAAAATTAATTCTGAGATTGCTCAGGTAAATATATATATTTCATTTTAATATTTTCAAGATATTTTATATTCAAGAAAATTAATTGTAAATACTTAATAATTATTTTAAGAAAATGCCTTCTTATTGCTTCTCCATGAAAGTGCAATGTTAAAGAGTAGATAAAAGTAGGTAAAGAATAATTAAAAATTAGAAATAAAAAAAAACGATTGATCTTGCTGTGAAATGTTTTAGTTCGGAAAGAATTAAGATTAAGATCTCTTCACTTTTCTCAGGATGATAAGTAAAAAGAGGGCACATGGCTTCCTTGAGTGGCGCCAGAACTCCTCAAGTCCAGTATTTTTACCAACAAAGACATTTCACAGGTCCCGAGAATTCACTCGAGTGTCTAACTTTGACAATTAACAGACCTTTTTTGACTCCTAGCTCGAATTCCATGCATTTAATTTCTCAAATAAAGTGACAAGTTTAACGCCAAGATAACACTTTCAGCAAGCAGTAATTAAGTACATCACCTTGTTATTTTTTATAAACAATTATAATGAAAACGAGAGAACTCTATATATAATTTAACTTGGACTATTCTCGGACTATTCCTAACTAACAATTCTCTCGGTCAATTGATAAGTATATATTTCAGGATAAAAACTCTTACTTCTCTTTTTTATTTTCTTTTAATTATAAAAACTTAACGCAATATATATTTTTATAGTCTTGCATATATACATTTTGCAATGTATATTTTTGAATCAAAGAATGTGCGAATCTGTTGAAAAGTGTGTAGCTTTTTTAATTTAATTTTAAAGTAGATTTTTTTCTCGATAATAATGTAATAATATTTAGAAGACTATATCCCTTCTCCGCAAACATGTCACACACACACACACACACACACACACACACACACACACACACACACACACACACATACATATAATATATAATATAATATATATACATAAATAATATAATATATAATATATATGACAAATTGTAAAGAAAAAATTATGTTGTACATATTTATTTTTCTTTCAAATTTAAGCACTAAGAATAGATTGAATAAAACTAGAGACATAATACATATATATAAGCTGAAAAAGTTAGGAAAAGAATTTTGAATCTATATGCTTTGATTTACGAATATTAAAATGGAGAATTAATTACAGAATATGACACAAACAAAGAAATAAACAATAGCTAAAATTATTATATCGGAGACTATATTCGTATTTATATAAGCAAATGATATTTTATTATATTTCCTAAATTAATTAATTATGAGATATATTTTTATCATATCCTTTTTCTTATTCGATTATATACTCATTGATGATTGCTGATTAATGATACCTGAAATTTCGCGAAATTGATTCATTTGATATTCGAGAAATATCCGAAAATATCAAACAGCTACATATGTATAACTTTCATGAATCGCAAAATCAAGATTAACTATATGTTAAACACATAAAAGAGTCCACTGGCGATGGATATACGATCATTGATATATGGCTTTCTAATTTTAATTTCGTAATTTTTTTACATTTTGCCCTCGCTTTGTTTTGCAATGAAATGTCATTGCTGAGATGAATTTTTTACAAATTTTTGCAAAGATTATCTCGGAGTTTTTAAATAAAAAAATGTATCGAAAAAGTCGTTAAAAAAATTAATAGTTATTTTTTCCAATTGATATTTTGAAAGATTTAATTGTTTATGTTTTAATCTCTATGTATATTTTTTACTCTCATACTTAAAAATAATATATGTTTACATACACAAATATTTGAAAAAAATACTGATTTATTATACGAGTTATGCAGTTGCAAATATTTATTTTTATTATTTAAGGCTGCAACTATATATTAAATTTTAATAATAAATTAAAGCGTTGTCTTTTTCAATTATCCATTTGCAAAATTTACTTTATACACTTCAATTTTATCTTGCTGCAAAAAAGAATAAAGCTTTTTAATATTAGTGTTAAATAGATATAATTAATATTAACTGATACTATTTATAAATCATTATTATATATGTCCTTCCCATAATGACTTTAATTAGATGATTATTCTATTACCTAAATTGTTCGTAATATTTTTGCTTAAGTTATTATTGCATCTTTGACGAAAAAGAATCAAATTAGATTTCTCTTTATTTGCTATACAGAGTGAGTTTTTTAAATTTTAACAGGCAAATATATTTCGAAAATATGCAATTTTACAAAAAAAAATTTCAAATAAAAGTTCCAAATAAAGATCAAACCAAGATCACCATTGGTACGTCCCCCTCTAGACTATAAACTTTTATTTGAAAAGTTTTTTTGTAAAATTATATAGTTTCGAAATATTTGTTTGTTAAGATTAAAAAGACTCACCTTGTATAATTTCAGAGATGCAACTGCATATGTCCATCAATATTACATATTACGAGCCGTTACATAAAATTGCATGTAATCATATTGCGACTTATTGTCTGCTCATTTATTTTTCTTTATTTAGATTTTCGTCATCGATAATAAATAAGTAAAATTAATTTTATCGAGAAATTGAACTGCTTTGATATTACATGTCTTGTTTCGTTTTTCGTATTCACAGATCAATTCGAAACTAGAAAAGAAATTTATATCAAAAAGGGAAAGAGATAAACACGACAATGACCAAAGATATTCATGTGTTCGTATATCATAATCGATGATTGCTTGATTTATAAAATTATAACCACATATACATATATGTATATACCATGCATGTATATCGCAATACCAAGAGAATGAATACAAAGCGTACGTCATACATTCACGAAAAATGTGTTGCTTATCCATGGAATGCCGCAGCGATTGTATATGTATATAACATTCGTTATGTACATATATATACGTATGTATATACATATATAAATTCCCAATGCGACAGTACGCGATAAGCGAAATCACACTAGTTCATTAAATTGCGTTTTAGTATTTTGAGCCAATTACGAAGTTTCACTTCGAGAGAAATGTCTCATTAGAAAGTTAATTCAACGTGAAATATTTAAGCGATTAAAATGCGATAAATGACGATTGATAATGATAATAAAATATATTAGAGATTTAGAATGTAAAAGATCGTAAAGAATCTAGAGCGAAGTAAAAAGTTTAGAAAATCAACTATAGTATATATGTATATGTAGTTTACATCTTTTATAATATATATACTTAGTTTAAATTTTTCTTAGAAGCAAAATAATGAAAAAAATTTATCTCAATTTAACTTTATCGATATATTTTATGAGTAATTTTTCTAAATTATTTTTAAAAAACTAAAAGAATCCATTTTAGCCATAAAAAATGTATTATTAATAGTTTTTTAAATAACTTCTATAAATCAATTTTTTTTTAATCTATCGGAGAATGAAATAGAAATAACAAAAATTGTGAAATAAATAAACTAATGTAATAATGTAAACGACATTTGATAAAAAAAGAAACATTTATAATAAGAATTATAGACAAACATTAACAAGGATTATTTTTCTCTAAAAATCTTCTGCAAAAATTAGATTTTTCGAAAATTGTCAGCGATTTAAATAACTAAATAATAACGATCACATTGACATGCAATGCTAATTTATGCTGAATTCTGATAGCTCGGGATGTAAAAGGGAAGATTTCGACGCTAGAATTGTCTTCTGTTTTTGTCAAAAAGCTTTTGACGTAAAACGAGGGCGATTTGAACTGAAAATATTGTCTCGTTCCATCTTGTCCTCGTTCTGATCTTGGCAAAGGCAATTATATATGTATTTAATATAATTTTATTAATACGCGTATATCAGGAATGCTCTCTCTTATCTCTCACGAAATGTGCTCGCTCAATGTAAGGCCCTGCGCACAATAAAGAAAATATTAGGAACAAATATTAAATATTAGGAATAAGAATTATTTTAAAATAATAAAATCGAAAAAACTCTGATTTAAAAATACAAATTCGAGTATAAAGGACTAGTAAGGGCTAATAAACTACTAAGAGTCCTTTATACCCGAATTTATATTTTTATATTAGAGTTTTTCCCATTTTATTATTTTAAAATAATTCTTATATATTCCTAATATTTAATATTTATTACTAATATTTTTCCTATTGTGCGCAGGGCCTAATCCTGTATTATATACTAATATATAGATGAAGAAATTTACGGAAATTAGGTAATCCCGGGTAATCCTCATTGTGGTAATAATCACACACGCGATTGATTTGGCGCATAACTATAACGTATAAAGAGGAATACTATTTTTCGCGGAATATGTAGCCGATCTTTTCTCCATATAAAAATTAGACCAGATTATGAATTACAATTATTTTGCGTTTTATCTCGAAAAAAAAAATATATATATTGTATCTGGAAAAAAATTGTCTTAAAATAATATAAGTCTGAACGTTGCGACGAACATTGTTTATATAGACTTTATCATATACAATATTAATCTGAAATAGTGGTGGCTATCTCTTAATTTATCGCAATTGCCGAAAAAATCAAATTAATTTTTTCTGTAATGCATTTGTAAATATTCCATGACACTTGACTCTCTTTTCATATTTTTGTTTTATACATTTTCCAACAAAAAAGAATTTTTATCAAGCAAAAATCTGATTTCGAAAATTTCATGTTGCTTTGAAAGCATCTGATCTTATTAAAGCCACTTTCTTTCGCTTTATTATGAGTTTATTATTACTTCTAAATCTTATCTACTTATTATTATTTCTATTTATCTAGTATTTCTAAATCTCTACTAGTTGTTGGAAATCTTTTTGCGAAACTGCAACGTTGCAGCTAAATACAAAGTGCAGGCGACTCTTGTTTCACCCACGACGCTTGAAACGAAAAATGGTTAAGGGCAATTTCGGCGTTTCCGGCCGACAGGTAACGACGAACGTTGTAATCCTCTCTTTCTATGCGGCTGTATGCGTGTGCATATGCGTATCGTTGTTCAAGGCACGCACCTGAGCGTGAAGCGAGAGACTAGCATTGATGTATCAATATGGCTTCCATCTCTCTGTGAGCTCGAGTCAGTACATTACGACAGCTCCATAATAAAAGAACTCTAACTCCAGATGTGTATATATGTATATATATATATATATATATATATATATATATATATATGTATGTATATAATATATGTATGTATGTATGTATGTTGTAAGTAAGTTTCAACAAGAGATGTAGTAAGAGTGTATGAGTTTCTAAAAATAAGTCAAATAATCGAAATTGGAACTTTCTTAATATAATTTTTTCAAAATGTGTACTGTTTCTAATATAAAACTAAAATCAACATGACTAAAGTTAATACGATAAAAGTATAATCATTGTGAAATTTTTAGTAAAATTTTAATAATTATGGAGGAAACATACGTTCCTTCTAAAAAAAATGACATATAACAATTATAAAAGTATAAAGTATTATTAACGATATATATACTTTAAGGCTGTTCAATTCTATTCGTTAAAGTGATAAAATAAGGAAGAGAGCTGTGTGTGAGATATATAGAACCAAAAATGTGTTTTAGGGGAGAAGCGCGCGGTATATATTGCATCTAATGTACTCTCACATCAGCTTTTGAGAGTTTCATGTCGTCGATCTAATCACCGAACTTGCTATTAATAGAGCTGCGGAGATTGCACTTGTGCGATAATTGTGTTCGGGTAATTAAATCGAGCAGTTTTTTTTTTTTTTTTTTTTCCGACAAAGCCTCGAGCCCGGCTCGCTCAACGATGTCGTCAAGTGGAACACGATATTACAATGAGATTTAAAGGCGATCGATATTCTGTGCGTTAGACATGCGGGTCACGAGACTCGCCTACGAGATTCCACAATCGAGGATTTCGAGACTAGGATAAAATCAAAGGCATAAAATCAAAGAACTCAATCATTTATAACATCAAAATTAAATTTGCATAATGATGGAATAATATCGAACAGGATATCGAAAATTATGAGAAAACAAAAAGACATTAGAATATAATAAAAAGTGATAAAGGAAGGATCATGTCATGTAGTACATGCATAATATGTACTTGTATCTGTATGCAAAACTTGTGGGAAAGCGAGAGGGAGGCGTTGGCGTTTTCAAGGCGGAACATCGTATTTATACCGTCGCTAGGAGAATGCAATACAGTTGTGCAGTTATCCGTCATTATGTACCAAGTTGCGGTACTTTCTGCGAGCCGATCTAACCAGCCGCATCCTGCCGCTTCTCTATCCGCGATATCTTAGTTTCGCGTTAGAACGAAATGTCAAAATTGGAAAAACGGGAAATAAACACGCAACTATATAGAATAGTGAGACAAAATTAAATTAGAAATCAAAAAAAATATATTCTTCTCTTTTTTTCTAAAAACTTTCTTATTTGCAGTATCAAACGTATTAATATATACCGGGTAATTATTACATAAGTAATAATAATAATATATTTGTAAATATATTTTTCATCGATACACAACTATACAGCGACTACTGTATGCAAGATTAATTGAAAGTGTCGATTGCTATTAATAATGCAGATGTATTAACATAGTTATCCTGACTTGTTAGTCAATTGCTAATTTCATAGAGCGCGATGCACATTATCATGTATAATTCTAAATGTGCATATGTGTCATATTTTTCATGCATCTTGTTTCTCACGAGTCAAGCTGACTTTTTACAGTATGGAAATTTAAGTGTCTACTGATTGTGAGAAAATTAGCCTTTATAGCGAACTTGATCGTCGAATACTTTCTCATTTTTGCATATGGTAAAATAAGACTCTCATTGTCACTCTTAATTTGTAATACATATAAGTATATAATTAAAATTTTTATTAATCTATTTTAAATGTGCATTGAAATATTGGTTTGAAATTTATATGCATACATAGACAAATTTCAAAACAATGTGTCAATATACATATACTTATAAATATAATTTTTACAGAATTTGTATAAATTGCATAAAATATTTTATTTGATAATTTATTTAATTTATATAAAAATAAAGAAAACCTTATGATGGAAGGATATAATAATAATGTATAATAATAATGCATATTACAATAATATAAAAATATTTTAATTGTATTATATAATTGATAAATTACTTATATTACATATACACATAAACATAGCCTATATGTATACACAAAATGATAATGTATTTAATTTATACAGAAAGAAAAATTTACTTTACGTATATACATATACGTAAAGACATTTAATATAATATAACTTGAAGAATTTATGACGCGTAAATAGGAATTGCAAGAAAAATGAAGAAATATTTTTGTCACCTGGAATCACACATAGTTTTGCCATGACGACTCATGTCAGTCATCACATTCTTCAATAACAAAGAAACTTCTTATTACGATGTGCGTGTGCGCGTGCGACCATTGCACGTTTATAGACGACGTAATGCATAACGCGATCGTTGAATTCCCACGTGTCAGTGAACCGAAAGCGTCGCAACCAACTCGGCCATAGCCACGTGCAATAGTTCTGTTCTAGTTGTAATTCTGTGTCTCTCTCTCTCTCTCTCTCTTTTCTTTCTCCTAAGAATCAATATCCATTTCTATGTGAACAAAATATTTTGCAATTATAAAAAAATATTTTATTAAAAATTATTTCTTAAAAAATTATTTTTTATTAAGATTATTATTAATTATTTAAAAAATTACGATTATAATTACAATTCAAAAATGTTATTTATTTTATTTTCGATATTCCATATAATTATACATTACTTTAAAGATTTATTCTATTTCGTGTACGTACATATACCCTTATATGTATGTATGTATGTATGTATGTATGTATGTATGTATGTATGTATGTATGTATGTATGTATGTATGTATGTACATACACATGAGAGAGAGAGCGCGCATGCATATACGCATAAAACTAAAATTTACGAAAATTAATCTGTTATATTCTTCATATATCAAACGAATTATTGTTATAGTTTTCGTCAATGTAGTGACGGAATCTGATGTTTATCGTCTCCGTACTGCTATATGACAGTAGTCATAAATATTAAGTCGCTTCGCACAAGTTTAAGAGCGTTCTCCAGAACTCAGAACTCGTCGGTATTCACCTACGAGAGCTGAGTTATACGATTCAACTGACTCACAATCGCCACGCCTTCGTCGAGCCTCGCGAGCACAATTCTCTTTGTTGCATTGTACATGTTTTACAAACAGTCTTGTTTTTTGCGATCTCGCTATTAGACTAGAAACTTGACAGCCAGAATTAACAGAATAGTTTTTTTATCTTACAGTTTTTACAGCTACGCATTTTCGCATAAAAGAATCATTTATCTATTAATCTTACATTTTTTAAATTTTAGGAAAAACAGGAAAATATCATTTTATTTTCATATTATTTATATTATTTCATATTTTATTCATGTTATTAGAATATTAGAATATTGTACGGAGGATATATATATATATATATATATATATATACATTGCTTTGAAAATTATATAATACCCCTATAACATATTATATTTCTTAACTTTAGATTACCTGAAGATGATGTCATATTTTTTACTCCCAAAACTGCTGCCAATCATAAGTAATTGAATCATGAATTGAAAGCGAGAAATATTTTACATTTCGTTACGTTTCTTTAATCTAAAAGACGCGTGTAATTAAACCACTTGTTTCAAAATTGGGAGCTATTTTTTAAAATAAAGATGAAAAAAAGAATCAGAAGAAAATTAACCGATAATTTAATTATATCAGCTGATTAAATAATTAATTATTCCATTTAGCCTATAGGCATAATTTTTTCTTTATGTAACTTTATACTTGAAATTCGCAGCATATTTTCGTGATTATACATATCTTGCAAATGTCCCGTAAATATGTACCCACGGTATTCTTACGGATTACACATTAAGTTGTTATTAAATTATGCTTTCTAACGGCATTTCGCGAAATTACTCCGAATAGTATGCATTATTCCGTGATTTGTCGCAAATGCGATATGTCGAATTGAGGCGGTCCGCATTTTTTTATCTCCCGCAGCGATCTATGGCCCGCAACGAGAGAGAAAACCGTAACTCTATTATTTCTCCCGTTTACGTACTTCAGATCGTATTAAACGAAAATAGGATAACGACACTAATGGATTAATCAGTCTATTTCTAACTGTTGAATGGGCAATTGTATTAATGTATTTATGTCTAACAACGTTCAGCTGAGTAATCATACTTGAGTTAAAATTTACAATTGTGCAATTTTTCTCAAAATAATGAGGTGGAATCTATGAAACCAAAGATTGTGTGAAATTAATTATTTATATCATTCGTAATGTACGGTACTGAGAATTTACCGACTTTTAAGGATCTACTCAATCGCAAAAAGAAGTGGAGGAATATAAAATCTCGAGAAATTAAACTAATTGCGGATCTTAACTCGAAATCGTGAACATTGAGCAAAACTTGACGATATATCAAGATTTTATCACCTCTGTGAAGTTGGCCCCCCATTCTTAAAATTTTCAAAAAATGATAGGAATTCTGGGTGCCCCCCGAAGAATTCTAGAGTTTTCTATCGGTTTTAAAAATAATTCCGTTGTTTAAAGCACCGAAAATAGCACCTGAAGATATGGGGGGGGGGTCAACTTTACATTTTTTGCAACTTTGAGGCCGTATAACTTTTTTGTTATTAACTTTAGCACTTTGGTTGATTAAGGATAATTGATAGAACTCTTCGGGGGGTATCAGAACCTCAACTAAATTGCCCCCCCCCCCCATATCTTCAGGTACTATATTCGATGCTTTAAACAACGGAACTATTTTTAAAACTATTTTGAAAATTTAAAGAATGGGGGACCAACTTCACAGAGGTGATTTTATTACATCTTTAGCCTATGATTTTTCCCATCATTCGTGGACTGTCAGATTTTAAATTAAAAAATTCCGAATCTATGTATAGTTTTCTGAATTCTTGTGGATCTGTGATTAATCATAAATTTTTTTACAGTGTCTCAAAATCTGCGACCAAATGTATTGTGTTTACAGTGGAAGTAATGATGGCCGATAAATGGACGCAGTTATGCAATATGGAACCAACTACAATTTTTTTTATTTCGAGATTTTTATTGCAAATTGTGCCTGAATGTATTAGGCACAATCTCGAAATCGAAAAAATTAGTGATTGGTTCCGTATTGCATAACTGCGTCCAAATATAATGCACATGAATTCAACCCATACGCAGCGATATAAAATGCTCTCGCGGTGCAAAAAATTTATACTAAATAATTTTATTCTGTACGTGTTCTTTCACAATAACAAGGATGAATATTTGTAGAATCTTGATAACAAAAATCTGTATATTCGTAGCATCCAATACTTGTAAGGACAGATATCCTTGAAATCGAATGTATTTGAATAAACAAAAATTGTACGAAAAAAATCCATGGATTTTTAATATGAAGATATTATCGAATTTTGGAACTTTATCTGTATTAACATAAAACGTATACAAACGTATACATAAGGATGTTGGTGTCGAGAATGAAATGTATTATTTATATTTATAGGAACACAAATCCTCAAGAATCAATGTTAGCAGAGATTAAAGTTTTATATGTACATAAATTGTGCGCATGAATGAATATATGAGCGAATCTTTTCTCACGTAAATGTAAACGTAAGCGTTTGGGATGATATTCTAGTTTATTCTTGAAGATAACGGCACACAAGAGAGAAGCGTTACGTAATTTGGCATGTATCGCAATGTAAAATTGCACTTTTCTCGCAGGTCTTGTTCCAGGTCTTGTGCCGACTTATTCCAAAGAACGATTCAGATAAATAACTTTATCAATTAATTAAAATTAATATAAAATTAAAAAGGAATTTTATGCGTGTATGTATATTTAATCTTTTTTCAATTTCGTATTTTTTTTTCTTTTTTAATTGGTCGAGAAAACTACAAATCGCTCATTTAAGTCTTCCTGGAATAGACACGGTATAAAGATTTAATATATGTATATTAGTATAAAGTCTTAAAAAACATTATACATATAATTACAAGCTCGATAGAAATAATCTTTCTTAATCTTTTATTTAATTTTTATTTTATTTTTTTCCTTCTCTCCCCCCCCCCCCTTCTCTCTCTTTTGGTTATTCTCTTTCTTATTTTTTTATTCAATGTTTATTTCAATTTCTATTTAATCTTAAATTTTTCTGTCCAAGAATAAGTGCAAGATTTTTAAATTCTGTTTTAATTCTAATTTTATTTCTCTATCTTTAATTTTATTTAATTTTACTTCAATTTTTCAGCAAAGTTTACATTTTTTGGAAGAAGGGATTTATAAATTGATCGTTTGATGTTATTATCAGTCGTCGCAATAAAAATTTCCGTCTTTGACAAAAAATATCTTTTGATCGGTATTTCGCCACACAGATCTCCCTTTATTTTAAATGTATGGCTTCTGTGTAAACAATAATATATATATATATATATATATATATATATATATATTAAGCAAAGAATAAATCTTTCAAGAGATATTCTTTTCGCAAGTGGCCTCCGTCATCAGAGACGAAAATTGCACCTTTAAGAATACACTTGTTCCGATGAAAGTGTATTCTCTCTTATCTACACTACACAATTACTATTCTTTCACCTACCTATTTTGTGTGATGCCAGTTTTTAATTATTAAAAAAGAAAATATCTTCTCTTAGAATAATATAAAAATCTCTTAGAATATTATAAAAATAATAATTTTCATAATTTCGTAAAATAATAAGTGTTTATGCACATTTGTATTTATATTTATCTCAAGTTATATTTAAAGGATCAATATTGAAATAATCGACCAAACTAGCACAAATTTTTTACTTTATTAAAAGTTATTGACAAGGTTTCTTACTGACTTAACGTTCTCGCCTTTAATATTGACAACATTTGTGAGCGAATCTTTTGAACATGCTTATCTATTATTCACATTTATAACTGTACTTGAAAAGGACCACAACCATATGGTCGAAACGTCGTAACTTTTAATAAAGTAAAAAATTTGTGCTAGTTTGGTCGATTATTTCAATATTGATCCTTTGATTAATTTACTAGCGATATTTAAAGAATTTATTGTTCAAGTTATATTTATTTTTATTAAAAAAATAGATTATACTATACATAAAATAATAAAAATATAAAAATTATTAATTATATATTGCATTATTGTTAATTAAATTTTAATAGAACTATTATAAATAGATAATAATATTGATAAAGATAAATTATTATGATATTATTATACATATAATACGATTAATAAGAAGAGTATAATAAGCAAAAGAGAAAATACTTTTTTTCAAGTTTTAATAAATTTTTTTAATCAAGACAATATTTTTTATTATATAATTGTGAAGATTCCGGAATTTCTAGAACTATGGCATCAGTATGTTGCAAGCATAAAATAAATATCGTGTTTATTAATTATCGCGATTACTGCAGTAAAAGCAAAAAAAGTCTATATTCTTATCGACATAATGCACGTGTCAGCACTTGTAACGTGCTGCAATCACAAATGATAGCGAAAATTGGAGCGAATCCATGCATAGTAAATTTCTCTTCCCCCCCCCCCCCCGGTCTCTCTCACTCCCTCAATGTATCTCAGATATTGTAAAGATAAAATCGAGATTACAGACAGACTTTGATATAAAAAATGTATCTTTATATATCTTTATATATATAATATTCCTACAACAAAATATTTATATTTTCGACGACTATATGATATCAAAATTAAAATTAAAAGTCTGAAAACTATAATTTTTAATTGAATTGTTCTCAAGATATATATAATATATATAAAGAAATTTCATATTACAGTTTTCTAAAAGAATCTTTTATTTCTATTGCAGTCCTAGCCACTTTGTTGGCTATCGCTCAGGGAGCTCCCCAAGTTCTCAGACGTCGAAACTACGAGGAGTATCCGCGCGAAGCCTATTTCAATGGCTCAGCGTTCCTGAAGCTGAATTCTTTTGTGTCGGTGCATCGTCACAGTGGTCTCAGCTTTCGCACGTGCGATCCCGGTCGGTTGTTTTTGCAAAAGTACAACGATGATTCCATCAGTCTCGAGGTGACGCCCGACGGATTACTCTTCGTTGCTGTAGTCGATCAGCAAAGGTATTGGGCCAAACTGAACGCCAGATTGCTCAAAAATGTCTGGCACAACGTCAATCTTTTCTTCAGACTCGGCAATCTCACTTTGAATGCCGCAGGACATACTCAAGTAAATACACATTACTTTAAAAAAATATAAATTGTATATAATAGAAAAATATAATAAAATAGTTTTATAAAAAATTTATAATGTATAATTTTTAATTGAATGTAAACATTTTTTAATATTGAGGAACTTATTAATTTATTTACGTTTCATTGCATTAGATTTTCATTGCATTACATAAGATAAAAATAATAATTTAATAAATTTAATAAAAATTTTTTAACTTTAAATTTGCTTGACATTAAAAAAATTTTCTTCAAACTGTGTGTGTGTGTGTGTAATTGTTAAAATTAACTTTATACATTTTATAGCTGTTTAATTATTATTAATTGAAAAATATGCTAAAAAATATGGTAAAAAAATCAATTTTAATTTTTAAGCAAGATAGAGAGATATATATATAGGAGTTGTTTTCTTCAGGTGATTGCAAACGCGACTTATAATTCTGCCATTCTGACGCTTCCCGATTACGACGTAAACAGTTCACTCATAATCGGCGAAGAGTTCAAAGGATGCATTCTGCATGGACCCGGGATCCTATTCAACGACAGCATCAACAACGGAGCAGTTTTCGGGTCCTGCCCATTGAATAGCAAAGAATGTAAGGATACATGATTCGTCTATCAATTTTTTTCAAGTTATTCATAGTAGACTATTTTTCTTGCACTCTGAAGAAACGTTGAATAACCACGCGCAGTAATAAGATAGATCGATAACGTAGTCGTCACACGAATAAGTAGAACAGCCTTAGGTCAGAAAATTAGTTGGAGCTTTCAAGCGATAACGCGTTGTAATAAGGTAGATTGATATCGCGCTCGACGAAACTGGAACATTCTTCTTGTTAGTTTCTTATAGATAAGTTGCAGCAAGTAACGATTGATAACAATAAGTTAGACATCAATTAATCTTGAATAAAACCAAGAGTATATAGCTAGAGAAGTAACAAATATTTTTTGTGAAAGAAGAGAATTTTTACAGAAAAATTTAATAGTGACTATTCTTACACTATAAAATTTATTATATATTATATAAAATTTTATTATATATTTTAATTAGTATTATATTATAGTATTAAAATAATAATTACATCGACTTTTGCAATAACATTGATAATATTATTATTTATTGATATTCTGCATAGTTAATTGTTTTTTTTTTATTTTTTTTTTATTTCTAAAAATTATAATATTTATATGCGTTTATTTATTTAACTTTATTTTATCATATTATATTAATTATTCCTTCTTTTTTCATTTAACGCGCGCACATCATCATCTTTGTATTTTAATTATAAACATATTAATCACATATTTATAATTGTTTGTGTTGGATCTCACAATCAGTTATAAAAATTTTATTTCGGAATTAGAACGGAAAGTTTTATTCCAATTAGTTTTTTTTTTTTATTTCAAAAACAGTCTTTTTACGATAGTTTTTTAAAACTTTTTAGCATCATTTTTTTTTATTCATAGGATTGGATTGCGAGTGCAAAGTAGTGGCACATTTCTTTTTTCCGAGTATAAAGCACACATATGTTTGTTGTTCCGAAAGTGCGTAGAATATGTAGGTATTATATTATGTAGGTGTATGTAGATGCGCATCAAGAGAGAAAGAGAGCGAGAGAGAGAGATTGCATGCGAGTTCTGTGAAAAACAAGAAACTTTCAGGTGGAACGAACGGTCCCGCGAGTGGTACGGGAGCAACTTCCGCTACAACCTCCACCATGGATTTCTGTCACCACGAACCATGCATGATGCATGGTAAATGCGTGTCGCGGCAGGATCGTTACGAGTGCCACTGTTACGCCCGGTACTCCGGCAACAACTGCCAGATCGACAATGGTAGACCTCGTCGATATCTCGATTACGCGGGGTTTATGCGGCATTTATGTGGGACGAGCGGATTCATACCCAACGCGCGCGTTAAACGGAAATATTATGTCACAACACATTGTAATTACATGACCGCATGATGAGAAAATATATCATCCTGCTGTACAGTTGTTACGCGAATTTTCTTGTGGACTCTAGGAAAAGATGTCACAAAATTATTAAAAATTAAATATGAACAATAAAACGTGAAAATTAAATATAGATTAAAAAAACATCTGAAGAAAAAGTTAGTTAAATAGCAGACGATTTTAAATATAGTATAGTGAAACGCGTGTGTTCACACATATGTACGTGTAACATATTAATTCTCAAATTATTTATTAGTTAATTATCATTAACACACACACACACACACACATTTATATACATATACACATAACATTTTAGAATACTTACATTTTTATGAGAGATTAGAGTCTTAGAGGAGTTATATTACTGTGTGATAGAATGGGTATGAAATTTGCATCGTTCTTTGCTGATTTTCGCATGTATGGTACATCTATTTTGCTCTGAAACAACTCTTGTATATAAAAATCATATAAAAACGCTCTTAGACGTAGAAGATATCTGCTTCAAAATCATGCTCGTTCAATGATTTTAAATATTATTGTGTGTTGTCTCTTCCCTGCTTTTATCGATGTTGCTCCTCAAGAAAATCGCCTTAAATCAAAGTTAAATTAATTGCTTCATAAAAAGTTGCACAATTGAATATACACCAGTGTTATCGCATGCATAAAGGCTGAATGCCGGAGACTACATTCTTCTCCTGAACTAAATATAAAATACGCTTAACGCTTCTAACAGATTTAATTTTTATCTATATTTAATTATTTTATTAACCATGAATAATTAAAAAAATATACAATCTCTTACTTTTTTTTCGGCGTGCAATTAATTAATATTATAGCATCAATTAAAAATTAGTGTCGCTTCGCATCTTCTCTCATCGACTTCTTCAAAATTATCATTGATCAAATAATGACCCTTTTCACGTGTCTTTCAGGTCCACCTTGCGAAAGTAAACCCTGCCACAATGGCGGAATTTGCAGCGAAAACAAGGATGGCGATTTTGTCTGCAATTGTAAGCCCGGATTTACTGGTAGTCTCTGCGAATCTCAACTAGGAGTGCGATTATGCGAACAGAATCCATGTAGAAACGATGGCGTTTGCATATCGCTGACAGATAGCGAGTACAAATGTGAATGTCAAATTGGTTGGACTGGAAAAAATTGCGAAATTAATATTAATGAATGCGCCTCGAACCCATGTAAAAACGGTGGTATCTGCATCGATGGGATCAATAATTATACCTGTAGATGCGACAGGACTGGGTGAGTCTTTTCAAACTGAGAAATTTTTTGATATTTAATAATTGAATTTAATTACGAACTATACTGTACAATTCGAGTGGTCGTCGTCGTCGTCGTCGTCGTCGTTTAACATTTTTTTATGTATGGAAATCGTGGAACATAAATTTTATATATTCTAGAATTTTTATCCTGTAAAATCTTGATGCTCGTGTCAAAGTTTGAAGTTTATTAATTCTAAGCTAGGACGGAATATTTTACACACAATACACACAACGCACACACAGACACACATATACATATTTATAAATCCTAAAATTTTTAATTAAAAATCCTGAATTTTTTTTTTAAATCTCGATATATATTCTATAGATTTCAAAAGATTCAAAAGATCTTAAATTGCAGAAGTAAAGTTTCACTATACAGATAGATTGGATTTTCTACATTACACACGCAATTTTTATTTCTCGCTCCTCAGCTACGAGGGTATCAATTGCGAAGAGGACATCGACGAATGTCAAGCAAACCCATGCCTGAACAATGGCGAATGTTTCGACTATTATGGCAGCTACATTTGCAGTTGTCCGGGAGGCTTTGAGGGTCAAAATTGTGAGCTCAATTTAAATGAATGTTTATCCGGACCCTGCGCCAACGGTGGCGAGTGCATCGATGACGTTGGCACTTATCACTGTGAGTGTCTCCCAGGATTCACAGGCCGCCATTGCGAACTGAAAGGTCTCTGCGAGAATGCGGCCTGTCCACCCAACAGCATCTGCGTGGAAGACGCCCATGGACCCCAATGCGTCTGCAATCCCGGCTTTATGGGTAATCCGCCCAATTGTACCGTCAATTATTGTGCCAGCAATCCCTGCGCTAACGGTGGTACTTGCACCAGCACCAGGGATGGTTTTGACTGCACTTGTTCGTCTGAATGGAGAGGTAAGAATATCAAAGATAAAGTTGACTATATTTGCTTGCTCCTTTAATTTTGAAATTTGTGAAATTAGCTTTCATCTTAATACTAAAACTTTTATCTAGATGAAAGCGAAATATCACTATATATATAATAAATTAAGCGTTGATGTTGATGTAATTAAGTTTATTTATATATGTTTAGCTTTAAAAATCTCGCAAGCACACATTTGTATCAATGTGCATTGTACTGGAAAGTAAACTATCGCATAATTTTTAATCTAATGGAATTGTGGACTGACTTGAAATTATACATTTTTATCTGTAATAATCTGTATTAATCTGAATAATATAGTTAAACCACAGAATTAAACTTTTTAATCAAAATTAATATATTTGTTATTAATATCTTTCTTAAATATTTGCTGATCTTTATATAATAATAATTGTAATTGTAATTAAATGTTAAATTTTTTTCTCTATATCTAAAGTTTTTCTAAAGTTTTTTATAGTTATCTTAAATTTTTTTACAACTTCTCCTTTTTATTTTTGAAGCAGATTTAATTTTTGTAGCTATAATTTACAATTATAAATTAGTTTTTTATTTATATTACATGTAATTTATAGCTATATATATTTTTTAAACGTATAGACTTTTCTTTCTGAAAGCAATGTTTTCGCAGGAAAAAACTGTCAATTGAATGTAGACGAGTGCCTGTCACAGCCGTGTCAAAACGGCGGTATTTGCATCGATCGCGTCAATGGATATACCTGTAACTGTACTAGAGACTTTATAGGTGATAATTGCGAACGGGAATATGATGCATGCGCTGTAAACCCTTGCCAAAACAATGGTACTTGTACACTGATGTCGAGGTCGAAGAGGAATTTTGTTTGCGAGTGTCCACATGGCTTCGAAGGCAAGGTATCGTAAAGCATGATAATATCTTTATAAATATAAAAGAAATAAATTATAATTAAAATATGTATATATATACATAAATAAAATATACATGTATAAATAATACACATAATAAACATGAAAAATATAAGAAAATACCAGCGAAACAGCTCAATATATTATCTTTAAAAATGTATTTTTTTTTGCATTTTCTAGATGTATCATATATACAAATATAAAAATATTAATTTATATGTATACTAATTTCATCTTTATATATATATATATATATATATATATATATATATATATATATAGAACAGACATTTTATTTTCTTATTTATACATGAAATATACGTAAATATAAGTGTGTATAAGTAAAAAATGAAATATGTAATGCTATATATTCTTTATTATTTAATTTTATTTATATATGTATTAATTTATATTCATACACAAGTTATGTCTGTACGCATATATAATATAGGATACATGGATAATAACATTTAATGTGATAATGATTCAAGGTATGCGACGTGAACATCGACGATTGCATAGGTGCGGTGTGTCCTGATGACAAAGTCTGTGTCGACGGTATTGCAGCTTACGAATGTAAATGTCGCGAAGGGTACAGAGATCCCAATTGTACGCTAATCGTAGACCACTGTGCTTCGAAACCGTGTAACAACGGCACGTGCATCGACCTCGGCGAGCGCGGCTTTGAGTGCAAATGTACAAACGGCTTTCAAGGTAAATTTCATCAAATCCAAAAAGCGCAGTTTACACCGTCGCAAGACCGATCAAAAATGTATTTCGGAACTTGAAAAAATTATAGTTAGAAACACATACATGTATGTTATTTTTAATCATTATTTTTTTAATTCGTTAACCTCTTCAATTATTATTCTAAACATAATTTAATTTTTAATTTATTATTTTTATGAGTTTTATTATTTAAAAATAATAATTTGAATTATTCTGAATTTTTATACTTAATTTTTTAAATTAGTTTTCTTAATCACATATATATGTATATTTAATATATGTTTTTTTATGTTTTAATATTTTTATATTAATTTATTATTTTATCTTTTCATATTTCTTTTAAAATAACTCTTGAAAAATATACTTTTGTTTATTGAAAAATAAATTTTTATTTCTTTCTTTGGATTATTATATAATAGAGAGATAAAAAATATAAAATATAACAATAAAGATACATGTTCTTTTTTTTTTTTTTTTTGCAAAAACCGAATAGTAAACATTAAACTCCATATTTTCAGGTAAATACTGTGATCTTGATGTGAACGAATGCGACTTACATGGCAATTCCTTATGCAACAACGGCATCTGCCTTAATAATGAGGGTAGTTACAACTGTTTCTGTCGGCCGGGCTTTTCCGGCGATCACTGTGACATCAACATCGACGAGTGCCTATGTGGCCCGTGCAAAAATAACGCCACGTGCCTCGACGGCATCAACACGTTTCAGTGTTTGTGCCAGCCCGGTTACACCGGCAAAACCTGCGAAGTGGATGTGAACGAGTGTGATAGTAACCCGTGTTTAAACGGAGCGCGATGCATAAACGGCGTAGCGTCATACAAGTGCGTATGCCCGGCAGGTTTTCTCGGTGCCAATTGTGAAATTGATATTGACGAGTGTAAATCGTCGCCCTGCATGAATTTGGGAAGGTGCATCGATGGCGTAAACAGTTACACTTGCGATTGCAGTGATACCGGTTTCGAGGTAGGATTTGTTATTCTATTAAAAATGTATAAATATCTCTTTACGGAATATTGTAAAAGATAATATTCTTTGTCATTAAAATATAACATTTTTTTTAGTTTCACAATTTAATTTTTGACAGTTCTAGCGCTCTCTCTCTCTCTCTCTCTCTCTCTCTCTCTCTTTCTCTTTTTCTCTTCGTTCTTCCTTTCTTTCCTGTCTTATTTCTAGATTTTGATTTAATTTATTTTTCAAATTGTGTATATTATGTTTTGATAATAATATAACTCCTTATAAAGTGTTACGTGGATGTATGGTTGATGTATAATTTAATTATATTTTATTAAATATACTGATATTAGTATCAATAGATGGCCTGGTCCATGCAAGACACTAAATTATTTATAAATTTTTATAATTTTATAATTTAAAAAATTATTTTATTCTAAATTTTGAAGGGTCCGCGTTGCGAGGAGAATATCAACGAATGCCTCTCGCAGCCGTGCGTAAACGGCGGTCACTGTTTGGATGACATTAAGAATTACAAATGCCAATGCTACGTTGGTTACACTGGTAGGAACTGCGAAATGGACGTAAACGAGTGCGAGAGCTCGCCTTGTCAGTACAATGGCACTTGTCTTGAACGGTCAAATAGGGAACTCTACAAGAGCGAACTCCTGAACTTACCTGCAATTTTCAATCAGGAGTTTAGTTATATCAATGCTAGCGGGTGAGTTTTTAAATAAATCTTTTAATCTTTGATTTTTCTTTGCAAAAATTTAAATTTTTATTGTAATATATATAATAGATATAACTGTGTATAATGTGTAAATCATTGAATTTCGAACAGACTTTTCATTTTATCTCCAAATTTAAAATTCGAGATACTGATGATAACAAACTTATTAATACTAAAAATTACAAGATTGTGAGTTAAAATTCGCGACTCTTAAAATATCTTTATGTTTTTTTATATTCCATTCCTTTTGTCAAAAGACTAAGAGTTTATAAAATCTCGATAGGTACGAGTGTCTTTGCGTGCAAGGTGTCACCGGCAAAAATTGTGAGATAAACATCAATGAGTGCGATAGCAATCCCTGTGGCCCGGGCACCTGCATGGATCGTATCGGCGGTTATACATGTGAATGCGACGAAGGCTTCGAAGGAGATCATTGTCAGCACGAAATCGATGAATGCAAAAAGTACAATCCCTGCGAGCATGGAATATGCACCGATGGCAGAGCCGACTATTTTTGCACTTGCGATTCGGAATATGGTGGTAAAAACTGCTCGGTAAAGCTGATTGGCTGTCAAGGCAATGCCTGCCAAAACGGTGGCACTTGCTGGCCTTACCTTGTCGACGAAACCATTCACAAATTCAATTGTACCTGTCCCAACGGTTATCACGGCGAAGTCTGCGATTATGTAAGTGTTTATGTAATTTTTTTTCTTTCCTCCTTTATGAACAACAGACTTGAAAGAATTTATGACAAAAAGTATAGTAAAATATTATATAATATAAAACATATATATACAAAAATTGTTAACGTAATTATAAAAAATAAAACAATAGTTATATTAGTGAAAATCAAAATAAAATAATAATCATAATTATTTACACTTTAATTATATGCTTTATCGCAATCGTTGAATTCTTACCAAAATGTTTTAGACTAACAATAAGAAAGATAAATATGCTGATACTTTTACTGAAAATGATCTTATAAGAACAGCAAATCTTAAACAATTATTCGACAAATTTACAGGTGACAACAATGTCCCTCAGTGGCAGCTCATATGTCCTGGTGAATACCACACGCGATGAAGGCTACGATATCCAATTTCGCTTTAGAACCACTCTGCCGAACGGTCTTCTGGCGATTGGCAGAGGCGTCACCATTTATATCCTTCAGTTGGTAAATGGCAAGCTCAATATACACTCCAGCATATTGAACAAATGGGACGGGGTCTTCGTAGGAAGCGGACTCAATGATTCCAATTGGCAAAAAGCTTTCGTGGCGATCAACGCGACTCATCTCGTTCTTTCGGCCAACGAGGAGCAAACTATCTATCCCATCAGTCCTAACGAGGGTTCCAACTCATCAAACCATACGTCTTTTCCTACCACTTTCGTAGGTGGTAGCCACATCAGCTCTCTCAGCTTTCTAAGAAGATTGTCTCGCTTGCCTTCGTTCACTTTCTTCGTTGGCTGTATGGAAGATGTCATCATTAATGGCGAATGGGTATATTTTGATTACTTATTTTTTTCAATTTACTTGAATCTTCTCTATCGATTTATATTGTGTTTATAAGTTATAGTTTCCAAAAATTAACTTTTTATATGTATTTTATTAATATAAAATATTAATTTTTTTTATTATTATTAACAATTAATAACGTTGAATGAACGTTACATTTTTTATATCACAAATTATAATCTTAAACTTTATTTTATAAAAATTTTATTAAGAAGAAATTATTTTAATTTCAATTTTACGCTAAGCCAGTTTCCAATCTTGCAAATAATTGAAATCTTCTAGATCAATTTAGAATAATCATCTGATGAATATAATTTCTCAATATGCTAAGCTAAACTGTCAAACTCAATTGCGCCATCTTCAAAATTTGTGCAACGCAATGTTTTACATCTTTAAATTTATATCTTAGGTCTACTCTGGTACAACATCGAAAACCGTGTACATGGAGGACGTGGAACCAGGCTGTCCTCGTGAAGCTCAGTGCTCGCCGAACCCTTGCAAGAATGGTGGCCATTGCACTGATCGTTGGCGCGATTTTTACTGCAAGTGCGAGCGTCCTTATCTCGGTCACACCTGCCAGTACAATATGACGGCTGCTACATTTGGCTACGAGAATATCACGAACGGCTATGTAACTGTAAAAGTCAGCGATGCGGCTAGACGAACTGTCAGCTCGGTCGTCGATATTTCCATGTTCATTCGCACAAGAGAGAGTCGTGGTGATATCTTCTATCTAGGCACGGAGCCGGATTCTCAGGATGATCAGAAATCACAAGAGAAGACTTACATAGCGGCGCAGCTGGAGGGAGGAGAATTGCTCGTGAGGATTCAATTCAATGGCACGGAGGCTTATACCGTCGGTGGCGTGAAACTCAATGACGGAAACAATCACCTGATCCAAGTAGCGAGGAACGTCACCCTCGTTCAGGTAAAGATCAACGGCACCGAGTACTTCCGCAAGACCGTCAGCGCTACGGGAGATCTGAATGTGACCGTTCTCTATTTGGGAGGACTGCCACAGACGTCACGATATATTCGCCAAATCGATAACAGGCCGATGGAAGTGCAGCAGCTTAACTTCAAGGGAGTCATCCAAGACGTGCAAGTATCGAATGGGACAAAAACGATGGTCGTGGAATTCTTTCCGTTAAAGGTAATTGCAAATTCTCTTCTTAATTTTCAACTACACTATAATTCATATATATGTATATCGTTTCATCTTTGCTATTATTCTTCAATGATCTTGAGAATCTTTTCATCAAGCGCTCGTTTCTATCGTTATGCTTTTTTAATAAAGATTCACCTAATTTCTGTCAAATAAAAATGAAAATTTGTTTTGCATTATCAATAAAACATATATATACATTATGTGCGTGAGTCTTAATATAAAAAATATATATATATATATGTTTTATTTAACAATAACAAATTTTTTCGAATATCAAGTTTACAATAAAGTTTGAATAATTCTTTCATTTTTTTACTATTTTCCAAAATTGTTGGTTTAAAATTTTATTTCGGCTTTCATCTTTATTAATACTTTTCAATAAAAATTTTGTCAAATTTCTACATAAGGCCTTTTCTATCTTAAATAAAAATAAATATTTTTTAAATATTGAATCTTGTATTGTTTTAGTCATCATTTTTTTCATCATCCTTCAACATCTCTTTTATCATCGCTGTATTTCACCTTTAGGATTTTTACAGCTTGTTTTCCCTTCCAGGCACATGACATTCCGACGCTCGTTCAATTCGGCAATGTTTCTTTCGACCATGAGAAAGTCCTCGAGGGTGTGGTATCGGACAACGTATGCATAAGCAGCCCGTGCAACCACAACGGCTCGTGTTACGTAACATGGAACGATTTTTGGTGCCAGTGTCCGCGCGGCTATACTGGCAAGACTTGCCAGGAGATGGAGTTTTGTCAACTGCAGGACTGTCCTGCAGGTTCGCGCTGCCAGAATCTTGACGACGGTTACGAGTGCATCGCCAACGCAACTTTCAACGGAATCTCCACTGCCTTCACATATGTGTACGGACGCGCCGATGTCATGGTTACTGACACCAATGACTTTGTTCTCGATACCATCGAGATCACCTATCGATCCAATACTGGCGGTACGCTGTTTCATATGGCACCTCACGTGGGCGACCAACACTTCACCGTGTCCGTTTTCAAGGATATTGTCTCCGTATCTTGGCGACTCGATCTGGAAAATCAGGATACTGTTTCCTTCGGCAAAAGCCAACCTGATGGAAATTGGACCTCGCTGCTTATTAAATTGAACAATAATTCTGTGGAATGTGGTTACGTCAATCCCACCGAAGAACAACCTCACATAAGTCCCAACTTTAGTTTCCAACTGTGGTACGATCTCCTAGTGACCGGAACGGTCACTCTGGGTGGACTTTCTAGTGCCTTGTCCGATGTACATACTTATGTTACTGTTGGATCCAAACATGAAAGAAGAAGTGGAATCGAGGGCAATAATGTGGATTACAATGAACATAAGCTGACAACAGCTATGCCAGCGCATAATATGATGTCCGGTGAGTGTGGTGCTGGTTTTAATAGTCTTTAAATTTTTTTTAACTTTAAGTTATTTTAAAATTAAAATAAAATACGTTTTTAAAATACGTAGCGAAGCATGTACTACTATAATCCTCCAATTCTTAAAACTTGAGAACCTTTCAATTTTCAATCGTTTATACTAAATTAATTTTCAATTTGTTTAATTGTTTAGAATTTTTATTATGAAACTATATAGTCATATTTTTTTTTGTTTATTTTTTTACTTTTGCTTAAGATCAAAAACCATCCACTTTTTCTTCTCTGTCAAACAGGAGAACCATTTAAGGGCTGTCTGGGCGAAGTACGTATCGGCAGCATATTACTGCATTATTTTACATACGAAGAGGTATATCAGAACGCAAACTTCACGCCGCTAGAATTTTTAGCATTGCAAGATGATGGTAATGCCACTCATCGTGATAGTGTCGGCTGCCAGCTATGCTTCGACACGGATTGTAAGAACGATGGCTATTGCCTCGATAAGGCTAGTAGCTATGTGTGCGAGTGTCCGGCCGGTTATGCCGAAGATGATTGTTCCTTCAACATCGACGAGTGTGTTGGCAACAAATGTCAGAACGGCGCGATTTGCATCGATGGTATCGCAAATTATACCTGCGTATGCAATATTGGCTGGCAGGGATGGCTGTTAGTATTTTTCATTTTAAATTATTACTTTAGCTCTGTTATGCATAAAGGAAATTCCCTTCCCACCTCTCTCGCTCTCGGCAACTTAAATTTAATTATTAAAATTTTAAGTAATTTTAAAGTAAATTTAAAATAATTTTACTTTCTATAATTAGAGATTTTTTGTATAAGAATTTCTAATGTCTCTGAAGACTTTAAATCTCTTAAAAATATAAAGAAATACGCACAGTTATGTAAGAATTAAGCTTATTTTCTAAATATCAGACACGTCATATTAGACACGTGTGCATCAAATATCTTCTAGAACAACTATAATCTTTAAAACATTCTTTTCAATCACTTATCACTTTGATATCACATATTAGTCTCATGTAATCACAATGTCACAGATAAATTCTATAAATAGCAAGATTGAAACTATATGCTCTTCAACAATCGTAAAGAGCACCGTCTTTCATCGATTCCTTTTTGGTCATAGATGCGACAGCGACATCAACGAGTGCGTGACACTGAGTCCGTGTCAGCATGACGGTGTCTGCGTGAATCTGCCGGGTCACTTTAGATGCGAGTGCCCAGACCAATTCACCGGCGATTTATGCGAGAGCTTTCGGCTAATCACTTGCGAGAACGAACCATGCAAGAACGGCGCTACTTGCGTGGACATACCGAATACGAAGACGAACGACAACTTTACCTGTAATTGCATGCCCGGTTACGACGGCCCGACCTGCGATACGCCCTACTGCATTCGCAGAAAGTGTCAGAACGGCGGAAGATGTGACTTTCTGTATCAGGTAATCTTTTGCATTTCAGTAGTACTCTACAATTATTATTATTATTATTATTATTATTATTATATAATCCAATTTTTTCAATTTTAGAGAAAATTTTGTAATTACATAAATTATATAGAAATAGAAATTAGGATTGAATTTCTTATTAAGTTTAAACATTCTTTTTCGTATTTTTTTTGGATTCTAAAATTATTTGAAAAAAAAATTTTGAAAGTTTGAAAATTTGAAAGACCAATTCTTTTATAACTTTTTTTTTAAATTTAACTATTAACACTTTAAAATCACTTAATAAAATTAGAACTTCTAAAGAAATTTACAATATTTCTAGAACTATATAAATCATATAATTAGAAATTATAGAAATTATAATTGTTTCATTGAAGTGCTTTTTTCGATTCTAGGATCTTTAAATTCTAAAATATGAAATTCTTAAAGACATTTTTAAATTCTATTTACTTGATTCCTATTGAAATCCTAAGATTCTTTCCCAAATCCTTAATTTCTTAAATTTAAATTTTTATTTCAAGTTTTATATAATCAGGTATAAATTTTTAAAATTTCGTGTTTTCTAAAAAATCATTATGCAATTAATACTGTTATAAAATAGACGCCAAAATGCACCTGCACTCTCGGTTACTCCGGCATGTACTGCGAGACCAACATCGACGATTGCGCGCCGGATTCTGAAGGTAACGTGCCTTGCAAGAACGACGGCAAGTGTTACGACGGAGTGAATAGCTTTACGTGCGACTGCCAGGGTACCGGGTACACCGGTCCCGATTGCTCCATTGACGTGGACGAGTGTCAAAACCCAAGTGTCAAATTCGATTGTGGACACGGTAAATGCGAGAATCTGCCCGGTACCTACCAGTGCATCTGCGATCCCAGCTATTGCGGATACAATTGCGGCATGATGGATCCCTGTCAGGAGGTGAGCCCTTCATCGGCATGTTGTTAAAAAATAAGATGAGAAAAAAATAATGAAAGAAATAATAAATAATAGGCATTTAGAGAAAAATATATTGCTGAAATTTAATAAATAAAAAACAAAAACTTTGTTTCTAGAAAATAATAGATAAGATTGTAGAAAATTGGAAAGAAGTATATGGAATTGATGATAATTTTGTATTAAATTACGAATCTCCTTCGAGAAAATTCAATAAAATTATAATCATAAAAATTAAAAATGAGAAAGTAAAACTATATAACATTTGTATTCGTTAATTTGATTTTTCTTGCTTATATAATATATATATGTACACATAAGCATATATTAATTATCCTTGTTTCGATTTTGTATTTAGGATTATTGCCAGAACGGTGGTACATGTAAATGTGCTGACAATGGTGGATACACATGTCAATGCACTTTTGAATATATGGGACAAAATTGTACATTGGAGGTAAGATAAAATTGAGATAGAAAATTAGATTAGATACACATACAAAATTATATATGCATAAGTACATGATACAGAGAGATAAAACCTAGTTTATCTCTTATCAATAACGTGATAAATATAGTAAGAATACACGAAATATAGAATGTCATATCATTCTACACTACATTCATATAGTTATGCAAACAAGAAGCAAATATTTATTTCTCAAATTTTTACGATATGATATGTGTGTGAAAGAACATATTTATATAATAAATATTATTTAATAATTGTTAAAAGTTTTTATACTTTTTTCTAACATAAATTTTTTATGCTTAAAAAATATTTTTCAAATTAGAATTTATTAACATTATTTATCATTATTATTCTTATATATTAGAAAATATTATCTCATTATTTACAAAAAGATCAAAACATATATATATATATATATATATATATATATATATATATATAAATAATTGTAAATATTGTTTTCTATTTCTTCTCTGTTATAAATGTGTGTGTGTGTGTGTGTCAAAATAACACACACATTCACTCGCAAAAAAAGGGCCACCAAACTTTATAGTTTGAAAATTTCAAGCTTTAATTTATAACAAGGTTTAAGATTTTATTGACCAACACTGACTAAGACTAATTCTTATATTATAAGACCTTATTTGGGAATAATCTCAATTCGAGATTTATTTCCCGACTCCCCTCTCACCCCCCTATAAAATTATAGGCGAGAAAAATATAGATCCGAAAGTCGCTGAATCGGGAATCGAACCCGAGACCTTTCGCTTGCCGGGCGACTGCTCTCACCAACTGAGCTATTCAGACCCTTCGATTCTATACTTTTCTCTGCCTTGATAAACAATTTCAATTTAATTTATAAGCTTTGGTTTATCTCAATACGATAATTTTTTACTGGGTTATCGCAATTCAAAAATGTCAAAAAATTGTGCTAAAGTTTAGTGGCCGATTTTTTTGCGGGTAAATATACATATACATATATTTATTTAATTATATTAATAATTTCAAAATATTTTTTAGCGAGAAACTGTATTAGGTAGTCAAGCTCTTAACATAGCGGTGATTGTGGGCCCGATCGTGGGCTGTCTTCTCCTCATCGCTATCGGCTCTCTTGTTGCGTTTTTCATGATGGCGAGAAAGAAGCGTGCAACACGTGGAACGTACAGTCCCAGTGCTCAAGAATTCAGCAATCCACGAGTGGAAATGGATAATGTGATGAAGCCTCCACCAGAAGAAAGATTAATTTAATTGAAGACACATAATTGATTTAATTAAAGCAATGCGAACGAATCTCGATATATGTTTTTTTTTTTTTTTTTTTTTTTAAGGGCAGATTTTATAAGTGCAAAAAAAGGATAAAATTGTGCTTTTACATTAAAATTCTTTTGTCATAAAATTTATAAGATTTTTCTAAAATTAAATTTATTACGATATACATATAAATTAAAGTCATAATTGAATTTATTATTATAATATTTTAATTATTAAAACTTATGCTATATCTATTAACATGATGTTGAAACTATCAATGTCGTTGATTAAGTGTTTTGTTTGTAAGTTTGCTTAATTATAAATTTATAGTTGCAAATGTAAATCTTTCCATATATCGAAGAATACGTTTGTATAGCCTAGTCTTCCGAAAACGCGAGTAATTTGATTGCGAAGTTTCTCAATTTAAAGAATGCAGATCACTCGATGAACGATCAAATCGAAACGGTTACTCATCGCGTCTTCTAGTCCTCGTTTTATTTCATTATAACAAAAAGATGTAAATGAATTAGAGAAAGAATTTACTGTAACAGATAAAATCTTAAACTTTTTTGAGATTAGTTAACAAATTCCTGTGAAATCCTTTTAATTCGTTGATTGCTTATACGACAACTGTGTGGGCAAAAAAGGATTTCAAAATTAATAATAAAATAAATATGCATAACAAAACTTACCCTTTTACCAATCATTTTAATTTTGAGATGTTGCGAGGCAGCATTCTGAATGAAATGTAGATTAAATTAAAGCTAGACTGATAAATAGAAAAGTCATTTAAAATGGTATATCTCAGAGCAACTTAAGTGTCTAACAGTTGGTTTTTTTTTTTTTTTTTTTTTATAAGCATTTATGTCAATAATCACAAATACAATATATCTCAAATATATTAAGATGATTGGTATATAATTTGTTATGCATATTTATCAATAATTCATTTAATAATAACGTTCTCGCGTGCAACGTACTTTTCGCATGGCGTGTTTGCGTCAAAAAATAATTCTTAATCAAGTTTTGTCTATAGGTTTCGGAAACTCTGCATCAATTGCTGAATGAAATGAAAGCATTGTGTTGCTTCGAGTTTACTAAATAGCATAAAGAATGCTCTAAGGAAAGATACGTGCATTAACGTATTTCGTAAATAATTTGTATTTCGGAAGTGATCATTATTAAAGTGAGAATCTTGAATGAGAATTTCTTTAAAAGGAATCCGAGGGACCAATAATAACGCAATTATTCGAAAAATTGAAGATTAATAAATTCAAGGATCCTAGAAAATAAGCTTAAAAAGCTTAGTATCTAAAAGGTGCAAAAATTTGTAAATTTAAGAATACTAAAAGTAAAAAAGAGGAGGAAAAAAATGTTAGACAATCCAACGATGTATGTATTCGCCTAAGAGAGTTTCACAAATAGTAAGGAGAGTGATTTACACTTCTTTCTCTCTCTCTCTCTCTCTCTCTCTCTCTCTCTCTCTCTCTCTCTCTCTCTCTCTCTCTCTCTCTCTCTTTTTCTTTCTCTTTTTCTGAGATACACTCTGTAGATGATACGCGTAAACTAGATTATGTAGATTGTAATGAAGTGTACTTAAAGCTCTCAAAAGTGTCCTTAAGATGTTAAGCAATACTCGAAGGAGACAAATCCGAGCAAACAAACCCGTCCATTTTAGTGCCTAATTTTTCTTAAAGAGATATTTATAAGCCGTGCGATGTATACAATATAGTTAAAAAAAAAAATTAAAGGAGAAAACTAGACAACATTCCAAAAAACGTGCGAGTAAAACATAAGAAAGATCTCCGAGAATAATGTATAGATGTTCTTATATTTGCGAAAGAATAGGCGAATTATATAGAGGAAATGCAGGAATTTGTCCTGCGAATTCAGTTTTAATTTTCAAAATTCCAAAGGATTAAAATTTCGTATTTCTTTATTATATACATATATAGATATATATATTTTTTATTTTACTTGTACTATCCATTCATTTTTGCTATTTTCAAACTATTTTATTCTTTTTATTATTATTTATTACACACATACACACATATGTCATTTTTAATTTTAATTAAATTTTGTTTTCCTTTATAGTTCAATATTAATTAAATTTGTAATAATTTTTCTTTTAATTTAGCTTTAAGAAGATCTTTTCCTAAAAACGATATATATAATTTTTTTCATTTTTTGTAGCTTATTTCTAATACTCTTTATTTTTCATTCTTTTATTAAATTTTATTTTTTAATTCGATTTTATAATCTTTTTTCTTTTTTTTTTAATCATGTATAAGAAAATTTCTTTTAATTTGCCTATTTGCGTGAATTATATAAACTATGTCCTAATGTGGTTAAGCAACGACACGTATTCCGACTTATTGTGAAGAGATGACAATTTCATCGTCGAGCGTTTCCGAGTTTCGATACGAATAAGAGAAAAAAGAACTTCAACGCACGCATATCGTTGCGCCTGTTAATTTTGTACATAGAGTAGCTTATAAATCGAGAAAATTATTAAGGATTTTATCATATTTAGAATTTTTGTATGGCTATTAGTATTATTTAATGATAATGAATGGTACTTATTAATCGGTACGTAATTATATTATAAATATATTATACCACGACCAAAGTAGAGCGACGAGATGATTTTAAGTTATAAGAATTTATTATATAAAACGCGACACTTTTTTGTAAGCATATCTCATTCATCTTTTTAAAGCGTTTATTCAAGACTGAATTTTTAACATGAAATAAAAAGAAATGAAGCCTAAGTATATTCCAGAAAAGTAAATTTAATTTATTTATTTTAATTTTATTACTTTATTATGCTAAAACATATTTAAAAATTGCCCAAATATGTATAATTTAAGGCTTCTGGTACCTTGCCGACCATGTCGGAATCGTGACGTCAGAGGCGAGAAAACACACGTTAAAAATTGTTAGATGCCATTTCTAAATAAAAACATATTTGCATAAAATAACACTTAAGATCTCTTTAATACACTTCTAAAAAACGCCGAAAACTATCCTTTTCCCTTTATAATCAATCAACAGCTGTAAAATGTAATATTATGAGGCCCAGTCCGTCTGGTCTTTGCACATGCGCAGTCATTCCGCATGTCAAAGTCTGACATCTCGATCATTTTACGGTTGTTGATTGACTGTCAAGGGAAAAGAATAGTTTTCGGCGTTTTTTAGAAGTGTATTAAAGAGATCTTAAGTGTTATTTTATGCAAATATGTTTTTATTTAGAAATTGCATCTAAGAAATCTCAACGTGTTATTTCTCGCCTCTGACGTCACGATTCCAATATGGCCGCGGTGAGCACCCAGGAGCTTTTTTTTTCCTTTTTCATTTTTCTGTGTAAAGAGTTTTTCATTAATATAATTATTTCGCATAAATAATCCAGATTAGCTTACTCTTTTGGTAAAAGAGAGACGAGGGAATAAATATATAAATTCGAACGCGAGCATCTTAATCAATGTGATCATGACAAGTCGAAACGATAAGGATACTTCAATAAAGCATATTGTATAAGTAGGTATAACTACTCCGTGTGGATAATTGAATGTACAAAATCAATAAATACATATATAATTTAATAACAGCTCTATATTTATTACTTTGATAAAATACAGCTAAAATAATATATCGTAAAAGACGTCATGATTGATAAAACTTCTAAAAATTATGTACAATAGGAATTTTTAATTGACTAGTCCTATGCTTGATGTTATGTCAGAAATTAAGAATCTTTATAATTGCAGAAAATTCAAAAGTCAGCTTGTGCGTTTGCCGTTTACTTTACTTAGTTTATCGCGCGATATTTTGTCAAAAAATAAGAGTCCGGCAGCGCGTTCGATGCTCTCTGGTGGCACCTATTAAAATTGATTTATATTCTTGTAATTATTATATTCTCATAAATTCATTTCTTACATCTTATCTCATATATATATATATATATTCAAGATATTAATAGATAATACTAATAGATGCTACAGCTTATTTATTTAATTTTTTTATTACTCTAATTTTAATACTCCGATTATTTGTATTAACGATTTAATTATTTATCGCACGACACTCTTAAATACATACATATATGTATATACCTGGAAATTAGTGAGTGGTGTGTTATCGTCGATTGGCGCATTTGGCATCACGAAAGCTTCCATATCCAGTTTACCATCGTTTGTTTCACCAACAACCACCTTGTAAAAGTGAGTAGGTACCGCAACATGATTCGCGCCTATCACTTCGTAACGCACATATTTCTTTCCATCTGATTCTTTCCTATAAATGAAAAAAATAAAATAAATTTTTATTAAAATATTAATTTTTAAAATTAATATTTTAAGGAAAACAGGCTAAAATAGTAAAAAAATATTTGTTGTATAATAATATGTTCTATAACAAGTAAAAGCAAAATTTTAGAAATTGCAAGGAAATAGACGCACTTGGGAAGATACAACGGTCCTGTGCATACATAAACATCTTTATAGACCGTTGTCAATTTTCGAACGTGTTTCTCCAATCTATTCCAAGAATCTCTGTTGAAACCCATGCCAACTTGCGGTGCCATGTTGGAAAGAAAGAAGGTTTCTTCCATGTGTTTTTGCTCTATTCTATGATTTCCAGCTGCAGCCAAATGACCACGATCGTAACCACTTCCCTTGTAATCTATATTCTCTGATCTATCAGCATCTCATCAAGATGAAGATTCAATTAAATTACTAAATTAAATTAGTAAACTTGTTCTTTTGTGCAATTAATATATAAAAATTATTTTAAGTAATTGTGCTTTTATTTCTCTTGTTTACCTGAAGAAGGGATGTATACTCTTATCAGGCTTGAACTCGCACTTTGAACGATCCACTTCAGTCTTAGACTGTAGTCTCTCTTTAGTCAAGTGTTCAAACACCCAGTGAGCAACTTTATTTTTTCTGTCATACGACAACACAAAATCCTCATACGATCTGACATGATCCAATCCAGGAAAACCAAATTTCATAATCTGTCACAATGTCCGGTAGAATTTTTTACCATTACAATTTTTATCATGAGGCTTTACGTACTAATATTTCTCTAAATATGGCTATATTATTATATACCACTGTGACATGAAATTATTTATTATTGATATGTGTGCCAGTGTTGTAATTTATCTGTTCTTATATTACCCTTTTTATATATATTTACCCCCTTCCTGTGTCATTAAATTTATTATTATTATAAATTATCTACATAATTTGGATAATTTAATTATTAAATTATATATATGTATATGTGCATACATACTTGCGACACTCTCGTAGCGGTGGAGGACACTTTGGAACCCATCTCGCGGTTACTTTCAGCGGATGTCAAAGAAGTGGCCGCCGAAACAGTACCAAACAAAGGCAATCCTGGCATATTCCGAATCGACATCCTCGATAAAGTGCTCGTTTCATTGTCTTTCTCGTTCGAATATCGCCTCTGTTCGGAGAACTTGCCCAGATACCAGCCTCCTAGACCTACGCTGGTCAGGGCGGCCAGGTTAAACGTTACTTGCCTTATAACGTTCATGTTTTCCTTATAATTTTATCGTAAGTTGCACCTGCGACGAGCTCTTGACCAGAAAATGCAGAAAACGCACTCAAGATACATGATACATCCTTACATCCTTAACGCAAGGAGGTTAGAGTTACATGTGGCGACTGGTGACGCAAAGTCGAAATAAGCACTGATTTGTTGACATTTCATCGTTTACAAATATTGAAATTTTATTTTTAAATCTACTTGAAAAAGATATATCAGATATATTCTACTAAATTCGACAAAAAAGAGGTTTATCTTTATTGTCATTATGGATGATAAAATATAATTTAAATTTATGAGATTTATTTTTTGTGTACGTGTTATATTTATATCTATATATATATAACATATAAAATAAAATTAGTATACATTCAAATCTTGAGAGGAGTATAAAGCAACAAAAATGAAGGAGAGAAGGGAGTCCACACTTTTTAAATTTTAAATCATATACAAAGACTTCCTATTTATAGTTATTAAAATCTTGCAAAAGATTTTATTTATAATTCAAATTCCACTTAACTCAATTTTTTAAATAATTCTGTGCTGTGTGTGTTATTTATTATTTAATACTTTGATCACTTTAAAATAATCAACTTTTTCTATATAAGATCTCATTTATATATGTGTAACTAGTACACTTAAATTCATTTGAAAATTAGATTTAAATAAAGTTCATACACACAAGTATAATAATTAGAATTTGTCTACAGTATGTATGAGAGATTTGTGTTTAAATAAATAATACACACACACATACACATAATGTAACAATCAATATGTCTGCAATGGAATAAATATTGAAAGAAATTGTAATAAGCTTTGAAGCACTTTGTAACAGTTCTTTTTATAAAAATCTCTATAAATAAAATTAAATAAAAATTTAAGAAATAATATATTTTATAATTATATGTAATTCATATGATTTTTAGCAATATACTATAAATTGATGCGTATTAATTTTCATGAAAGAAAAATAATTATTCTCTTATCTTCCAGGTGAAAAAGTAGAATTGTTAACTGTTCGAGAAAATCAATTAAATTAAAAAAGAATTATTCTTTTTTTTCTTTTTAACAGAACATTACATTGTAGTTGTCTAGAAATTCTAATGTCATGTAATTACGCAGTTGTAATATTGAACAAATCGATTTCGATTTTGATCAATTCCGATTTGTATACGTATATAATACATGTGGAGATAATACTTCAATCGCTATTATTCTCGTCAGAGTCTTCCACCAAGATAGTATCATGACCAGGTAACATCCGAGGATCAAAAGTGTTTTGAAAACATTTCTGGAACACTAATCTGGCTCTTTTGGCCGCCTGACGTAACGGCGGCGGTGAACGCGGCACACTTTCTTGCATATTTATACACTCTCCTGTGCTTTGCTCCTGCAATTTGCAATCTTCCTCGTCGCTTGCCGACTTCCGTTTCGCAATGTTAGAAAACACCGAGTTCACCAATTTTCGCTGATCGTTCGGAATCTTCTTGCCAATTATCGAAGACGTTGCGCCGACAGGATTAAACGATAACAAACGACTCTGTTTTAGATTTCTCTCTTGAGCACTATTTATAGAATTATTTGTTTCCGCGGAAACAATGTTTATAGAAGTAGTCTGGTTGAGCGTCTGATTCTTGTCCGTCTGGTTTGTCTTTTTCTCTGATCTATTCTTAAATGTATTATTCATCACAAATTCGACAGAAACAGTGGACTTTTTAATTCGATTTGAAGATTTATTGACACGTCTGGAAATATTTCTCGAAGAAGTATTTTTTCTTCGAATAGGTTGCACCTGTCTGTTGACGGTCGACGAATCCGACTGACTATCACTATCCGGGCTTAAAGTTGATAATAACAAATTTGCTTCAAATCCTTGGTTCTTTAATGTAAGCAGCATTGGTCTGAAAAATGTTACATGCAAAATCAATAGAATTTATTTATTAAAATATAATTTAAATACATATGCACACACGCAAACACAAAGTTGTATTATTATTAACATATAAAATCAGCATTTATAAATTCTAAGACTATTAGAATATTTCTTTGGTAAAATTACTTAAAATATATCATATTGTATATAAGTATAGTTATATTTTAATATAAACATTTCCTTTTTTAATGTAATTAATTATTTATCTAAATAAAATATACTAAATAAAAAGAGGTTTACAATGTATATTATAATGCATACCTTCCTGCTGTCTCAAAATTTATATTGACTGGAACGCCTATGCTTTCGCTAAAGTTGAGTAATGCTCTGACTTCTTTCAAACAAAATGTGATGATTGTCTCATTGCCCACTATATAGCGATCAAATTCTCCAACACCAAAAGCCAATTGAGTGCGCGTAGTATTTACCATAACTATAAAAAAATCAAGTAACATTATTCAAGAGCAAAAATAAAATGTGAGAAAACAATCTTATTAAATTATTAAATAATAATTTAATAATTATTTCAGTATGTTTTTGTCAAAGTTGTATGCCAAATTGTTAAATGCATATTATTTGTTAAGATATAATCAAATGATAAGTAATAATTTATTAATATTTTATATTATCTTGTTTTTATTAATATTATGTTAAATTAGATTTTTACACATTTTTACATAGTGTGGTAGAAATTGTACACTTGATTTACCTGATGCATCATCTATATAATTCCTAAGCAACAGCTTGTGCAGCGTTATCTCAAGCGTTATTTCAATCAGGTTTTGTGGAAAATTTTGCAGAGCATCCACCAATGTTCGAGCTTGCGACGTCAGTTCGTTGGTCATACCAGCTTTAGAGTATGATGCCTATTTAATTCATATAACTTTATTAAAAAGTGATTAATTAGATAATACAATAATACAATATATTTAGACCGAGGATACATACAGCATTCTTTTTCAATATTGAACAGTTACATTTATCCAAATTTTTAGTATTTTAAATACTCAAAGAGATACTAATTTACTTGAATATATCAAATTACACTCTAGTTTTTAATGTTAGATGCATGAAATTACACGAGCTTTGTATGTCAAAAGTTAACGAGGAAAATATTTTCAATGTACTTGTAACTTTTCAGGATCCAGGATGGGTGACAAATGAGATTTGTTGACACCATTCTTATATTTCAAGATAAATATTAGGTTGCAGGAATCTACCTCTAAATGAATGTGACAATTCTCTACTTGTTTATCCAATGTGTGGGCAGATTTAAAGATAGTCATAGCACTCTGCAAATTACAGAATAAACATTAGATATTTAAATATATAATGCTGGAATAAAATAATAGATATTACTCTCATTGAAATTTTACACTTCTGTGCCTCTTCTTCTTCAAAATCCCCGAGTGTATAATAAGAGAAGAAATTTTTGTGAAATGTAATGTCAGAATATGCCGATTTTGCCATATTGACTGTGCAAAAAGATATAAATTCCTGTTGTGGATTCACATACATTTCATCCCCAATCTTTGCCAGCATATGTATCGCCTTTGCCAACACTATCGAGAAGTGTTCATTAACAATTAAACAATAGCATTATAAATTTATTTAGAAAAAATTCTGATATGCATGTAACATAAAATTTTCCACAAGATTTTATTTTATCTTAATTGTAAATTCTTGTATGATATTCATTATATATTGTAAATTCTTGTATGCTATTCATTATATATTGTAAATTCTTGTATATTTATTATATATATATATATTTGGAAACATATATTGCATAACCTAAAGTAAAAAAAGAAGAATAAAATACCCTTAACATTTCCTCCAGGTACGATGCATTTCATATTTATGTTTTTGTTATTCCAAGTAAAATTAGTATTCGTAAAAGATATTCGTAAAAAAAAACTTTTCTTTCCTTGTAATAACTTTCTGGGAAAAATTCGCTACATTCACACTTTTTCGCGCGGCCATAAACGCAAAAATTAGAAAATAACATTATAGGTCGGTGTCGATATTCATAGGCCGGTATTCATAGTCCGATCTTAAGCCGGGTCTACATTGGTCGTAGAATCGTAGATCGCAAGAAAATTGACCAACCACAGTCGATTATTTCAAAAATAATCAACTGTGGTTGGTCAATTTTCTTACGATCTACGATTCTACGACCAATGTAGACCCGGCTTTAGATGCGAATTAGAGACTTCGGTGGAAACTGAACCATTGATATCCATTGTACACTTTTGACGTTTGGTTGACGTTTCTGCCTCTTCTATGAATTATTATAATAATTATTGATATCGAAAAGATTATAAATATATCGAAATATATTAGTATATAGATTTGATTAAGGAAATCATGGTGAGTAATGCAAAACTAATTTGTAAATTTATTAAAAGTGAAAATTAATCGTTTTAATACTGTAACCTCAACCTCAACATAAAAGAAGTTTTATATGTATGCATATCTCGTACATTTAGGATATTAAAGGTGTTTCTTTAAAAAACAAGTTTGTACTATACATACACACACACACACACACATATATTATATATATACACATATGTACACATACACATTTTTGTAATCTTGTCCTTGTAATAAATTATTTCCTTTTATTTCTTTATTATTTAATCATTTGAGATAAAATCTTAACTGAGTATATAAATGCTAATTTCTCCTATAATTTTTGGAAATGTGTATATATTGAACGAAAAGTACTTCTTATAATTCATAAAGTCTTTTAAAATGACTTAATTTAAAAACAGATATTTACAGCAACGAGTTCTTTTTGTAGCTTGTGTTAGTATTGGGCGACTTGCACATTCCGCACAGATGTAGCAGTCTTCCAAGTAAATTCAAAAAATTGCTAGTACCTGGTAGAATACAACATATTTTATGCACTGGCAATCTTTGTACAAAGGAATCTTACGATTATCTCAAAACACTAGCCAGTGATGTACATGTAGTTAGAGGAGATTTTGATGAGGTATGCATTTATCCCAAAAGCATATATTTTTCTTTAATTACATAGAAATGTAAAAATATTAGAGAATATATATTACATATATATAATAAATATAATAATAAAATTTAATTAAATATACAGCCATAATAAAATGCTTGAATATAATCAAGCAAAATTATAAATATTGAAATTAATTATATATATTTAAAGTATGCAAAACATATTTATTAAGAATTAGCTTGATTAAAGAATTGCATCTTTAAAAATATAAATAAAACATGTGTAAGAAGATGCATTTTACTTATTACAGAATCTAAATTATCCAGAACAAAAAGTAGTCACTGTGGGCCAGTTCAGAATTGGGCTTTCTCATGGGCATCAAGTGGTGCCATGGGGTGATCCTGAATCTTTAGCACTGATACAAAGGCAATTGGACGTTGATATTCTGATATCTGGTCATACTCATAAATTTGAAGCATACGAACATGAAAATAAATTTTACATCAACCCTGGATCAGCTACCGGAGCTTATAATCCTTTAGACACGTAAGGCTGAGAAAAATTATAGAAGCAAGAATTCTATACAAAAGTATCTCTTAAAAACAAAAAGAAAACACCTGACTGTTACAAAATTATATATACATATATATATATATATATATATATATATATATAGCTATTGTAAAATTTTTTAAGTCTTACTTTTTAAATTTATAATTTGAAGATTCTTAAAAGAAAAAAATGAAAAGATCTTATTATGGAAATATAGTTTATGACAACAATTAATTTAATACAAGATCTTGTAAGAAAAATCTTTCAATTTTTATTTTCTTTTTTTCAGATCAGTCATACCATCATTTGTGTTGATGGACATTCAGAGTTCAACAGTGGTCACTTATGTGTATCAATTGGTTGGAGACGAAGTTAAAGTAGAGAGAATTGAATATAAAAAAAGTTAGAGCCAATGAAATTTTCAGTATACGTCACTCATTGCGATTATACTCGGAGAATTCAACAAAATTGCATACAAATATGTAACATTTGCAGAGTGCTTGCAATTCACCTCGGATTATTTAATTAATTAAATAACATTTAAGCATAATTACTGAATCATATGTTTGTTGTAAATAAAATTATATGGATTATATATTATGTAAAATGGATCCTTTCTTGAATTTAAAATGAATTACTAAATGGAATAATTCCAAAAACTGTCATTAATAATTGAAAGAAATTTCTTTCATATACAGTGTCAAAAAAATTTATGGTACAATCTTTGCATTCATAACATTCACTGAAACAAAAAGTCTGAAAAGTTTTGAACACTCTTTCTCTCTATTTCTCTAATTTATTTCATATAACTTTAACACTTTTAAAGAATTTATCTCTTGTAAAAAATTGACTATTATTTAATCACATTTTTGTAACAAATAAGAAACATCATTCCATAATAGAACATTCTTACAAGAAATATACATTCAAAACAAACATTCATAAAAATTTATTTATAAATTAAAAAAGATAAACGCTTGTGTATGTGTGTGTGTGTGTTCATTATCTTATTATTTTCTAGATTTTCTCAAAAGAGTAAATCCTTCGCCACTAAACGCTTTAAATTCATCTGAATCTTTCATCTGTAATAAAACAATATTAATCATATATTGGTACACAGACTAAATTATTATAAACTTAAATATCTCAATGTGTGTGTGTGTGTGTGTGTAAAAAAACTATGTATAACAAAAAATATGTAGAATTATTGTAATTCAAAATAATTACTATAAATTCAAGTAAAAAGTTTATATTTTGTTTTATAATTTAAAATATAATAGACTGTTGTAATTTAGATGATTAGAAAGCAAACTAAGTATGTAAATTATTCCAGTTTAGAATATAAATAAATTGATATATATATATATATATATATATATATATATATATAAACCAAAATTGTCGTTTTTATCATTTAAACTTTAATGCTTACCTCCTTATTATTCGTTGGCTTCATGTTGCGTAGAAATCGGAGAGTACCTATCTGATAATCGTAATCGGGTATTCCTCGAACATAAGCTGGTTTGGCAATCAAAGTTTCCTGCTTTGGTATGTCCTTGCGCTTCTTGCCGTCTAACCGGACGCCTTCACCCTTGAATGGCACGAAACCCGTCGGTGCTGGCATCAAATCAGCTAAATCCTCCATCTCGTTTTCTTCCTTTTTCATCTCCCTCTTTGGTTCTTTATAACCAACTGGTGGTGCAAACTCTACATTCATGTCACATTCAATGATACTGACTGCCGAGCCAGGTCTAGTCTCTAGAACACACATCTCATAAATCTTTTGATTATATTTGATAGCGACTAAGTCGCCTGTAGTCAGACAGGCAAAGCTGCGTAAACCATTCTCCAACACAGCCTTTGGGTTTGTAATATCTAGGAAGTCTTCCGACTGTGGCTGAAAGCGCGAGAATGTCGCAACTGGTAACGACACGCTCTCTACATTTAGCAACTCGCCTTCTTCCAGCAAAAGATTATGCATCATCTAAAAAAAATAGTAAATATTATTATATTATATATTATTTTAAATTTATTATGTTAAAGTTGCTATGTTATATATTTTTTACTGATATATTATAAAAAGCTACATAGATACTAGATAAGAATATTTTTTGCTTGCTCTTTAATGATAATGAAGACAAAAATTTTAATATTTTTATTGCAATGTAGTAAAAATTTTTATCATAGCTTCAAAATAAAACTTGTATTGCTTACTAACCCAGTAAGGTAAATAGACTTTGCCTTCATCAGCGATAAATTCCAACACACCGCAATGAGTGATTCTATTTGTTTTCTTATTAGTCAATTTGAACAGCATTGGATAAATAATATTGAGTCTGGTGAGTTGTTCAAGAGCGGACGGTGGCATAATTACTGAAAAATAAATGAATCAATGCAAAGTACCCTCTTTGTTTTCATATAACTGATACGCTCTACTAACTCTTGCCACCACGCTCAACATCCTGGCGATAGGTCCCGGGTAACATCGACACCGAAAAACATTTGTACTGAGTGTTGAAAGGCCGCGGAATCTCCGGAAACATGTTAAACCCGAATTGAAACTGAAAAGTCATTTTAGTATAAATCATTAACCTCAATCTGTTTGTTCAAAAAAACAAATTTTATAAAGATTTGTCTCATCTCCTTTATTTTTCTCCTCACATCTTTCTTACCATGTTTGTGCAATTGATTAATTTTCCTGGCAATCTGTTTTATGAAACTTTCGCTATGGGGGAATAATATAAATTAATTTATTTTGAGATATATAAAGACAAACATACAAGAGAATACAATTGTTTTTCTGACTATTGAGGATAAGGGTGCATTTTCAACCTGACGCTATGGCCACAGTATACTATGTAAGGGCGTTTTCCATTTGGTGACACAAGGGCCGGTATTCATAATCGGTTCTTATATTTAAGAATATCTTAAGGGCTAGTCTACAATAGAGTCGTAAGGTCGTAAACGTAAGAAATTGACCAATCACAGTTGAATTCGAGGAGAATAATCGACTGTGATTGGTCAATTTCTTACGTTTACGACCTTACGACTCTATTGTAGACTAGGCTTTACGTCCATGGATTGAAGGCTTCGGTGGAAACTAGACCGATGTAAACTAGGCCATTAGCTCGATCGCCGCTGATTGGTCAACGCTCCGTGTGTGGCGCAAGCGCAGGCGCAGGCGCAAACAATAGTCTGGCTCGAATGCGGTTATTCTCCGAGAGTTTTCCATGGCTTTGGATCGTTTTAGCAAGTAGTAACGCCAATGTAGTCTTCTCCATTTTCGCCCCTTCCTTATGTAGCGTTCCGTTAACGCGCGTTTTAACGTCAAATTCTGTTCGCTGTCGAACAAATCGTATCGTGTCCTCCGCAAATAAAAGAAAAAAAAGGCAGACACTCGTGAAAGAAAAGTGTGGACATCGCGTCACTCGTGTAGTGGCGTCGGTACAATACATAACGGTGAACATAAGTCTTTATTGTCATTTCTTACCTTTTCCTATTTTCAAGTAGTTCAGCGTCTATCATTTACCGACAAGATAAACGAGAATGGATGTTGAAGAGGGGGAGGCGAAAATGTGCAGGCTTTGCGGCCAGTATGAGAGAATTTATATCGATGTGTTTGGTGAGGAGGGCGTTAAACGATACCTGGGCCATAAAATCTACAGGAAAATCAACATCCTGGTAAGTTGCTAAATCTTGCACCATCGAACGGATTTTTTATATTTGTAAAGTTTTTTTCTCGTTTCTCTTTCGTCTATTTATCCTCTTGAAGGATTAGATAAAAATAGTTTAGTAGAGATTAGAAAAATAATGCGAGGGAGGAAAAGAGAGAATTAAATTTCTCCTTATACTCTTTTTGTTTTTTTTTTCTCTGCTCCATTTTTTCCCTCAAAACTTGAAGAATTCGTATGTTTATGCACAACGCATGCTTGGGTGTTATTATTTTATATCTTAATGTTGTATATTTCACGCCTGTTGATGTACAAAAAAGATATTTGTTTGCAATATCAAGGTTCTCTAACTGAGCAAGTTTTTATATCTCAATCATAATAAATTGCTATTTTGGAATTGCTTTCAGCTTCAATGCTCTACAAAATAATTACAAAGGAAAATATAATAACGCAACATGTACTCTACATATGTATATAAAGAGTAATATATATATATATATATATATATATATATATATATATATATAAAATACACACATATATGCACAGAGCTTTTTATATTTTGCAAATAATAAATTAAAAATTAAGCATTGAAACTTGTGTGATTTTTATAACTCGTTTAAATAATTTTGTAACTTGCTTTCGTTGTTATATACTTGTTGAGCTTTCTTCACACACATTCTCTGTTTCCTTTATTACGAAATAAAAAACCTTTCATCAATTAACAAATTGTTATCTTTGTTTACTGTGCTTTAATGAAATAAGTATATATTTGCAATATATTTAATGAGATATAGTATAGATAGCGCCTAAGTTTTAAGAGAAAATTGGGCAACGTTGTTATATCGAAAGCAATTGATTTAATTATTTTTTTGTTAGCGGTAATAATTTTGTTGGTCTATCGAAAATTTACTTTGCTCATTATCGCATAATTCCAATGTATTACTCGGATATATTACAATCTATAATAGATGTTATCTTTTATGCGAATTACTTTACTAATGAAATTTCTGTAAAAAATATCTTTAAGATTGTTCTTACTGTTGATCGAAAAATAATTGTGAGATTTTATATATATATATATATACACACACACACACAAAAATGTGTTTATTTTTAAATGTGCAAGTGTGCATAAATGTGCTACGATTTTTGTACAAATTATTTGTATATTTGTACAGATAATATTTGTGAATATTCTTCGGACAAAAATATATAGTGTACTTTATTTAAAATTGTAAGTAACAAACAATGTAACACTGTAACTGTTATAAATTATAAGTTTATCAATAAGTCCAGTCTTGATGTTATCATGGAGTTTAGTGGGTACTAGAATGTAAATATATGTCATAAATTGGTTACATCTATAGAGCAGAGCGGTAGTATTTGCATCTTCGAATGTGTGACTGATATTTTGTGAATTAAGAAACAGGAAGAGAGAAAAAAAGAGTAGTTTATTTAAAAATCACAACGGGATAATATATATATAAAAATATGTCGTCTTTTCTCAGACAATCATCTTTTAGTATTTAGATTGCTTCTGTTTATGAATCACAGATAGATGAGAGGGATCCTCTGCCCAAGGCGATCTGTGTTCAATGTCTGGGCAAGCTCGAATTCGTTTGTGACTTTCAAGAGGAGTGTCTACGCACCCAACAAGTGTTACACGATCAGTACAATCTACCGCCCTTAACAGAGTCTGTAAGTCTCTGTATTTATTTATATTTCATCTACCGCTCTATTGCTCTTTTACCATGCTCTTTTTTCTAGATCGTATATAATCAGTTTATCCTTCCATCTTATATCAATTTCTCTCTCAAATGATGTACAATATAATGAATATGAATACTAAGTGTTACAAAATAATGAAAGTATAATAGAAATATATATACATGAGTAAATAAAATATATTTTACAATTTATGAGCAACTGCTGAGTTTTTTGTATCTTTGTTGAAAAATATTAATAAAATATATTCTTTTGATGATTCTTTTGAACACAACTGGAAATTCTTCCGATTATTAAACTTACTTTATTCATTATTTCATTAAGAAACATCATTATAATAGACAGATAATATGATTTAATATAAAAAATCTTAATGAAAACATTATTGAAAACTCGGACAAGAATTTTTTGAAATTTTGCGATCGTTTTTAAATTTACTCGCGTTATAATCAGAATTATAGAGGCATATTCTGGTACCCACTCTTGTACGTTTTTAATTCGATCTCTCTCCAGGCGGAGGTAAAGAACGAAGAACCAACTTCCCCAGCGGGTACATCGTCGACGGACAATAACAACAGTATTGAAAAAAATCTTAATTCCACTAGAGGTAACCAAGCAGAGGAGGAGAGTCAGAGCCAGAGTGACATTAGGGACGTCAAGGACTCGGCGGAGCAAAAGAAGAGACCCACCGCTTCGTCGAAGACTTTGAGAAGTCTTCGCAGTCAGCAGCAGCAGCAGCAGCAACAAATTTCCAAATACAGCGATGAAACTAATATAGAGAAAAATGTACAGAATCAAAATATAACAGAAACGTCGCCAATTCGTTGGCTTCGAAGTAGACAAAGCGTGGACTCGTCATCGTTGTTCGCGGCGGACAACGAGAAAACTCCGACCGCGAATAGGCTGAAAAGTCACGATAATGTAGAAAATAACATCAACGCTCCTTCTTCAGTCAACAGTAATAGCAACAACGAGAATACGGATAAACAGAATCCGAAGCAGCAACAGCAGCAGCAACACTCGCAACCGCCAGATTCATCAGCGACGATTCAGCTGCCGACCTCGACATTGAATAAATTATTGACGACCGTTTCTAATTCACCCGACATCGAGGTCTCCGTAAAGGAGACGAGAAATCGGAATAACGATGCCGAGGATATCAGTTTTACCGTAGAGTTGTGTCAGAAGCAAAACGACGATGTCGCGACAGTGCGAGCACGAATCTTTCCCGATCAGAGCTATTGTCTCGTCGACACGGCGATCGTAAATCTACTACAGAATGACAACAGCGTCGAAATAAATGGCATTATCAATAGCATCCTCAGTGGCACGTCCGCAAAGAATGGCGGCGGTGCAGCGGCGAAGCTCAAAGATCTGGCGGAGCTGGAACAACAACCAGAGACGACGCAGCAGAATCCGGAGGAACTCTTCAAGATCGACGGCGAGGAGATTAAAGTGGACGACAACGTGGAGCATGTAGTGAACGGTACGCAGAACGGTTACGCGTGCAAGCTCTGCCGCAAGTTTTACGAGCGTCGAGACAAATGCACGGTGCATGTAAAAACGCATCTCGGTATCAAGCAGTATACATGCGTCGTCTGCAACGCCAAATTTGTTTGCAAATCCGACGTGATGAAGCATATCCGATGCTCGCACACCAATCCCAGACCTATACAATGTCCCAAGTGCCCGAAACGATTTAAATCCAAATTTTATCTAGCCGAGCACGACAATGTTCACAAAGGCGTGCGACCGTACAGTTGTACGGATTGCGGACAGAGCTATCACCACAAGGTTTCGTTGCAGATTCACATGAAGTCGCATCTACCCCCGCAGAATCTCGCATGCGAATACTGCGGTAAAGTCTTTCCGTTTCGCACGCGATTACTCGGCCATATCGCTAGTGTTCATATGAAAAAGCGACGAAACTTTCGCTGCCGCTTCTGTTACAATCTCTATTCCAACTTGTCGGTGTTGAACGAGCACATCAGAACCCGCCACGCAACCACCTACACGTGCGAGACATGCGGCAAGACTTTCAAAGTTGCTTGCAAGTATAAGGCGCACGTGCTGCAACACTCCAATCCCAAGCCGTTTGTGTGCAACATCTGCAACAATCGTTATGCGTCCAAGGCATTTCTCAACGAGCATCGATTAAAACACGAAGGTTTGCGCAAGCACGTGTGCCAGGAATGCGGCGCGAGTTTCGCGCAAGCGAGTCATCTAGCCGCTCATCGTCACGTTCACGGCGAGAAGACGCACACTTGTCCGGAATGTGGCAAAATGTTCAATCGCCGCGACAATATGAAGGTGCATCAGAAGCGACATTTCGAGGAGAAGAAGACTGCCGGCGGTGCGGCCGGCAAGCAAAAAGGCACGTCCAACGACGACGATTCCCGAACGCCGGCCGCGTCCACGACCGCATCGATTAATGAAAAATAGTGAATGAAAAATTTGCATCGAGGAGAAGAAGACGGAGGAATCGTCAAGCGATATTTCCCCGATAGACTGACTGAATCACAGAAATCGCGCGCAAGATCGAAGGAGAAAAATTTCGAGATTCAATACACGATGGAACATTGCTCAAGGGAGACGATTAGACGATACGTGTATATTTTTGGTGCTCCGACAAATTTTCGACGTCATTCCTGACGCTCCTACGCATAGCGACAAAATAGTGAAAAACGTTTTTTCTCTCGTCTATAAAATATTAATTGTATCTTCAATTATAATTTTTTGTTTTCTAGAAATTACATATACGATTCTCTTTCATTAACATTTACGAATAATCTTTTCTTATATAAATTTTTGCAGTTTTTTTTTTTTTTCATCTTTAATCGAGTCAAGTTTCGTGAATATTACGATATCTTTTCTATCTTTCTTCTATTCGGGTATTTATAGTAAATATCGATCTTATTTCAAAATGTGATGCATAGTTTGTAAAAGCATGCTTGATTTTTTAAAATACTTTTTTTTTCCGAGTACAGCGAGTACTCGCGAGAAAAGTTTACCCTATTTTGTAATATAGACAATACGTTTACCGTCTTACGGCCAAAAATATAATTACTCGAATAATTGCATAGTTTTACTAAACGTTTTAATGACTTATTGTTATATGCGTATGTGCGTGCGTGCGTGCATGTATGTATGTATGTATGTATGTATGTATGTATGTATGATGTGTGTGTGTGTGTGTGTGTTTGCACGTGAAATATATTAGGAATAGGGCTTCCAAAATCAATAATCCCACAACAAGGGCAGATATTTTCTATATATCTTTACACATATTGTGTTCATGGAGAAACACAAAATTGCGATAATTTGTGCGTTTCAATATCTTTTGGAGTCCATTTTACAACACAAATGTTAAAAATATATAAACATATAAATACAGACTAATGTTAGATAAAATTTACATATTTTTGGTAAAATGTATGCGTATGTGTACATAGTATATTTCTTTTTTTACAAACAACAACATTGATACAAAACTATACAAAAAAAAGTATGATGCAAGTGCCTTGATCCAAGCTTTGGATATAAAAAATAATATACAAACGAGCTGACTGCAATTTTTTAGAAATAAATGGCGACAAGACAAGAGAGATATTTCTAGATACGAGTTATTAAAGGAAGAAAGTTTTTATTGCGCGAATTGTATTACGAATCGTGCGTAAAAGATATTATGATTAGATATTTATATAATAAACTGTACTATTTTCCTTATATCCTTAGTTAAGTTGTAAGCAATACGCGCGATTTTATATATACGTGTATAATTATAGAAGGTGATACTCTTTCTACATCGACGAATGTTTATGTATTAATTATGCATAATTGTTAAGCGATTCAACAATCCTATATATGTATAATATATATACATATATGTAAGGTTATAAATTTCCATTATAAAAAACTTGTTTAACAATTTTCCACCGTTGCCTCAATAAAGGTACGATATTTTTGGGACATCTTGTTTCACTTTATTCTACTACTCTCAAGTTTACTAAAATGAAATGAACAACTTTAGTTTTACTACACATATAAGTGTTTTTAATTATATTTTGTTATTATCTTCAAGTATAATTAAATTTATAATCAAATTTTATCGTGAGCAATTAATTTATTGTATTTATACAAAATGTTCCATGAAAAACAATTCTAATTTATTTAAAGAAAAATTTATAGTATTTTGTAATTTTTTAAAATATTTTGTAATGTTTTATAGCTTTTAAAGAAATATAGGGGAAACTTCCGATTCTTTTAAAGCTCGGATATTTTGCATTTAATTTAAGGACTGGTAAATCTAAAAAATTATACCGAAAAGTATTTTATTATCTAATAATTATTGAGAATATAGCTTTGTATGTGGGTTTGTACGTGTATGTGTGTGTGTATTTTTTATCGTTTTTATTATTTATTATAATAAATATTTATATAGATAAAATGTTCTCTCTCTCCAAGATCTACCGCATTATAATTAAGTATAATTACTAAGTGATATAAATTTCTAACACTAGTTGATATAAATATATAATCACAATTTATACTTATAACCGCATTCAATTATGCACTATCATTATATAATTGCGAGTTTTATCGACATTTTGATATCTATTCTAATTTTGTAAAAAAATTAATAATTTTCATCGTTAGAGAGAGAGAGAGAGAGAGAGAGAGGGCGCGGGAGGGAGAGAAAGGGAGAGAGCTTAGACATTATTAATTTTTATTTTTTGTTCTTCGTTAAATGTGACAAATATCATGTGCCATGTTCCCCTAATACGAATTTTCTTAAATGATGCTATTATAAAATAGAGGATTAAAAATAATATAAGATTGACGTGAAGGTATAAAGGTATTATTATTATTATTATTATTATTATTGTTATTATTATTATTATTACAAATTTAGACTAATTAATATTGATAAAATTAATAATTTTGATGTTCTTTCTTCAATGGCTTGCAAGTTTATTTAAATTGATATAATATATCGATATAATAGAAAATAATATAATTTATTAATAATAATAATTTTATTATTAAAACTGTTTATTGAACTATTTCAGATCAAAGAAGACGATAGTATGCCGCAATAAATTTGTAGGCTTTGCCTCGAAAAGTTAAATTTTATGTGCGCGACAAAACGATGATTCTACGACACTGCTATATGAAATTCAGAAGAAACTTTGGTGTACTCTATTTGTAAGTATATTATTCACAACTTTTGTAAGATATTAGATTTCATATAATTGAATGATTAAAATAATGCCTATACAACTTTGTACTACCAAAAATCGGTATGTAAAAAATTCAAAAGTCGAAACATGCGTTTTAATATAGTATATACACAACGCGCGCGCGCACATGTTTACATAGCGCAGCAAAATATATTTTGATAAATTTTCAAAATAGGAAGCAGAAATTATATTTAGCGTTAAATTAAATACATTGTTAATATTACAGGCTCATAAAGAGGCCAAGCATAAATGCACAAAATGCCCTAAAAAGCGTATAAAAGTAAACATATCTTGAACTTGAGCATCTCCTGAAACACGAGGGCATCCGAAAATATAAATGCTCCGTTTGCGAAAAATTGTTCGCTCAGCAATCGCATCTGCGGCTGCTAATGAAGTGCATAATCCGCCCAGGTGAGATATTTTCATAATAAATATTAAATATAGGAAATATTAGAATGGATAAGAATTTTTCGAAAATATACACAATTATTATAATTAAAGTATTGATTAAAAGTTGTGTATGATTAAAATTAATTTTAATACGATTATGACAAAACGACATAGTGCGAGCACAAAATTAGAATTATGCACTTGAATTTGTTAATTAATCGCAACAGTCATAAACAAATATATTTCGTTTTTATTTTTATTTTATATAAAACCTTTTGAGAAAATACTAGAGTAATATTTATTGTTGCGTTACTATGCAAAATTATGTCAAAATATATGTCTACATTCATAAAAAATTTCTCGAGAAAAGACTGAAACGAAACATGATACTTTAATGATGACTCTTGGATTGGAATAAGCAGATTGACAATCAGTGTTCACTTTAACTAAAAAGCGCAAAAATATAAGTCCCATATACATCTAGTCATCTTTGTTGAGCGTCTTCTATCAAAAGTCTGTCTATTAAAACGCTTTTATTTTCGTTAGACATTTTCTACACATTATTGCAAGTTTTGCATTTATTACTTGCATTAGTAAAATACAATAATTTGATTAATTTAGTTTAAGCTTTATTTATTTGATCGATTTATTTTTTACTTATATTTTGCCTTAGTTTTTATACACATTGGTACAATAAATTTAAATTTTATACTATATAAATTGTGTTACACACACACACACACACACACACACACACACACACACACACACACAAAGTTAATAATGCAATAAAATAAATTTAATTTGCTTTTTGTATGCTCTTTCATCGGCCTATGTATTTCATACTTTGCGTTAAATATGCAGGAATTCGGATCGGGAAAGGGCCGGAGGCCAAAGGAGCCGGGAAAAGATTGCAATTTTCGCAACAAAATGAATAAAGCTATATTATGCGCTAAAAGTGTTTCTTTAATAATTATAATATTTCTAATTAGGATTGGAAAAGAGTCGGTACGCTCTCCTCTCAAAAAAGAAGAAAGTACAAGGCACACAGTAAAAATCGGAGAATTCGGTTGACCTGAATTTTTATTCGAGGTCACACACATTACCAGCAAATTTTACTATACAGCAGACTCTTTTTGACTCACTAGCTGGCCGTCAGAAAGTTGCTGTTATCTTAACACGTCGGTGAGTAAAAAACAATTATTATAGCCAGTGAAAATATTATATCGATATTTTCATTCTGTATAATTGAGTATCAATATTATTATCGCTTGTATATTGTAAGAAAAAAAATAGCGTTCCTTTACTTTATAGTCGGTCAATACGACGCACTGATTGATCGCGCACGAAAAACTTTTGTGTATTGATTTATCTTATCGCCAGATTTCCCAACGCGCTTCCGCGAAAATGTTAATAGTACTTAATTGAGAAACAATGAAGAGCCATAAAATCAACAATGCCAAAGAATAACACAGATCTCGCTGATGACGGAAAGCAAAGAAAGCTCATCGTGATCGGATCTCTCTTCGCGAGTTGACATATGTATATTCGACTCGGAGATTCTTGAAATTTTTCGCGCATATCGAATAATTATCAAGTTTTTTATTGATTTATCATTAATTGCAATTTTGTAAAATATTGTAGCTAAACGAAATAAAAGACGAAGATGGCTCAGCAGATTCCAAAATACGAGCTCTTGCCAGAGGCCAAAATTAAAGAAATGTTGGAGCATTTCCGAGGGGAGAGGACAGGATGGGTGTTGGTTGGGCCGAAAAAATATGTCTTCCCCTATCGATTTATAGAGCAAGGCATTGGATTTTACAATTTTAAAGCCAGAGAGAGCGACACGTTTGTTATGTCCTATCCAAGATCCGGTAAATATATGCAGAACTGATAATGAGTGTATTGAGTGTATTATAATTTATATTTATAGTAATTATAATTTGTTGCGAGTTATATAATTGCATGAGTATGCTTTGCTGATACATTTCTAATGTGGCAATATATTTTATATTCAAATATTAAAGGTCAAAAGAATAAAGAAGAAAAAAAGACATATTGTAAAGATATTCAACTTACAGACATCTTTTGATTAAAAAGTTCCGTCTTCTTATCTTCTAATTAACATTCCAATATTTTCCAATCGTCTTTTTATTGATTTTTCAATTTATCGTTACTATATAATATGTGTGCTCTTAAATGTCTTTTAATTAAATTTATTCTCTTTTTTTATCTTTTCAAATTAAATATTTTGCATTTTTATAAATAAAGATAAAAAGATGAAAAATTATTTGCTTTTTGTAGGCACTACGTTAACCCAGGAACTTACTTGGTTGTTAAAAAATGATTTGGATTTTCAGACAGCCCAAAAAAAACTATTATCTGACAGATTTCCCTTTCTCGAATTTAGTCTGTTTAATCATCCGCAAGTGACTAGTGAGTTTCTTGAAATGAATAAAGGCGATTCCACGAAACAACAGTTATGCCGAGAGATTGCAAAACCTGGCTATAAAATTGTCGCTGCGATTCCACCGGCGAATCGTCGATTTATAAAAACACATTTTGCATTCAGCATGTTGCCTGGACTTTTAGACATTGGTTGCAAGATCGTTTACGTGGCTCGAAACCCTAAAGACGTTTCTGTATCCTGGTATTGTCTTAACAGAGCAATAAAAACTCAAGGATTTATTGGCGACTTTTCAACATTCTGGAACTATTTTGAAAGCGAGCTTAGTAAGTAGAATAAAATTCGCGGAAAAAATCATGATCTCTATATCACAACATAAATATTCTAGTTATTTAAATTTTTTAAATTATAGTTATATAAGGGGAGATGTCAAATTCCCTTTTTTTTCTATTTGTAAAGATAGCTGTTTGCATTTTTTTATAATTATTTTTTGTGCATGTTAACTGTGTTAATTTACACAATTTTAAGAAATGTGTACAATTTTTGTGTTTACTCCTAAATAATTTTTATGTATTATATTTTTTTGGTTAATAATATACTCGTGAAAAAAATTATCGCAACACGTAATTAATATCAAAATTTAGCATAAATTCAAATAAGCGTATCTCCGCGAAAAATTGTCGTATTTCAAAAAATTGTTTTTTGTTTCAAAGGGTAAAGTCTCTACTTTAAGGAACTTTCGTTCGATTTTGATTTTATTCTCTCCCCCTTTCTCCATCCCTTTAAAAGAAGGGATGGGTTTTTTTTTCAAAAAATTGCATAGTTTGACGAACTCTACGGAGTGTACTAAATTTTTTTCGCAAATATCATCATAACTATCGTAAAATATGGACTTTTCTCTACAAATTTAAAAAAAAATTGAATACCGTACGATTTTTTTTCGCGAAGTTACGGCGTATCAAAGTTACCTATGCATTTTTGCCTATATATTCAATTACCGCCAACATTAGCATTATCCGATAGGCACTACGGGGAAATTGCTGGTCGGATTTTGCCCATCGTGTGTGTGTGTGTTGGGGCAGGGATATATGTGTTTGTATTTAAAATTGTATATTTCTGCCTCGTCTTCGGATGACCTCTTGCAAGCGTTCACGCATATTAATGCAGGCTCTAATTGTGGCTTGCAGAATTTCGAACCATATTCGATGTAGGGCTGCTTTTAATTGCTGAAAATTGGTTGGTAGTCTTTCAAAATCATGCAGCCATCTTCCCATAAAAGGTCATCCGAAGACGAAGCAGAAATACACAATTTTAAATACGAACATATATCCCTGCTCCAACACACACACACACACACACACACACACACACACACACACACACACACACACACACGATGGGCAAAATCCGACCAGCAACTTCCCCGTAGTGCCCATCGGATAATGCTAATGTTGGCGGTAATTGAATACATAGGCAAAAATGCATAGGTAACTTTGATACGCCGTAACTTCGCGAAAAAAAATCGTACGGTATTCAATTTTTTTTTAAATTTGTAGAGAAAAGTCCATATTTTACGATAGTTATGATGATATTTGCGAAAAAAATTTAATACACTCTGTAGAGTTCGTCAAACTATGCAATTTTTTGAAAAAAAAACCCATCCCTTCTTTTAAAGGGATGGAGAAAGGGGAAGAGAATAAAATCAAAATCGAACGAAAGTTCCTTAAAGTAGAGACTTTACCCTTTGAAACAAAAAACAATTTTTTGAAATACGACAATTTTTCGCGGAGATACGCTTATTTGAATTTATGCTAAATTTTGATATTAATTACGTGTTGCGATAATTTTTTTGACGAGTGTATAATAATAATAATACTTTATATTTAACAGTTCAAGTTAAACGAAAAGAAAGTTACTCGAATATTTGAACTTTTACTCCAATATCTTTGAAAAAAATAATTAATTGATAATAGTTATTTGATGAAAAACGAATATATAAAATATATAAAGAAATATGGAATTACAAGGGGGAAAGTTTTAGGATCATATATATTTCGAGATATTAGGCAAATGAGTGAGATGAGTTAAGAATCACGAATGTATATATAAATATAAATTTCTCTATTTTCACACGCATGTATTTTACTGTATCTGATAACAAAAAAAATTGCCTCATTATTTGTTGTTTAGTTAAATAATTTTCTGTCAATGAATGTGGTGAGAATTTTTAATGTAATTTTTAATTTGTTTTTTTAGCGCCGTGGAGCCCATACTGGACGCATTTGAAAGAAGCCTGGAATTTGAAAAATCATCCTAATGTCTTGTTTTTATTTTACGAGGAAATGACGAATGTAAGCATATTTTAACTTTTTTTTAATATATACATTAAACATGCGTTTTACATATATTCTGAATCTATATTTAATATATATTATTAACTATTTACTTAAAATTTAATCTCCAACTCTTTTATACACACACATATATATATATATATATATATATATATATATATATAAGTTCAATACATAATTTATTACATTAGTTTATTTAATAAATTATTTATTGAACTTACACACACACACACACACACACACACACACATACATACATACAAGTTCAATAAATAATTTATTATACTATTTATTGACTGATTCCTCCCTTTCCTCCCGTTTCTCTGACTTTTATGCGATGCATCTACCAATCTAAAATAAAAATTGTGTTAAATATTTTCTAGGATTTTTCAAAAGCAATCAAAAAAGTAGCCAAATTCTTGGGCAAAACATACAGTAACGAGGAAATAGACAAAGTTGCAAACTTTTTATGCATCGAAAATTTTAGAAAAAATAATATGGTTAACATGTCTGAATTGAGAGCTTGTGGCATCATCGAAGAGGGCAATTTTGTGCGAAAGGGTGGCATTGGTGGATGGAAAGATGTGTTTACGAAAGAACTTAATGCCAGAGCAGATATGTGGATCCAAAAGAATCTCAAAGATACCGATCTGCGTTTCCCCATTTTTCAATAATTGAAGAATTAAACATTTAATAAATTGAAGAGATGTTGAGTGAAGTTTTATTGTTTAATAAATGCATGTATTTTTTTACGATTTATCAAAAGACTATTTTACTCAAAAAACTTTAATTAACTTATATTTTATTGACGAGTCTTTATAAATTTCATTATTTTATTACATGTATATATTTGCAAATTTGACGTATTTTTTACTTTGTTTTCATATATTTACAGATGAGTTTATTTTAAAATGTACATATATATGGAAAATATATGAGACACCTTTTTTTATTATAATTGTATAAAATATTTATTCTTCATAAGTCGCGCACATGTATAATTTAAAATAATTGAAGACAGATTTTATTTGATATGATCGCGCGTATCATTCAAATTACAAGTGAGAACCGCACATATTGAAAAATACGCGATGATGCAATTATTTTGAATCTTATGTCTAAAACGAGGAATTTAGGAATTTTTCAAATAGTAAAATTTTATTTATTCACGCGCGCGCGTGTGTTTGAAAAGAAAAACATGTGTCACAAATTTATAACTTACAAAGGTTTACTTTAGATACATGGATTTCGAAATAGATCCTTATACTACTTGCGCATTTATACTTTTTTTTTATCTCAATATACAATAGAGTCTCGTTAATGTTAGAGTCCTATGAGACGAGAAAAGCGGAAAATTTCTGGGAAAGAAAAATTCAATAATATATCCTAGCTACAAATCTTGGCGCAAAGTTGTGTACTTGCGCGCACGGAACTGTCGTCCCAGATGTGCAGGTTAGAGTATTTGCACTACGAGCAATCAAGATGCAGATCCGCAGATCTGCAGATGCAGATGCGTACACAAACATTCAGCGGATCAATTGTGTAGCAAAATTAAGGAGACTCTAGCATATAAAAGAAATTCAACAAGTCGAGTCATTAAATCAAGATTGATTCAGTTCCAGTTAGATACACTCAGAGTAATCTAATCTAGTATTAAATAATATGTATATTTCTAGTTTTTTATGACAATCCATAGAGCTTCAAAGTTCTGTCCATGCTAGTGGATGCAATGTACTGCGCGTGTTTTCCGAAACGAACGCCAGTGGCCGCCGCCGTGTGGTCGTTCAGAACTTTCAATTCCTGCCACTGCTTACAGAGATATACCCTAAAAATAATAATATACGTGTGATATGTAAGCTAGTTCAAATTAACTCGTATTATATTATATAAATGGTAATATCTCATTGCAAATTCAATCTATTATTAAAATATTCTTCAAAAAAATAAGACACATTCAATATTCATTATTAGTTAATATATGTAATTAATTCTCTCAATCATTATTATTATCATTGTAGAATAATTAGTAACATTGTCAAAAATTAAAAAATTTACCTCACGTCCGTTCCTGCTACAGCTAGATAAGTTCCGCTTTGATCGAAGCAAATGTCCTTCACTTCGTAAGATTCCTCCAACTGCAGCGTTTTAAAGTTCTTTAGTTTGCGCAAATCCCAAAGTTTGACGCACGAATCCTCCGCGGCGGTCGCCAAGTAATATCCGTTCTCGGAGAAACTAATCGCTGTGATCGGGCCGGTGTGACCCGGGAAATTTGCAACGTTAGATTGTTCTTTTAAATCCCAGATCTTGACCTGAGAATCTGCCGTACCAGTACCGAAAATTAGACCATCGGGATGAAACTGTGCCGTGGTCAACGGTTGTCCCGCTTGTCCTGCCACCTTTAAACAATTTAAGCATATCCTTTTTATATCGAGATGCATGTTTTAATTTATTTCTAGTTATGAAATTACGAAACGCTTTCTTTTTCTCTTTTTTTTTTCTTTTTTTCCGGATTTAGAGCAACCTTGCGTATAATTATATTGTACAAAGATTGTTTAAAATGTACTTTAGTCAATAATCTGCCGGTGCGTATGTCCGAGAAGGCCCAATGCTGGTCTAAAGACGAGCTTAACAGATAATCGCCAGTTGGATGTAGAGATAATCCAGTTACTGGAGCATCGTGAGCCTTCAATAACAAGGTTGTCTGACTGGTGCCAACATTCCACACGCGAATCGTAGTATCAGGTGACGCGGTCATTACTATATCTTCTTCTGGATGATAAATAACTCGTGTAACCTGTAAGTTTAATGAAAAGAAATTAATATACGTTTGAAGAAACAACGTTTGAAGTGAGATTACGTACCTTCTTTGTGTGACCTTTGAGAATTGCCACTACTTGTTCAGTATCCTTGTTGAAAACGGTAGCATTCTTGTCAGCACCACCTGTTAGAATCTTGCTAGTATCTGCACTATGAATATCAAGCGCCAAGATTCCAGGTACACTGGCAGAATGCAATCCCTGCAAATAATTATATAATATTCAATTATTAATAAAATTCTGCATGTACTTTTATTTCTATAATACCTATATTCTATAAAAATTCTTAGAATCTTGAAAGTATTATTAAGTACTATTATTAAAGCTGTGTTTATTAATGTATTTATAACATAATATTTAATATTGCCAAGTAGGTATGACAAATATGGATTGCCACTATCCTTTTTACATGAATGTAACATGTGAAAAACATGTACAATGTTTAAATATAAAGACTAGAACTATAAGAGAATTATTGACAAGGCATCAAAAATGAATTAGTCTGTCAGTCGTATCATGATCAATAAAGTGCTAATAAATAAATATTTGTGTGTCAGCCATTTATGTAGCAGTCGTGTTAATAATGAGATAATAACTGGGATAATAAATTTTTAAAGATACATTAAAAAAAGGTTCTTACAGGATGCGACGCGAGGGTCTGGAATGATCGGATACTATCCTGGGGCATCAAATCCTCTGGCACTGAGCGTCCACGTCGCTTTCGCTCCTGAGTGAGAACGGTCGCTCGCTCTTGCAGTTTCTGAATTACGTCTTCGGTGATGCCAGCTTGTTCCATTGGTTGGGCTGCTGTACCACCAGCTTCAACTGCCACAGCCTAAAAAAAAAAAATATATATATATATGTATAATTTACAACTAATTAAAAATTAATTAATCAAAAAATGCGAACGTTTGCAATTATTAATATATAAAAAGGCAGATATATAACTTTTTTTACGTTTTTTTGACATTTAAAATATAATATTTGTAGTTGTGTGTGTGTGTGTGTGTGTGTGCACGCGCGCGCGTTTGTATGTGTACTATAATATGTAATATAACGACATAAATATTTGCTAATGAAGATTATTAATATTTATAATTTAAGAAATATTTTTAGTTTATACTAAAGAATAATATCTGATAACATACAGGTTGTGGGATTGTAGCAGCCTGAACAATTCCAGCCTGCGGCTTGAGAGTGGCTAGGGCTTCTCTAGCAGCGGTGACTTCCTTTGTCAATCTAGCAATAACACGACAAGCTGCATCATGCTGATATAAGGCATGAGATAATTCCTGTCTCGCAGTCTGAAGTTGTTGTCGCAATGTAAATGAATGTAACATAACAGCATCCCATTCATCTTGCAGGTTTTTTAATATTGCTGGAATGGAAGTTGCGCTAGGTGGTTTAGGTTTGACAATTGGAGTTGCTGCAACAAACAGTAGATTTTGATAATTAGATATATAAAAGATTATTATAAACATTTAACATTAAATAATTTAAAAGTACTTTTAATATCAATAAGCTGTTCGATATTAAGTTCTTTGCCATTGATGGGATCTACTCCATTCTCGGTCACATATTTTTCCACAAGACGTCTCTCGAATATCGATCCAGAGACAGGCGATACTACTGGGTGCTCTGGCACCTCATTAGAAACTGTAAATTAAATGAATAATTTATAATAGTGTTAAACAAAAATTACTACGTTATAATTTTTGATATGTTAATTATAAGTCTCTTCCCTGAATATTAAAATAAAAATTATAAAATATAAACATGTACATTTTCATTATATATATTAATATAATTATTAATGCTAATAAAATAATATCTACAACATGATAAATTTAATTATGCTTTGTAAAATTGTTTTCTTTATAGCAAACCATTTATTATACTTTAACATTCTCATTATGTTTTCTCATTTTTATTCTATTAGTATACGCAGAAATAAAGTATTTTTAGGTTATGTTTGTCGGTACGAAATTGCGATATTTTTTAACAATAAATTTAATTTTATTGTTAATCATTAACAAGTAAACTTAAACATCATGCAAAAGAATGAAAGATAAGTTAGCTTGATTGCAAATTATCTTGCATGCTCACAAACACTCACTAGCACAAGACAGCGCCATTTTCTTCGTTACGAATGTAGCCGGTAGCCGGTATTATATATATTTGTATGATTTGTATATATGTGGTTAGGGGTTAGGCCCTACGCACAATAGAGAAAATATTAGGAATAAATATTAAATATTAGGAATAAGAATTATTTTAAAATAATAAAATCGTAAAAAACTTTGATATACAAATACAAATTCAAGTATAAAGGGCTTTTATTAGCTTATTAGGCCTTATTAGTCTTTTATATCCGAATTTGTATTTTTATATTAAAGTCTTCGATTTTATGATTTTAAAATAATTCTTATTCCTAATATTTAATATTTATTCCTAATATTTTCTCTATTGTGCGCAGGGCCTTAAGCCCCTCGCACAATGCCAGGCAATAGGCAATAATAGGAACAGGAAATAGAAAATATCCACCAATAAAAGCAGGGATTAATATCTATTCTCCCTGCTCTTATTGGTGGATATTTTCTATTCCTGTTCCTATTATTATTGCCTGTTGTCTGGCATTGTGCGAGGGGCTTTAGGGCCGGTATTCATAGTCGGTTCTTATATTTAAGACTGTCTTCTTAAGATGTGATTAACCAATCACAGAACCGTATTTGCATCTTAAGACATTACTTAAGGCCCTTGCACAATGCTAGGCGATAGCGATAGGAATAGCGATAGCGATAGAATAGCATCTATTCTCTGTTCCTATTGGTGGAATAAAAAATATTCACCAATAGGAATAGAGAAAAGGTACTATTCTATCGCTATCGCTATTCCTATCGCTATCGCCTAGCATTGTGCAAGGGGGTTTAGACGGTCTTGAAATAAGAACGGACTATGAATACCGGCCTAGGATGCGATCCCAAGGAGCGGAATTAGCGTAACGCGCCGAACGAGAACGAGAACGCAACCAATCGCACTTTTCATTATATGGTTCCAATAATGCTCGCGATTGGTTGCGATTTAAGATTCCGTTCTACGGAATCGTTCCCTAATTGCTATTTGCTTTACCCATTCTACTATTTGCTATCGCAAGAATATTCAACGAAGAAAAATACGAGACGGCTTCTGCCTTCTGCTCCGCTTCCTGTTTCCTGCTTTGAAATTGAAATTTGATAAACAACATGGCGTCTACTGTAACTGTTAGCTATTTTTTCCTACTCGTGCTAACATTCGCAATTTTCTCTGTTTTTCTCGCGAATGCCAGGAGTAGTTATTACGCGTTCGCAAGAGTCGAGGTAAATTTGAGATATTTGATGTTTATGTTAGATCGATTGTGTGATAAATGACATATATATTTATTAATACGCACTCTGCATTTATATGAGCGCATTTTTTGCGTTATAATTATATATTTTCTATAGATCGATGCATTATAATGTTAGTATTATTTGTTGTTCATTTTTCAGAGTTGTAGTGGCTGTTCACTCAACCGACTGCCGGACGTCAGACAATTTATCAATGAAGATTTGCCAAAGTAGTATCCTTTATAATACTACTATTACATCATAGCATAATTATGATTTTTATCACACTATATATATAATTAATAATATATATTGCAGATTTTTAACACCTAATAACTTTCTAATTTTCATTAAAAATTAGTTAAGTTGTCTTTTGATGTAAAAGATTACCTAACTGAAAATTAGCATATAAAAGAAAAGATAGCGAGCAAAAGACATGTGTGTTTACAAAATTTCTGTTAAATTAAATTATTTTACTTTTTTATATTGCAATGGAGGAAATTTTAGAAATGATCCTTAATATATACAGCAACAATGTGGAATTCAGACATGTGCAAGGTGCAATACCAGAGCTTGTACTGTTCAACGATTATGAAGAGGTTTAGCAATAAAAATAACATTAACTTAATATAATTAAACATAATTTAGTTATCAATTAATCTCTGAAAATATTGCAGGAAGTGGAGCGATTGGTGTTGTCTAGATTGACACGGGAAGAATGTAACGAGCTATTGGTCTCTAAAGGTTTTGTTAAAAAATCCAAAGACAATAAGGATGAGATGTAAATCTTCAAATATACGTATACTTATTGTAAGAAACGTTAGCCTAGTCACAAATAACTCTAGAAAAAGAAATTATTGTTATTTTTAATTTCAAAGCTTGTGAAATTTTTGTTTATAACTTACGTCTGTGTTACTTTATTTTACATTTAATAATTTTTAGAATATTTTTTTCGAGGGAAATACACAGAGATATTTAAAATGTGAAAAAGTCATTTTGATAATATTAAGAATAATATCGTACAAAAAGTAACAAATAATATTAGAATCTTTTGACAAATTATTTCCTTCCTTCAATTGCTATCTCCTTAGTGTACATTAATGAAGTAAGAAACGGAGAAAAAAGAATGTTAACTTTTGCTAGATGGTTGCAATCTGATAATTATACTACATTCAGGAAATAACATTTGTATATTACAGCATATTTTGTAAGCTTTTTTATTTACACTATATTTTTTATTTCTAGTAATTCTTTAAACTTTTATAAAGCTTATTATATCCCAAAGAAATTGAAATTATTATTATTATTTTTTTTTCCGAGTAATGCAATAGTAAGCATCTTTCACTAGCCTTCAACATGTGTGTATGTGTTAGGTTATTTACAAAATCAGCCTTTTTACAATGCATCGAATCTTTGGCATTGTTATATTACAGCCAGATTTTTGCAGAGACTGAATTTACAAAGAATCAGACACGTGTATAGCTCTATGTGTGTGCATGTATCTATATCCGTCTTTTAGATTTTGTTATTTAATTTCTCTACATACAATATATATATTGGAAAGATTAAATAACAATTTAAAAAGTTGATTCTCTAAAAAATCTTAATTACCTAAAGAATTATCTTAATTAAATTTCAATTATAAACTTTAGAATAATATTGTTATACAATTATGTATTATTGTAATACATTAAAGAAAAAAATTCCAAATTGTTAATAATAAACAAAATATGTACTTTTTAATACACCTTGCAATTAAAACACAATCAATCTTTATTTATCATTAATACACATACACACACACACACATACACATATGGTAATGGTAAATAAAATTATATATATATATAATTTCATATTATATATTTTTCGATTTTTTAATATTTAATAATTATATATATTTTATTCTCTCTTTTTCATTTCATATAATTTTATTTACAAAAACTAAAATTTATAATTGATCTAAATGTAAATGTATAAATGAATGATAATTGTAAATTCTCTCCTTTTATTTATCGATAATTAAAAATATGAAAGCATGGATGTAAGGTCCATGTATGAAAGAGACTGTGCAAAAACACATTTCTGTTAAAGGATTTCTCTTGTAGAATATGGTTATTTCAAACAAATATAATTCAATAATTTGCGATTCCAAGGTACCTATGAATATTGTGCAGACTTTTAACAGAAAGCAAAAATTTGAAATGAAAGCGTAAGAATCATTAAATGAAAGAACGAACAAACAATAATTAGTTCAACAATTTGTTGATGCGAGAATCCAGTTTTTATATAATGTTATATTACAATATACATATATTATTTTAACGCGTATCTTAACTCTAGATTCTAGATTATATGTATATATACACATTCTGTTCAAATCCACAGTTCCACGCAAAAGCGCGCCATAAAATTTCAACGATGTACATTAATTATTTCTTTTCTATATCCTCGCTTAAGTTATACATTGTATATGCTTTAAATATATTGGATAGCGATTTACGCGCACCTTTCTCTCTTTATATAGAAATAATATATTTATATATAATATATACATGTACGAATAGAATAAAACAAGAGTGACATTGAAATACCAGAGCTATTAAAATGGGGAGAGAAATTATTTCATATTTAGAAATACGCAAATGCCGACGAAATTTTGTAAAAAGTTTGCATGGACAAGCTGCTCATATGGACATATTTTTTTCTTCTTTTCTAGAAAGAAAATGGGGAGAAACAAATTTTAATTGGATGGTTTTTAAAAATATATATAAACTAGTTTTTTTTTTTTTTCGAAAAGTGCAGATAGAAACACCGTAACGTTACGATTATTATGGAAAACGATTTCATAAATAAGACAAATTATTACAAGTTATAGATCGATATCTTCAAATTTAGAAGCAATGTTATGCCATCAGCAGCCAGCAGATGAATATTACTGCTAACCATAAAAATACTTTAGACAAAAACTGCTCTTCCTCATATTGCGGCGTACCCCTGGGAGCTGCAAATAAATAATTTTAAATTGCCTCTAACATTACTTCATTAATTCTTACTAAAAAGTCTCACTTTAATTATTATCGAAATATTAGATCACAAAATTATTTTTCATTTATTAATTTAAATAACAATTTTTGAATTAATTTTACAAAAAAAATTATGGGAAAAATTTATACAATAAATTTGTATTACACACACGTACATACATATATGTATAAATGTACAAAAATTAATAAGAAATTAAATATTACACAAATTGAAACTAAAAATAAAATTGCAATTTATTTTATGTATGCAGTTATGCATATATTATGCATGCCTATCCATTGTGCATTATTGCATTGTCGTAATTTTATATTATGTAACTTGTGGCAAATATTACCCGCGCTTGGTCGTGCTTCTCCAAAGTTAAAAGTTGACGTGAAAAAAGCAAACGGAAAAGTGCCGATGCCGAAAGACATGTAGGAACCATCGCCGAAACCGAAGCCGGAGAAACCGACATTGGCCTCCGGCTCTGATCTTTGACCGGCTGGACGTGGTGGTACGTTGTTCCTGAAATAATCCGCGTGTTTTACTAATTAAATCTAAATTATATTATTTAACTTGACATCTCTAATTTTCCTATTATACAGGGTTATTTCAAATGATTTATCTGATTTCAAATGACTAGATTTTTGAAGCTTACAAATACATGGCGATTAGAGTGATGCTGATTAACTAGAAACTGTTCAAGTTTGATTTCTCGCCGTCAAAGTGCTCGATGTAATTTTCCTCAACTACACGAACAACATTGAGACGATAATCAAATTCTTCGCTCTAGCATATCTCTGTTGTCACCGACTCCACACAGCTGTAACAATGCGATTTTTGAAGATTGTGATACATACACAGTATCACACAGTACATGTACAATAACAGTAGCATGTACATAGCCACCCTTAACCCAATCCTGCTCTCAACAGAAAAAGTCGCACGACGTCAGATCCAGTGTTGTAACTTAGGGGACCTAGCTGTGTAGAGCACATTGTAAGATATAACTTTTTCTTTTGAGGATGCTTTAAGAAAGATGTGTATACATTGGCCACAAATTTGGATGAGCTCGAAAATCGCATTGTTACAGTTGTGAAGTCAGTGACAAAGAAATATGGGAGGAATTTGACTATTATTTTATTGCTCACATAACTAGAGAAAGTTAATATATGTATCACTATATATCACTATGTACTTGTAAACTTCAAAAATATAATCATTTGAAATCGAATGAATCATTTTGAATAACCCTATATATATATATATATTTTTAAAATGAAAAAAAATGGTACAAGATAATTTTTATATATTACTAATTGTAAGTATAATTAATATAATTTAATACTGAAATAACTAAAACTATAATAACTGATTTCTAATTTTAACAAATGGAATAAATTCTACCTCGGATCTTCATGTTTTGTGGCACCACGTCCGTATAATGGAATGACTTTGTCTTTACTTATGGCGGCTTTGCATACCGGGCAGACTTGCCTGGTGGGTCTAGTTTCCAACCATTGATGTAGACACGGCCAACTGCAAAAATTTGTTATCACTTGTATTAGTCAGATTATCATCATAGGTAACGTTTCGTTTTCCCGTGTATCGTGTTATTGGATGAATAATTACCAAAAGAGATGACCGCACATACTGACTACTGCATCTTTTGCAGTGTCCAAACAAATATTGCACTCGAACATCCTGTCATCCTTCTCTTTCTCTTCCGCGGAGCCCGCGGATCCTGACGATTTAGACGGGCCTGCTTGTTCCCTTGTTCTGCTCATTCTTCAAGTTTCCTGTAATCACACATGTTTTTTATTTCACAAATATCCTCATAATTATAGAAAAATGACAGAATAATCGTTTGATGTGTTAAATATTTATTTACATATATAATTTAAAAATAATTTACATAATTGTAACTTGTTACAAAAGAAATTTATATAGCTTGCATAATTCCTCTAGTTACACAGTTTGGAATTTATAATTTATGAAATGTACATATAACTTGCAAAAATGTGCGATACTAATGTGTCGACTAATATATGTAAAAAAAGTTATATATTGCTCTATATTGCTATAACTTTAAATTTGATTAAAATAATATGCAAATTATATACAATTTAAGTGTATTTATAATGCATGTGATAAAAATGCAAAGATTATTTTTCGCAAAATCACCAATTATTATGCAACCTTCAATTCCATTTGTTTGTACGCAAATATTTGATGCTAGAGGTACATAGAATAGATAATGTACATGTAATATGTTGCTAATGATACCAGAACGTGTAATACGTGTCGATAAGAAAAAAAATTATCGAGAGGAGAATGTTTCTCGGGTAGTATTTTCTCGGCGTTGATGAGACACAATATCAATGTATGAAAAAATTTAGATTACACTAATATACTGATATACATAACAAAATTGAAGCAGAATTATATCCAGTAGGCTTAGACCTAGTTAACCTTCCGATTTTATATTTCCGAGATAATATCAGGATAAAAGTATCGACCCAGTATCCAGTAAACACTTCTAGGCGTGAGGTGTGAGGCGTGACACATGACACATGCAGTCATGCATAAAATATCATTCGATGTTAAAAAAATTCAAGTCATTCATCATATTTCATTAAACATGTGATTAGATGATAAAATTAATAATATATAATCGGCATGTACAAACATTTATTTTGTACAATCTTTCTAGCTTTTGAAAAATGACTAAATATTAATTTCATGATATCGAATTAATTTGATGTGCGATGATCGGGACGATCCTTAAAAGAATTAATGAACGCTCCTATCGTACTGAACTTGTCAAAGATCGAAAATAAATAAATGTTACGACACACAACCCACACACGCATCACACGCATCTTACCACGTCATCTTGTTTGTAACACTCACTAAGCGCATGATTACATTTATGCATTATTACATTTAACATTTTTATCGACAATAATTTAGTCATTGCCCTATTTTCTATATTTTTTCTAAGTATTATTTACTATCATTTTTATTTCAACAATAAATCTACCGAAAAATAATCATGACAATTCCTTTCTTCTTATCTATATAACCTCACTACGTCATATTATTGCGCGCATATATACACTTGTCCAATTTTCATAGATGTACGCCAATTCACTCGTTAGCCTGTTTCACCTGTTTTATCAATCTCTTAAACTCTTTCTAATCTCTAAATTACCTGTTTCAGTAGTTTTGTAATTTGTTAGATATCTAAATATTAACGCACACATCACACACACACCTGTACAACATATCATATACACTCCCAAAATATAACTATCTTTGTCTCTCTTTGCATATAATACTACGTTATTCTTATCACACGTATTTCATATCTACTCGATTCTACGCTTACATATTATCCAATCTTTAATTTCCTCCAACACATATATATATATATTATTCAAATCTCTCTCTCCTTCTCTATCTCTCTCTCTCTCATCATGCGCGCGCGCAACACGCACACAGACACTTTTTCACTTTCACTTCACTTTTTTAACTAATACTTTATATTCTAACTCTAACTGATTATATTTCTCTAAACTTTTTATATATTTTATCCCACGATATTATGTATATAATTGTTTTTTCTCTTTCCCTTCTAATTCTCTCTCTTCTTCTCCTTTGCACTCTCTTTCTCCTTCATCTATATATATCTCATCTATACGTGATATACGTCATAACGTCATTCCCTGCTTATCATCCATTCGCACATTTACACATCATCCAATATCCAATTCTTAATTTTCCTAACCAAACATAATCCCTTTCTATTTCTATCATTATTTATTAATTTATATATCTTTATATTTTGTGATAAATTTTATATATATTTTATCTTTTTCCCTTTCCCTTTCACAACTATATACAACATGCTGGATGAAAACAGCATCACTCACTTTCTGCCAGGAGGAGGGCGGGCTTGGCCCTCTCGCGCGATGAAACCGTGATCCTTCGTCTATTACGAACTATGAACTGGTGGAAATAGAGTATAAAGTATCACAAAATCCGTTTTTTCGAACGATTGAATAGCGATGATCTGCAAGAACAGCGCGTTACGTGCGTGCTAGACGCATAATTCCACGAACAGGATGTTGGTGTTGGCCGGGCAATATAGAGAGAGAGAGACAGAGAGAAAAAGACAGAGACAGAGACAAGAGAGTCTCTGTCAGGACTGTCAGAGACACGTAAGGAATCTAGCAGCGGCAATGTCGGTTGATGTTTTTCAGGCGAAAGAACTTCAATAGTGACGTGACGATTTGTACATGTGGGAAGGCACAATCAATAATTGCGGTAATCGATGACAATTGAGATGCTTGATCAGCGTAGTAACGATATGTATGTATGTATGTACATAAATATATGAAAAACAGGTAGCGTTCTTATCGATAATATATTATGGAAATGTTAATATCTAAATTTACGTTAGGCGCGTTAGATGACGCCAGTTCGTCGAATAAATTTGAAACTCAATTCTCAATGTTCAATCTGCTCGATCAATAATCAGTTTTGTTCGCGCATTAATTCAAGATGAACGATGAACATATAATATATACACACGCGATAAGAAAAACAATTTATCTCATATTATAGTTCCTAAAAAAACAATATATAAGGAAAAAACTGGATTTAAATATATATAATTAATGATGGACAAGAAGGAAATTGTGTATGTGTGATTCCAAGTAATATATTTTTATAAACAAGACGTTAGGAAAAGAGAAAAAGAAACATGACAGAAGAGAATATATAAAGATTACATAAAAAGGTGAAAAATTTTATAATTAATTTTATAATAGATGAGAGAGAGAGAGAGAGATGAGAGGCGATAATAGGTGCTTTTCATTTACATCAAAGCTCAGATAAATCTCACTTTTGTCTTTCTTTAACATGGATGTTGAAGAAAGACAGAAGTGAGATTTATCTGAGTTTTGATGTAAATGGAAAGCAACTATTATTAAGAATTTGTTGAAATTATATGCGCAAAGTATGCGCAAATATATATATATATATATATATATATATATATATAGCTTTTATTAATACATATATATATATATACTTTGTAAAAAAAAGCAGGTTAGGAATAACCTGATTATGTCGTGATTACATTAAATTCTAATAGATATTCTAATTGATATATATATTGTATACATATATACACACATATACACACACACACACACACACACACACACACACACACACACGCGCGCGCGTGCGCATAATCATATTATATTCATTATATTGATTAAACATCTCCAAGGACCATAGAAAATGGCGATGAAAAAACGCTCATATATAAATTATTTAAATATCTGCAACTTGATTTAACATTTTTTTAGAATGAAAACCAACGACTTTGAATCGCCGTATAGGATATCTTCCAGGATTCCCAGTGTTAGTTCGTCCAAAGTAAAGCTCAGTGCATTTGGACGAGCTCGCAAGATTGGATGCGAGCGAAATATCGCTTCGGTGCTTCTTCAGCAACGGCAAGCGCTTCGTGTCGTTCACGAAAGCGTCGACGTTACACCGAAACCATTAATCCACACGGCCTTCAGCGTCATTGATGAAAACCAGACAACTGCCTTGGAGAACACTGGACTACTCCAGACGGGAAGCGGCTCTCAACTGATGGCATCTCCTTCGAGAATCAGCGGTCTTAGAGCTAGTTCGTCCATTCTCTTCAGATCTTCCTCGATGCCGTCTGATGATTTGCAAATGGAAAGTTTGCTATCGACGCAAGTTTGCGAGTCTTTGCCCGTCGAGGAGGACGAGGATGTCGCGCCGTCGCCATTCTTTCTACCTAGGTAGTATAATATATAATGATTAATATGTATATACGAGTATATATAGCTTGTGTGTGTGTGTGTGTGTGTGTGTGTGATGTGTAGTTTGAAATGGAACAAATCCAGTTTTTGAGGTGTTAGATTATTACAAAAGATTATTTTTATGCGATAGCTTTTTTTTAAAGACACACGCGCACACACACACACACACACACACACACATTTATTAAATAAACAACATAAAAAATAAAGAATTAAGTTAGAATTAAGTGAGAATTTAAAATCGAAATTTTTATATTGAAAATTTCAATTTTTAAATTTAAAGCTTTAAAATTTATGAATATACAAATATTTTATTACAAATATATATAAATTTATATAAATTTATAGAAAAAATTCTAAAATGATACAACTATAGTTTTTAGAAATGTTATAAATAAATAGTCAAATGTTTCTCTATATTTCGAGTTCTATTCTTATTAATGAGTTTTATTCTTTCCGAATTCTATTTTTATTTTTATTTTTAATGAACTGCATTACTATAACTTTTCTTATTTTTATACTGTTTTGTCATTAATATACCATTCGTATTTTAAATATAGTAAAATTTAGATCTTCTGTCTTTTATTCGCTTTCTCACTTTAGATTAAACCGATATTATCATTTTGTGCATGTGTGTCAAACTATTAGAATATGATTAGAGTCTTAAGGAAAAGTTAGTTAAGGTAGAAATACACAATGCATGTGTTTAATTATTTGACTTGCTAAGAATATGAAGATTGAACTGTGAAATTTGTAGATATATAATTATTAAATAATATATGATAATGGAGATTTTATTTGCTTATAGTGATGACTTGACCATATTCGCTGATCGCCCAGAAACCGTGACGATCACGTTGAAGGAAACGCAAACATACTTCATTTTTGAGATGCTGCAGATGACCGAGGATCTGCGAACGCTCGAAGGTCAGATAGTTCAACAAGAAAATAAGAATTACGAGTACGTGACAATAGGACCGGGCTCCGGTCGGAAACTACTGGATGCTGAAACGCAAACAATACGTGTATTGACAAAATCGCGTGGCACCTATTTAGGCATGAGACCTCGTAGAAATCAAGGCATATTTGTGAACAATTGGGTGATTCATGATACTTATGCAGCACCAGAATTGATGACAGAAAAGAATGGACGTATGATTGTACATACAAGAGAATCGATGAGCCGGATGCGAGAAGCGCAGGTAAAAATTTTTCCTCATATTTACATTTTCAGAGATAAATCGCTTAATAAAAATGAGTAACTTGAAAAATTCTGTCATTTTTTATTGAAAATGTTGCTTCTACAACTATTAAAAAACTTTGCATAAAATTTAATAAAATCTTAATATTTTTAATACATATAATATATAATAGAAGAGTATGGAGAGAGAGAGAGAGAGGAGTGGTGGAAAAAGGGGAGAGAAAGAGAGAGAGAGAGAGAGAGGAGAGAATAAGGAGAGAGAGAATATACATGTACACAGGGTCGGACTGAGGAATTATGGCGCCCGGGGCAAGGGACCAAAAAGTCGCCCCCCCTTCCCCATTTTAGCTTTCTCGATCGCGTTTGCCGACGTTATGGCGTCCTCCCAAGAACGGCGCCCTGGGCAACCGCCCCGCTCGCCCCACCCTTGCGCCGGCCCTGCATGTACATACAATTATAACTTAATGCGTATTGATTTTACGATATAAATTTTTTGTTTCGAGTTAAATAATTGTAAATTTCCAGAAAAATTTTACAGAATTCAATACATTTGATTTAACGTTATTTCTAATCGATATCTAATTCTAATATGAATTCTACGCACATTTACTTTATATAGAAAATAGAATATATATCTATATATAGAATAGATAAATATAAGAATAGAGAAAAATAAGACAGAAAAAAATTGAAGAATTAATAAAGTAATATGTAATAAAATAATAATATATAATATAAATTATATAATATTTATTTATATTTATATAATATTTGTGCATTATGTAGAATGTTTCAAAAGAAAGAGTTGGAATTAAAAGTTTTTAATTCGTAAGTCAATATTTCGGGAGATAATAACATCCGCGATAACATGTGTGTTAATAAAATATTAATAAAAACTAAAAATATACAAACTAAATATACAACTTTAGAAAAGTATTCGTCAAAGAAAATAATAAGTGAACAAAGTTTCTATAAAGAAATGTATAGATAAAACTTGTTATAAAAAGTAAGTTTATACTTTTAAGAAATAATCTTTATGTACGCGACAGGAACTTCAATACAAGCTCCCCGAATCTGAAGCGATCCCAGATGCGAATCCCGAAGAACAATTGTCTCGCATTTGCCGGCAAACACGTTTCTTAGATGCCGCGTGCGTGATGGAGCGCATAATCGCCAATAATGTGTTTGCAATGGCGCAAAAGCGCTTCACAGGCTTGACTAAGTGTGATCCGTGCGCCCTAGATCTGGAGTTCGATTATCGACTTGATCTACTATGGACATACGCGTGTGAAATGACGCACGATCGCCCTGTAGCAGCGTTCCGTTCTAGTCCGACTAATGCGCATCTCCTCGCCGTCGCTTACGGTGCCAAGATTAATTCCGATGAGACGAATGGACTCTTGCTGATCTGGTGTGCCAAGAACCCCAGTCAGCCTGGTCGCGAATACATGTTCGATAGTCCGCTATCCGACATTGATTGGAGTAAGGAGCGACCAAATCTTTTAGCGATCGGTTTCTATGACGGAAGTGTGAAGGTCATCGATGTCAGCACTAAGGAGGTGAATGTCATCAGGCAGAGTCGCAGGGAGACATCAGTGGCTTGCTCACCACACTGGCAGGTAAAAAAATTGTCAATTGTCATTATTTTAATTTCGATATTATATGTATATAAATGTGGCTCATATTTTGTTAGTTTGCATTTTGTATACAAGCACCAACATTTTAACTTTTATATCAAAATATCGAATTTGAATACGAATATTTTTAATTTTCATACCGCACGCTAATGAATAATTAATATTTTGCGCTTCTTCTATTCTGTAATTTTATATTTTATATTATATATACATATATATACAGGGTGTAAATAAGTGTAATAATCACTCCATTCATCGCATCCAGCAGAGACATCCAATTATTACACGCGGTTGCTAGATGCAATACGTAATTAAACTTGATTATTAATTTCAACGCTTCGTCGCACACCTTATAGTAACCGTGTAACATTGGGCTGTCTCTTTTCGCCGTGCAGATTGGCCGATCTTTTTTAATTATTTTCTCATTAATTATTGCAAAACGATAAAGTATTTTCTTACTTGGTTTACCGCTCTACTTATTCACCCGATGGGTGGGGTGATTATTACCGGATATATACCCCCCCCTCTCTCTCTCTCTCTCGATATATATATTTTCTATATAATTATATATATACAAAAATATTTCTTATATTTCGTTTATTATTCTTTAATACTTATAATATGTGATGTGTTGCAATGATACTTTAAAAACAATCGAGTTAAATTTCTTACCAATATCTTACCAATATCAATTTTCAGACATTTATGCATAATGTACTTGATAACATCATAATATTTCGTTGCATAATAAAATAATTGATAAAATATTCTTTATTTTCGCTACAGGTGCAGTGGTGGAGCGGCGACGAGCAGTTCGATTTTCAAGAGCAGATTTATACTAGTGATCAAGACGGTCGAATATATTGCTATCGTTTTAGTGAAGATTTTTTCGCCACAGAAATCATGCGCTTGTATAGAGTCGAAGGTAAAGTAGCCGGAGTTTCTAGAACTGACCATTGCGTGGCTTATGATGTGCCCATCAGCCGTCAACCGAGTGCTCTTGTTCTTCGAAGGCATCCCATCGTCAGTAACATTTACTTGGTCGGCTCCGACGAAGGTTGTGTTTATCGATGCTCCACAAATTATTTACGTCAACACATGGACAGTTTTCTGGCGCATGACGGCCCCATTTATTCTCTCGAATTCTCACCTTTTTGCCGGAAATTATTTTTAACCTGCGGCGCCGATTGGTGCATCAGGATCTGGGCCGAAGGCCTTACCGAACCGCTTATTATTCTGTCGACGGCGATGGCGTGTGTGAGAAGCGCCTGCTGGAGTCCTACATGTTCCACTATCATCGCCAGCATTGTCAACGACCAGATTTGTGTGTGGGATATTCGTAGAAAAATACACATTCCGTCGTCGGTGACAATATCAACGAATGGAACGAGATTGGTCGCCATTGAATTCACGACGAACGGGAATCAATTGGTAGTCGCTGATATCGAAGGTGTTATTTATGTCTACAACCTTGAAGGCATGCCATTTCCGCCATATAATCAAGCAAAAGTATTAATCGAGTCCATCCAGAAGGCGTTAGTGACCAAACCGGAATTGCTGAGGAAGTTGAGAAAGCTTGATTCGTCATTCTGATTGTTTGATTTTCGACGCAATGTAACGAGGTAAGTGTCAAAAGCAAAACAGATATTTAAAGTAGAGATTTGCGTTTAATCTATGATATTATTTCAAAAAAATTCTATAATTAAAAGATTATATCACATGAATAAATTTCGCATAAATATTAGAGAGAAACAATGTTTTAAAAAAATTTGATAAAACTATTTTTATATAATCAAGCTTTAAATATATAATATATAATCAATTTAATAGCATCTAAAAAATATTAAACTACTAATTGTGTAAGATAATAAAATAAATGGAATCTGAAATAACATAATCAATATAAAGCAGCTTCCTTATCGATTGTAAGCTCGATCCCTCCTCGTACCTCGCACTCCTCTCACAGTCTGCTCATCATTACGAGACACGATGGGCCTGATCATGAAAGAGGAAGAGAGAAAGAGAAGGGGGGCAGGGGAGGGGAGGGGAGGGGAGGGAGAAAGAGAAAGAAAGAAAGAGATAGAGAAGATAAAATAAACACTTGGATGCGCCGTGGGGTCTTTACCAGCGGCATCTATTCGCTTGCGGAGATCGGGTCTGGGCTCGGGGCTTTTCGGTGTATGAGAGAAGAGAGGGATCGCCCTGCTCTGTGTTACCGCTGCTCACGGGCCCGTACCGCCATCAGAGTAGGCAGTCTCTTATTACGCCCGCGCTCAGCTCTATGTGAATTCTAAATATTCTTCTTATTGTTAGACCGCTCGATTATAACGCGACGCTCTTACAGATATCACAAAATCTCGAAAGAGAGAGGGAAAGATATAATTTTAAATAGTTTTTGAAGACGACGACAATGGTAATGGATAACACGAATATCGGGAAATTGAAACTGACAATGAGTTATAAAATAAGAGATAAAATTGAAGATAATGTGAATAATGAATAATAATGACAGAGAGGACAACGCAAGAGTGAGCATAATTTCGATATAGAAATTATATCATAACACTATTGAGGCATGGATCTTTATAGAGCAAGAAAAAATAAATAATTTTCTTGATTATAATGTTATTGGAACTTTTGTCGCAAGAGAGCATAAACTAAAAGGTGTTGAAAAAGTTGGTATATAGGCTTAAATACATGTAGAATAAAACATTTTCATGTGAAATAGAATATTATTGATAATATGAATATTGGGACGTCAACAATAATGTTATAATTATTTTGCTATAGAGCAACCTTGTGGAAAATTAATAACAAATTATAAAATCAATTTTTTTAATAAAAATCATCGAATCTTTGTAAGTTGGCATTTTATAAAAACTCTATTGTAAATAGGCTGAATTTACAGAGTCTACACATGCACGCACGTACGCACGCACGCACGCACGCACGCGCGCGCGCGCACCCAAAGAGAGAAAAATAATGATTAAAAAAGTAATAGTTAAATAATATTTTAAGGTTGCGACATATCTAATTATTAAAAAGTTTATTTTACGGTGGAAAATTACAGTCTTGTTTCGATCGGTTTTTCTTTATCTCATATAGTTCTCCGATCTCGACAATCTGTGTAATATAATCTTTACCAGATCATATAATCAACGCAAATATAATTAATATAATTTAAATTATATACTTTAATAAGAATTAATTTACCAATTTATCGCAATTTTTTTCATCTGTAAATTTTTTATTCACAATGCGGAATTAATTTTTTTTTTTAAATGTACTTTTCCTCTTTTGGTTTTAATGATTTTAATTATTTTACTATATTCTATATTTAAGATTTTTACGAAACAATTTTGAATTTTCGAATAATTAATAATTATTTAAATTAATTATTTTCTTTCTCTTTCTTCTTCTTTCATAAGTATAACAAAGAATTTATGAACTTGGGTGGATTTGGTGATATCAATTATTCCGAAAATTTTATTTCCAACAAAAAATAGAGACACATTAGATTCGACATTAAATTATTGTAGATTAAGTAAAGGATTTAAAAGCATTTTCTATAATATCGAAATCTTGATTGAGTGTTGTGCGATAAATTCAGATTAGGACTATATATTTTTCGTGTCAAGCAGCGTAAATCGATAACGTAACGAAACTATTCCGTGAGTAAAGGAGAACGAGCAAGCGAAGAATCCTCCTCAGCTTTTGTCGAAGAGAGAGGCGATTAGCGGGTCTCGGGTCTCGGATCGCCTTGACAGTATATAGGATCACGTCGGCGTTGACATGCGCGCGTCAGAAATCTATGGCGGGACACATACATATATAGATTGCCGCCGCAATCGGTGATAATTTTTCATTCGAAAACATTTATTTTTGTTTATTGAAAAAGGAAAGCCAAATCAATTAATAGAGCCAAATAAAATAATTAATTGTTAATAAAGAGAAAATTTATTCATTAAAAAAAGAAGAGGAAAAAAATAACTTTGAAAAAGAAATAAATTCTTGTGAATTAATTATCAAGATAATATTTCTTCCAACGGATTTTAAATAGTGAGAGATTGAGAACATGGAAATAATTTCTCATATAGAATATCGTGTACATTACCGCAGATACACCGCGATGATGTGTGGAACTCGTTTTAAACTACAAATCCGAGATCGATGATTATATTTATTCCATAACATGAAATAGCATCCTAAGATCCTCGTTAGAATTTTGAAAAAAAAAAAAAAAAAAAAAAGGATTTAGAAATGAAAGAAAAAGGAAAACAAAAATTTTTTAAAACTTAAAATTCATAACATATGAAAGAATATGATATGAAAAGAACTTGATTTCATCAAAAAGAAAAAGACTAGAGTAGCTAATGTTACAAGTACAGGGAGATTGATTTGTTCGTGACGAAAAGTTCTGTCTGAAAAATCAGTCTACATAAGAAGTGATTGTTATCGTCAAGTATATTAGCAATTAGAGAACACAATGTGCAGATCAAAATGCACATTTTTACGCATATACACTAAGTGTGATCTATGAATAAGAACAATATAAACTAAATGTAACGGATAATACACAAGTAAGTACATGGAATATTTCAAACTGAAGTTTACACTGAAATGTTTTACCGAAGTTATTTCAATCAATCTTTATTATTATCGAAATTCTTATTATTTATTATAGCAGAATGATTATACAGATTTGACACAGATTATACACTTTTGCACTCAGTTAACAATATCCTTTATAAATTATTTTATTATATAACTAAATGTGATTCTTATTTTATTATGTAAAAATAATAAATGAAGATATAAATGCGTCATTTAACAGTTCTCGTTCAAGTATCACCGATGTTTTTGCAGACAAGAATTTTTACACAGAAAATAGATTTATTTAGTTGTGCTTTTTCGCGAGACAAGGGCACGCGCGAGAGAAAGATTAAGATTGATTTTAAATAGAAACATCGATGCTAATAATAATCAATCCAGAATAAGAGTTTATAAAATTTATCTTTTTAATCCTTTAAGATAAATCATAGAAATTGTTTAAATCGATATAATTTACATATTTATTAATAATTTGTAAAATTTATAGAAATTGGCAATTTTTTGTCTTTTAAAATAATTATTTTTCTAATTTAGAGATATTATAAAATATTAAGTTATACATATAATACTATACATACATGTTATAAAAATGTTATAATTTAGCTGTAATTCTATAATTCTAATATTCTATATAATAAAAATGTTGTCACACATAAACTATATAATATACATATATACAATATATGTGTTTAGAAAATTTGTTTATACATGTATAGTGATGCATTTCTATTTTGTGTAAAAAACGTTAGTTAATAAATTGAGTATCACAAATATTAACAAAAGAATGATGAATTCAATTTCTTAATTAATGATTTGTTTCTATAGACTCTTTGAAAGAAATGGTACACATGTAACGGCACTTTATAATATGAAGAATATTGTGCGGACGTGCATTTATAAAGCTATACTTGAATAATATAAATTCTGTAATATAATTGATTTATTATCTACAGAGAGAGAGAGAGAGAGAGAGAGAGAGAGAGAGAGAGAGAGAGAGAGAGAGAGAGAGAGAGAGAGAGAGAGAGAGAGAGAGAGAGAGAGAGAGAGAGAGAGAGAATTAAATTTCTAAAAAAAAATATTCTAGTTAAAAAAAAGCAAGAAATTTTAATTAAAATGACTACATTATAATTTATAGTTTGTAATTTTAAAAATTGTGTTTTTATCTACATGTATTATTTCATAATGTAATTTTTCCTTGTATAGGAAGAAGTTCTTTCACAAACTGAACGATGTTCGCTAGACTCTGCAGACAAACTCTAAACGGTAAGCTCTAAAAAATCTGATTTATACAAGTTATATTTTTACGTTTTAGTTTAATGAGATTATCTTAAATATTTTATAAGCAAGGATTATATATTTGCTAGTTTTTGCAAATTTCTTGATTCCGCTGCAATATCGTCTATCTAATTAAATCTTATATACATATAAATATGATCAGATTACTAGATAAATTTTGCGCATTAGCTTTATTTATTAACAATTTTTCAAAATAATTTCCGTTACAATTAATATGCTTGTTTATTTGAATAAACCAATTATTATTTAGAATCGTCCTATATCGAGAGAGACTTTAAACTTGATGCGCATCGTAAATCCATAAGATTTATAAAATTGACAGCATAGAGAATTGCAAGACTTATCTAGTGTGTATCATACGTATGTATGTATGTATGTATGTTTAACTCGAGGTTTATTAGGCGCAGTGCACGCGTCTAAAGTTTCAATATTGCGAACAACTTTTAAATTCTTTTCCAGTTCTTTATTTATAGTTAGTACGGCAAATAAATCTTCAAAATTAAATTGCGTTTATAGAACTTCAGTGTTAATATTATAGGGACCTCTAAATCAAATAGTCTTGAGCGCTTGCTATAAGAAGGTTAAAATCCATTGCATTTAATGCTGGTTTTATAATCATCAGGATGTATAATAAAGATGCGAATCCACCTGATGCGAGTAAAACTCTCGAGAGTAGCTCTCGGAGAGTGATTCTCGCAAATGGACATACCCTTGAGAGTACCTAAAATCGCGAAAATCACTCTCCGAGAGTTACTGTTGAGCGTTTTACTCGCGCAGATGGATTCGCACTTTAAGATGTATATTTCGAAGAAGAGAGAGAGAGAGAAAGAGAGAGATAGGGATAAACTTGAATAATATATTTTGAATATATAAAAAAAAGAAGAAAAAGAAAAAGAGATAAAGAGAAAGTTTAAGAAGGAGGAGGCCACTGAACGCAGAAACTATATCGTCTGGTTCATGTTGGGTTTATACCGCTCCAGCGAACCACAATGAACATGTACGAAATTTATGGCGTGCGGTTGTGTGGTACCGTGTGGTTTTCCGCCCACTCACACTCATACTCACGTACATACCCGTGATTTATACCGTCTATAAAGTAGTTATATAGGTATGTGAATAAAGCCGCAAAAAAAGAATAAGGAAAATTATTTCTCATTTCTCTTGTCGCGTGTTAATTTTTTTTTATATTTACAACTATACATGATGTGTCCAATTTTTGTGAATGATATTTTATGAACTTTTGTCGATTTTTTCACAGATTTAAATGAATTTTTTTCTTAAATAAATATAAAAGTGCTTAAAAAATATCTAAATATGTGAAAGATATGAAAATATTTGACAACAATAGAGCCGAGAAAAACAAAAGAGATCGAGAACTTCCGTATTCTCTCTCTTCCTTGCATCAACCTTGATTATCTTTACCCAGCTCTTCTCCTGGTTTTGCCTCGATGGTCCAACTTAAGCCACACATATTCTTGTGTACTTACACGGGCGTACGTGCATGTACGCCATTATAATTACAATGATTCCCTGCCACTTATGCCCGAGCGAGATTTAAATTATAGATATCCATTGCGTGGATCAAAAAGAAGAAAAAAAGAGAAATCCAAAACGAGGAGGGGCGAGAAAGAAAAAGAGAGGGGGGAGGGAGGGAGAGAGGGAATGGAATAGGGCAGTGAAGGGGTCTGGACAAGGCTCCGCAGTCGTGATTATAGGGTGCGCGCAAACTTTTCAGGAATCAGACTCACGTTGGAAACTCTCAGGTCATGGGTCAATCTTGCTCCTCTTCCTCTCCCTTCCATCCCTCTCGCTCCTATTTCTATTCCTACCACCTACTCCTTTTCGATTTTTCTTATCCTCTGATTTTTTTTTCATTTTACCAAATATTTTGCCGAAAATATCTCGATAAATCAAATCACCGAAGAATTTAACTAACTTGCAGACCGCGAAATTTCTCATGACTAATTTTGAATTTGTTTCGAGACAAATTGTCCAATTTATAGAAATATATTTTAGGGTTAAAAAAATTAAAACTGGGAAACTGTCGGGACGTAAAATGGCGACAGAATGCGCAGTGCCGTAACATATCGACTTAAAGTGGCGTGAAGTCATAAATCAAAGGGTACCGGTCCGCGTGCATCTCGGCTCCGGACGCAATTAAATCGTAAAACGCGCATCGCGTATTAATAATAATCAGCCACGCCGCGTCGTGGAATTTTTCTACGACGATAAATTCAACGATGAGAAATATATATTTCTCTTTTGCGAGAAACTTTTCTCGATCTATAATATTATTTACTGATATTATACATTGAGATTCCATCAGATGAGAGAATAAAGTCGCTTAAAGTCGCTTTTCTGTAAAAAAATAAAAATAAACTGAATTTTTACCATTGCTAATTTTTTTACAAGCTAAAGAAGAAATAAAATTTTTTTAAAACCAAATTAATATGTTAAGCAAATAAATATGTTAATTAAATTAATAATTAAAATGCTTGAATTATTTTAGATTCTTTCGATGCAACAATAATGTTGTAAAGTTGAATATCTTTTGAATTCTAGAGAAGTGATATTTCTGTCATGTTTCTCCTGCGAAATCCTTATCGTTTAATGCAAAAATATTTTCCAAATTTTTGAAGTTGATTCAAATTGACGAGAATCAGATTGGCGACAAATAGACTTGTGCAAGCGCGACACACACACACACACACACACACACACACGCGCGCGCGCGCGCGCGCGCACATTCTCTCTCTCTCTCTCTCTCTCTCTCTCTCTCTCTCTCTCTCTCTCTCTTTCTTTCTTCTTTATCTCTCTCAAGCACTCTCGACATTTATATACGCGCCTGTTCACCACCCGGTAAATATTATGCCGCGATCATAACGTATATCACGGCGGGTTTGGCGAGTCTTGTACGGAATGGCCATTAGCCGCATTCAATCACCATTACACGCTCACGTGCTTTCTGTACCTCGGTTATTCGTTTCTCTTAAATCCTTGTTCACTCTGGATTATTAAGATAAAAAATATATGCCAACCAGAAAATACATGCTAATCATGACACGGAGCAAACCGTGAGAATCCAAATTTACCACTCGTTTCACACTCGGATTGTCGGAGAGATAAAATTCTCCAACTGTTCCTATTAAACGTTTTCATTCTATTGTTCGACATATATATGATATTTTTTTATTTTACGTGATTAATTCAGAAATGTTTAAATAGTATAATAATATATTTGCCTTGGTTCTCTCTCTCTCTCTCTCTCTCTCTCTCTCTCTCTCTCTCTCTCTCTCTCTCTCTCTCTCTCTCTCTCTTCTATAGATATAGTTTTTATTGTAGATCTAGTTTTACTATATTCCAAATATTCCCATACGAAAAAAAAGTCTATAACACAGATTCTAATATCATATCATATAATTTTTCTCGCACGAATATTGTTGATAAAAGATTAAAAGAAATGATAAAATACAGAACATGAAAAAATGTCTTTTTTAAGTATGTCTTATTTTTTAAATATAAATATTTTTTCTACTGTGTACTATATATATCAATAACAAACTCTCTATTTTTTTCTGCTATTTTCCATTATTTATAATATTGCTTTCTCGTGTGTGTGTCCCAATTTAAATTCATAGTTTACACACATACGCATGCGCACATCACATACATGTATTGATTTCTCGCGATGAATTAATTCGCAATCGATCGAGATCCGCGCGCATCAGTAGTAGTTGCGCCGACAGCGATGTAACCGGCGTGCAAGTATTTCGGCCGGGTGTGGGTCTCGACCGGATTCCCGAGTCCCTTTCTTGGCCGCGCGGCCCTCGGATTCTTCATGGTTCCCAAGGGGGTCAGAGGTCGGTGGGCCCTCCTCCGCCTCGATTCCTCATCCCGCCGCTCTTCGACCCGCCACTTATGAACCGCCCATCTTCTCCCTTTCTTCCTCTTTCACGAAAGAGTTATTCATTCGTTCGCGGACATGACGAGAGACGTCAGAGCAAATTTTTGCAAAAATTGCAAAATTATAAATTAGAATAAACCGACAAAAAAGGAAGGGAAGTAGAAAGAGAAAGAAAACAAAATATCATAAGTTCAAAAAATATAATAAATTAAATATGTATACCTTTTTGTCCGCCAAACAAATAAAAAACTTGAATTTCTTTGCATGTATTAGATGATAAATATTTTATTCAACTCTTATAAAAATAAAATTGATGTAATAATTTAAATTGTAATAATATATCAATAGAATAATACTGATAATAATAAATATAAAATCTTTAAATTAAAAAAAAATTTGATTTACACTATTTTTCTTTTAACAGACTTTTAATCGGTAAGACGGAAAAATGGAAAAAATTAGATAAAAAAGAAAATTAAAAAATTACATATCTATATATATTATTTTATTTTAATTTATATAATAAAACTTTGATATACGCATACATATTAATGGAGTAAATTATGTCCCATTATATGATGCTTCTAATCTTAAATTTAGCACAGCAAGGTTTCTATTAATGTCTTTAATTATATATGTTATCTATAATATTAAAAACGTGTCTAATTGTAAATTTATCTTTATATGGATGCAGTGTTCGAGATCTCATTACAATCACTATGTGCGTGACGTCGATATTTCCATTGATCTATTTTATGGCAACAACACTTGATAGTATTTTTATTTGGCCGATAAAAGTGCGCGCAGGATGAATGCGTGCATGGGTTAAAGGGGGGCGGTTTCGTGAGACTCGAGCTCAAGTCCAGGGTCGTTTTTACGCGGTCTGATAGCCGACAATTACATGTGGTCACGGCGATTGGCCGATTCGTTTTCGCGGGAAACATGGACCAATCGAGGCACTGCGGGTATGACCTTCTCTCTTTCTTTTTCCTCATCCCGTTTTCTCTCTCCTCGGATTTCTCCTCTCCTAGAGTACTACTACACTCGACGTACTACAACGAGCTGCACGTTTAGTCTAGTCAGAGCTGTAGGTGAATCTGTAGCGCACCTGCAATTTTGCCATCTGCATTCTGTGATCGATGAAAAGTGCGGGAGAAGTGCAATATTATTTTTTTCGAGTTATTGTCCTTTTAATTTTTATATTTTTTACTCGAAGATAGTGATTTCTAGTCAGTGCGAGTGTGTAGTATATGAATCATTGAAAAACAGTTTAAAAGAGATTCTTAAAAGTACAAAGAAATTCGAATAGAAAAATCGGGAAATTGAAGATTCAAGGAAGATTTTAGAATATTGGTTGCGTATAAAACGACATTGAAATCTATCGAGTCTGAGAATTGTTATAATTATTAACTATAAAATTTATCGTAGAAATATGTCAGAATTAATCAGAAATATCATGTTTCTCGATAATAAGATTTATTATTTATTTATTATTTTCTGCCATTGTAAGAGTTAATTATGCACAAATTATTCTTCTATTTCTAGAGTAAGCGAGTCTTAAGCTTTATCTAATAACGAAACTAAAATGAACTACATGAAATGTCGTTCTCGCTTGCTCTTATTTTTGTCTTTTGTTCTTGACGGGGATTGTTTCGAAGAGTGCAGTTTCTATAGAAGATAAAAAGTCAGCATTTCAATTATAATATCACGACTTAGTTCGAGTAGTGAATTTATAATCTAAAAATATTATATATACCGATAGACTGTCAATTTACTAAATGTGTGTTTGTATCTAATTTCTCTTTCTATAAATAATAATAATTATAATAAAAAAATTCAATTTTTATGATATAAACTAGTCGTTTCGATTAATAGATGTAACATTTTCTTAAAATTTTTCAGGTTTCCCTAATAATTATACACATATAATTTATACACAAACACACACAAATCGAGAATATTTCCACAATATAAAACACAAAATAAAATATATATATATGCGCGCGCGCACACACTTTAACAAAAAAAATGTCAGAAAAACCAGTGTACATGTATATATAATGTGTGTATATACATATATATATAAAATAAAGCTACGTAATGTGTAAAACGAGATATATTAGTTGACAGTATAATAATTTTTATCACGAATCGATTGCAGCGATAACAACATTAATGTCAAGGAATGAAGTGATTTGAATGCGAGAATGTGGTTAATGATTAGCACTAAATGTTAATGAGTTTCCGCTATTCGGCGAGCTAAAAAAGCGGAAGTCGTCGCATAGCACAGGTAATTCTTATTTCTCCTGGTAATTTTTTTTCTCGCGACCGATATATAGACATCATCTGTCAAACGACATCCACAAAAGAGGCACAAAAAGTTGCTTTCGTATCTTTTGCCTCGTCAAAGAAACTCGATAAGAGCTCGGCCGGATAGCGATGGGAAACGAGGATTTAATAGTAGATCCGGGTAGATCGTCCGAAAATGCAGAGTTCATTACGAACCGCAAAAGAAATTCCCAGTGATTTTTCGTCATCTATTCATAGGAGAGATAGAAAGAACACTGAGGACAAATGATCCGTCAAAATATTTTCTAACAGATTTATCTTATATACAGCAGGTTTTTAACTTTTTTACATATATGCTATAATAAAATAATAATATATGCGAGAGAAAGAGAGTGGGGGGGGGGGGGAGAAAACTCGAGAACCTTAGTATAAATATATACATATGTGTAAAGTGATGCATTGTGCATAAATCGACATTATAAATTTAATTTTTTTCATCATTTCGAAACATTGATTCTGAATATTGAAAAATTAATACATTATGTAACATGTGATATTTTTAATTTTCAAAATTCTGTTCTTGGACAAAAATTATCTAAAATAATTATCTAGAATAAAATAATTTTCTAGAGATGGAAACAATTTTTGTATGTGAACAAATTACACTTATTGTTAATACGAAGAGAAGGAATAAGGAAGAGCGAGCTGATTGTGAGGAAAGAAAAAAAAGAGAGTATTGAATTTGAAAATTAATTTCTATTAAAAAATCTAGTAACATTATCGAAAAAAAAAAATATATATATATTTATATATGTAAGAAGTTTTTCTCATCAAAAGATATTCATACGGCTATATTAAAAATCGCGCACTATATCAGCTGCTACTATACTTGGCAGCGCACGTGTTTGTCACGTGCAAATGGATCGTCGTCCGACTATGCATCATCCAAATGTATATTCATACATAAATACATCTGAAACGTATATATACATATAGTAATATCTGAATTGTCGACGAAATTTCTCGATATGGAAAATATTTTTGTCTTTATTATTTAATACTATTTAATATTTTTATTTTATGAAGAAAAAGTTATATAAACATATATCCTAATCTGCTTCGTTGTCAAAATACAAAATGTTATTTATTAACATAGTGTTTTACAATGTTTTACTAATGTGTGCATTATGCATTTTATATTTATTTATATTTTTATACGATATATTCTCAAAAGCTTCTTTTTTATGATTTATTTAATAAGAATTTAAGAATTATAGCAATTTAATATAATAGCAATTATTTTATTTTTATATATCCTTTTATTTTATTTATTTAATAATTATTATATAAGAGAGAAATTGTGAAAGTAATATTATTTATTTTGTACATTTCTGAGACATTATTCTTTAGTTCAATCTTTTTAAATCTGTTTTCTTTCAATCCATTTTAAATCTATTTGTTTTAGAGGACCCGAAGAGGCGACACTCCTGGAGCAGCGAAATCGATTATCAACTTGTCGAAACGGAAGTTGTAAACATTTCGGGAGAAGACCCCGCAAGTTCCCTAGTTTCCTTGAAAAACAACAGAATCTCCTACAAGGTATTGTATTAAATTTGTTGCATAAAACGTTCTCGTCCTTTTTGTAATTTAGTTTTTGATATGATTTATATAACTAATAAATGCGCAAAAAAATTTTTTATATTTTTCTCTTCAAAAGGAATAAAGAATAAAACTCGAATGTAACATGAGAGAACAAATTATACATATTTACAATTAATCAAAGAAATAATAGATTAATTGTATATCGAATATCATATATGTATATGTATAAAAGATATTCAATCTTTTTAGAGATTCTCAAATTAAAAAAAAAATTTTTTGCAATAATTATACAGGGTGTCTCACAACTCTTGTACAATATTTTATGAGCGTATTCTAGAGGTAAAATAGAGTCAAAAATTCGAATACAAAAATGTTGAGGCAGCGATAGTTTATTCCGAGTTATAAGTGATGAAAGTTTGCCAATGATATTGCGCGAACGATTTTGCAAAAACCGACCCTGCGGCTGTCTTTCTGCTTTTACTTTTTCGTGAAGTTTCTTTCTATAAATTTTTATGACAATTTTTTTATTTAAATATTATTTAAAAAATTAAAAATATATATGAGAAAATTGCATATATATGAGCAAAACATGATTTTTAATTAATTATTTATTTAGGAAATATTGGGTCTAGATGTTTAAAGAATTTAAGGATTAAAAATTATTCCTATGAATAATTGCTCTTACTTGAAACTCTTTGTAGATTTAATTAAATAAAATTGTTTAGAGTATCTTTGTATGTTTTGTACATACATGAATAATTTTAAAAAAGATGGCAATGCATTTTGCATTTGTTAAAATTGATGAAATTAAAATTTTAATAAAACTTTGTCACAAGTTAATAATTATCATTAATTAATTCATTAAGTTTAATTAAATTATATAGCACATTTATATTTTACAATTAAATTACATTTTAAATCTAATTTAAATTATATCATCTAATAAAAATTTTTTCCTAATATTTTCATACTTTAAAATAAAATTAAGAGATTTTACGAAAACATGTCAGAATTAAATAAATGTTAAAACTTGTGTAGTATTCCGTCTCGTAAAGTTTTGTACATCATTAGAAAAAATTATATTATTATACAATATAAATAATTTGCTCTCTCTCTCTCTCTCTCTCTCTCTCTCTCTCTCTCTCTCTCTCTCTCTCTCTCTCTCTCTCTCTCTTTCCTCTCTTATTAATATATGTATATGTACAATCCCCTTATTAGTATATTGTAATAGATTCTTTTTCAGATTTTTATTTTAAAAAACGTGAAAATTATTATCACAATAGTTCGCAGTTTTTCTTCATTTTTATATAAACATATATTTTTTGTATAATAGAATAAACGCAATGTAACATAAGTAGTTGCCACGCAACTACTCGAGTATTACATCGAGAATTATTACACCAGCTGTATTACTGCGCTCTAATAATTTTGTTCCAATGGAATATCGCTGTGTTATTTAACGAGAGATACCGTGTTAATTCGTGGAAGAAGAGCAAATAAGACACGCAAATCATACATGTTCGTGTAACGTCCGTGTATACGATCTCGTAAGACAAGAGGATATCGTGAAAGACTATAGCATAAAATAGAAGCGCGAATTGTATGAATATATAGCTTATTTTCAGATATATTGTACGTAAAATGGCTAAGAAGGTCACTGCATTTTTCTTCCTCGTCTCTTTCGTTAATTTTTTATAATGCAAATTTTATTATTATTTTTTCTAATGCAAATTTTAGTATTAGAGAGATGAATGGAAAAGCCAACGAACGACAGATGCAAGTATATTGTGTATGCATGCAATGCCGGTTATGCAATTATTTTAGAAAGATTTACTTAATTTTTATTTCAATAGCAATGCGCACATTTATATTCAGACGATATACAGTTTGATTTATAAAGTAATTTAATTTATAATTTGTCAAGTTACTAAAATTCAATTTTTATTTTATATATAATTGTTAATTAGAGAATCAAATTATACTTTCTACAAAAAATTAAAAAAAAAAATTCTAATTGTACGTATATTCCAAATATAATTATATAATAGTTACATTTGCAAATTTTTAAATAATTATTTTTCTTCATGTTTGGATAAATGGCGTAGATTGGTAGAGGGAAAAAATACAAAAAAGTACAAACAGTGCAGCGGTGAAATCCTTACTCCGAGATTTTGAACAGAATGGCATTCTTCGATTGTTGAGAAAAATCGAAAGAATTTCCCGACGAAGAAAATGAAAAAGTGAGGTATACAAATGATGGCATGATAATTCGAGAAAGTCAAGATCTTAACCGCACAACCAACACATATAGAGCGGAAGTAAAGGATGAAGAGCGACAAGAAAATGAAGTAGAGAAAAAGAAGATAGATATAAAGGTCGAAATGAGGAATAAAACGGAGGCGGAAACAAAAAGGAAACGAGAGATAAGTTAAGATTGTAAACTCTCGGACGTTTCGGCACGAAGAGGAAGGATAGGTACATGAAGGAAGTGGCAGCAGGCAAGGATGTACTCAGGGGGTCAATGGGGTTAAATATTCCACGCGGAGAAACTTCACCATTTCGTGCGATGAAGCTCCGAGAAAACGTAGAAACGTGTGATCTTTATATGTATACATGTAACATTTTCTCCTTATGCGCGCTCGAACCAGATAAATTAATATTGCCACCAAAAAATTATTGCGTCGGAATATTTCTATGACATGTATTAATAATATTTGTATCGTATTATTGCGTATTTATTATTTAGTATTTAGCGTCTTTTTCGTCTTTTGGTTAATCTTAATCGATTAATTTGAATTGTATCTTGTAAAAGAAAAACTTTATTTTCTATTGATTTAATTTTTTTTATATTTACTTTATATTTATTTTTTTTAAATTTGCTTACTTGAAATTACTCATCTTAAAAATTGATTTCTCTTTACTAAATTTTTTTATACGCACACGTACATGCGTGCGTGTGCATTTTCTATTTTATAGTTTTATCCACGATATCTGGAAAAAGAGATACTGTGCCTTTCAAGCGTGTAAAATGCATCATCTTTAATATGCATCCACGAGTTTATCGAAATCACGAAGCGATATCTGCTAGCTCTTAAAGATAGAATAAAAATTTCCTGCAAAAAGCAAAATTTTTACCGATTGAGAAATAGAGAGATAGATGAGGAGAATTGTTTCAAAAGTATGCGCGCGAAAATGATGTACAATCATCTACAATGTTATACGATCAATTTTGATAGCCGTTCATAAAACTGTGAACTTTATTTCCCTTTTCTCAGATCTTATCTGATGTTGAAAGTCAAAATAGTCGAGTTCATTAATTGTCATTCCATCTCATTCTCGTTTCATTTTCGGCGAGTTGCTAAAACATTTCATCAGCACGCCTTTTAGTGTTATAAAATCACTACCAATTAAATTGCTATATAATCGGAAAACACAAATTATAGCGCTTTATCACACTTCCACGAGTAATATACAATTCATCCATTTTAATTGCACTTTATATATATATACATATATGTATATATATATGTGTGGTATATATTTTTAGTCTCACATTATATCAATTGGTTGACAGAGAACGCATTTTCTAGGAACATGGCCGTTCGCTGCAGACGGTGGACTTGGTGGCGGACTGTCCATTGCAAATTGTAACAGATAGCTCTAGATCGCTGTCATTCTCAACGTTGTCCACGTTCTTGCCGTCTTCGACGTTTGCCGCATCGGCGACGAGCATGGGACAACGATCAAGTGCTCTGTCGCGTCCCAAGATTTCGCTGACCTGGGTCTTACGTGGTCAACAGCAATCTGGATCCAACGGCACCTATTCAACCACTAATGGCAACGGAAGTAAAAAATCCCTTAATTTTATTTTTATTCTTATTTTTATTCTTATTATTTCTTTATTCTTTTTTAAGTTCTTCAAGTTTATTTTGTTATTGTATACGCACATACTTGAGTTTATTTTGTCATTACACACACACACACACACACACACACACACACACACAACGGCAAATTATTATATATTAAAATGATCTTAACAACAATATTGATTAATGTTTAAAAAGAAAATTAAACTTTTGTAATCTCTTTATCATTAAAATGTATATATATATATATTGTGTGTATATGTATGTATGTGTATATATTAATAATGAATTGACACAAATTCTTGTTCATCAAGATGCAAACAGTGATCGAGATCTTTTGTCGCGCGGCAGCAAGGAGAGATCTTCGAGAAGGAGCCTCAAATGCTTCAAGGAGAAGAACGCTGCTGACAAGGAGAATATCGAGAAGAGTGTTGAAAAGCGTGAAAAGAAAATTATGCATAGACTCGAGAAGATGGAAAGAATCGAGGAGGTAATTGTGCATACATGTAATTTTAATCTAAATAAATTTTCTTTTAATATTTAAACTGTTCCTCTCTTGCAGAAAATTTTCTAGTGTTCAGTGCGATTTCAACATCGAACGATATTTCTCATGCTTCAAAAAATTATTCCAGCCTCTACACATACATACATTTCTTTCAAAAATTATCAAATAATTTGTGTAAAGTTATTTTTTAAGATAAACATTTCTCTTTGCACAAGAATGTTTATCCTTATAGTAATTGTTATACATGTATATGTGTATATATAATATTTAGCATCATGTTTTATATATTTTAATTAGAATAATTTTAACATTTCTACTAATTATTTATCCTGAAACTTGTATATTAAATAACTTTTTTGAAGTATAATTTGTATCGAATCTCTCTCTCTCTCTCTCTCTCTCTCTCTCTCTCTCTCTCTCTCTCTCTCTCTCTCTCTTCAATATCAAAATACTCGAGATAAATGTCTCGAGAAATTAATATATCCTATCTTTTTTGCACAAGTTTTAACAAATAATAAATTTTATATCTGGAAATTATTACTTGTATTTAATAGTAATTCAAGCATTATTTATCATCTGTTATATAAATATATATAGTTATCGTTTCTATTAAATATCTATTAAATACAAATTTATGATTCGACTAGAGATATTTATTATAATGTTCTCATATATTTTCGTCAACTTGATTTTATTATTTCCGAATATAATATAATTACTTTTTCTACTCTATTAATAATATTCTTCTTTTAAATATTTTTTTCCAAGACTAGCAGCAAAGAACCGATCAGCGATGAAAGACGATTGGATAGTACATTGGAAAAGTATTTCGATAAAGAATTTGTCGGTCTGAAAGATATAAAGGAGAAAGAGAAAGTGAAGAGAGCTACATCCGAGCCTTCTCTATTAGTATCTCACGAGTCAATGTCAACATCCAGTGGACGAGAGAATAATAAGCACCGCCGACATGGACGAACCAAACGTTCATACAAGCCCAGTAGATTCCCCATCAGTAGATCAGGTTACGAGATCGCCGATCTGGACGCGTTCTTGACTAAGGTGTTTTTTTATTATTTATCTCAACTCGTAACTATTATCCATTTATTATATAGTCGCATTGTTTTATTTGTAATATATAAATATTAATATATTTAGCACACATGTAGGAAAAAATAATATATATATATATAATATAATATATTAATATATTAAATGTATTCATTTCATCAAATTTTAGAGACAGATTTAATAAAGCTTCTTTCTCAACGAAAATATGATAAAAATTTATTAATCGACGTGATCGTAATTTTTAACGTGTTATACTCTGGAAATTAAGTATTATTAAAATTTTAAGTATTAAATTAAAATTTTGATGAAATAAAATCTGTAAAATATATAAAATAGTAAAATTAAACGAAATTTCTACCTTCTATTTTTTTCCTCGAATATTTACACACACACACACACACACTTTCAATTATTTATAACTCGAGAATTATGAAAACTAGTAAAATTATTAAAACAAATCAAATTCAATTGATATAATTTAAATAATAATGATATATATACAATATATATATATTTTGTTTATATAATTATCTCTCTATTTTATAATAATAATAATAATAGAATAATTCAATTTTTTCTATAAAGTTTTTCTAGTTTCTACTACTTGTACATGTTTTACAAGATGTAAGAATGATATACAATTTATAAAATCTTTAAATCTTTAGGCATCTATAGAGAGACCGGCAAACATCCCAGTCGTTCTATCTTTTCCATCAGTATTATATCAGACTCGGGGCGGTATTCAAGATGAAATGGCTCTTCCTCTGGGTACAGTCGTAAATGCTATTTTTAAAAACCAGGCCTGGTTGTATGTCCAAACACCTCACGGCCAGGAAGGCTACGTCGGTTACTCCGCTTGTTTGCCTTTGGGAATCTTACCTCATCCCACGCGAGGACCTTGTTGGGAGGATTCTACCGATATCTTTCCCCGACCTCTTGGTAAGAGAAAAAATTTCCTTCATAAGATTTAAAAGTAAAAGAAACCTTAACGATGTATAAAAAGTTATATATATTTACTGTACTTAATACTTGTCATCAAACACACGCGCGCGCGTGTGTATGTGTATACACATTTTAATTAGATTATACAGGTCAAGTCATTTTGAAATATCTTCATTATTCTAATAATAATAATAATAATAATAATAATAATAATAATAATAATAATAATGATGATGATAATAATAATGATAATAATATTACAAAATGATGATAATAATAATAATACAGAATTAATTTATTTTTAATTTAATTCATAATATTCTACTTAAGATCTATAAAGAAATTTATAAAATATTTGCTTTCTTAATTTCTTAACTTTCATCATTTCCTCATCCTTTTCAGGAAATATGACGGATACAGAAAAGTTGCGAGACACCAGATCGGAATGTGGGGTAAGCCGCGGGCGTAGCGGCAGGATCAGACGATGTACGACGAGAGATGCACTGTCGGCGTGCGGTGAACGTAGTGTCGATCGGCTGTATCTGAGGGCGGCGGCAAATGCACGCACCAAGGGTGGTTCTCGGCACACGCTGCTAGTGATCAGGAGTGATTACGAGGCAGGATCCGCGAATGCTCTCACCGTCTTCAAGGGCGACGTAGTCGCTTTGCTGAGCGATCACATAAGTGACTGGTTCTGGGTACGCTCTAGGGATGGTAAAGAGGGATTCATCCCTGCTGTTGTCGCTGGACATGGCTTTCTTTGAGACTATTTTTTTATCCGATGAGATTTATTTAACGATGGCGGTTTTGTTCACGCGAAGTGCACAAAAGGCGATTACACATGTCGTATAAGTATGTGCGCATACAGCGTATCGTTTTCTCGAAATAGTATGTATATCTTCGCAATAGTACCGTAATTGCCAAATTATTATTCATTAATAAATCATATTTTATATAAAACATGTAAAAAATTAGTCCTTTTTGAAGTATAATTGTACTTGGTAATAAATACATTTTTAATATCTTTATTTTATATTTCCAATTTGTAATTTTGAACGAAATCATATTTTCAGTTATATATTTTTAATCTAATAATATGTGTACGTGTATATATATATATATATATATATATATATATATATATATATATATATATATATATACATGCATTCAATATGCACTTATATATATAGTGCATATTGAAGAAATATTACATTGTGATAAAAAATAATTATTTCTTAGTAACCATCAAAGTATAAAATGAATAAAATTTTAAAATTTAAAAATAATTATTAATTAAAAAATAATTTTAATTATTATTTTAATTATAATTATTTTATTATTTTAATTATTATTTTATTTTATTATTATTTTAATTATTATTTGTTATTTTTATTATTTTAATTATTTTTAAAATTATTTTACAAGTTTTACATATGACAATTAACAAAAGTGTTATTAAAATTTTTCGCCAAATATATTTATAAATTTCTACATTTTTTAATTTACTCTACGTTCTTGTAATTTTATCAATTTTTTAAAATTTTGTTCATTTGTTATTCAGTGCTTTATCATTAATATATCACATTTACCATATTATTAATTGTCGAGTCGTTATTTTCATTTTTAAATTTATATTTTTGATTTTCATTCTTTTTTTATTAATTTTTAATTTTAACAATGTAACGAATTGTGTTTCATTGAAAAGTTAAAATTGTCCTAATTCTCTTCTTTATTGTAATTTAGCGATAAAATAAAAAGAGTATAAAATCAATTATTCTTTGGTGAAATAAATTTTTGAAAATTATTAAGGTACTATTTCGAAGATGTAATATATATTAGTCTGAGTTAATATAGTATATAATAATCTAATTTCTTTCGTATTCTCTAATGTTTCAATGTATCATCACAACGGAGAAAAATGTTCTCATAGAGTTAAATTTGATCTATAATTAAACCGAATTTATATCTTAATTTATAATTATTCATCGCGAGATGACTCGTCAGTGAAAATTATTCATTAAAATTTAAACAAAATTATGTGCACTCGAGTTAATATTTCCAAATTTATAATCAAATTACTCTCATATACATACAAATCAATATTCTAAATTAAATTAAGTTATATCGTCACATTTCCTCCGAGATCAGACGCGCAAGATTCAAACAACATTTATTCACAATATTGGATTTTATTTTTATTTCAAAAATTACATTTCTTTTTATTCGCGATGTTATATAAAGCTAGTGTTCTCCCGAGCTGAATTTTTATTTCGATGAATTTGTACTCTAGTTAAATTTTTGGCGATAACCGTTTAGATTCGATCCGCGTTATAAAACCTATATAGCCGTATAGCCACCGTGGTGGCATTCACCAAATGTGCGAATGTGTTAATAATACAAAATGTATTTCAATGAAAAAAGTCAAAATAAAGCAGATACTATATTTTGGATTTGGAGAGAACAAGGAAAAAAAAATAAATTAAAAAATGTTATTCAAGGAATCGATACACGAAAAAATTAATTTTGCCGCGGAGAGAGAAGTCGCGTAAATATTCTTTGTATATTTGTACAAGAGAAGAATTGTATCATATAAAAAATATATGTATATTTTATTAATATATTTATTACAAACAAAAAACACTTGTAGCGTTAATCATACCTGTTGTTCTATCTATCCGATCGATAAGAGAGTAAAATTTTAATGTAATACTCATTTTGTAGTATTTTAATAAATATTATATTATGCAAATTTGAGTGTCATCTCACGATAATTGAAATTCGTACTGACATCGATACAATTCGAGGAACCAGCCGCACAGAGCACTTTATGCGGTGTTTCCTGATGCACTATACTATATACAGTGAGACTCGAAGTTGGTACTTTAGCCAAGACCTCATCCTGATATGTCATGTGATAAACATGAGTGGCCGCACCACCAGCGATCACGCGTTCCTCGTAGATTTCCGCCACATGTATTCCCTGATCAGCCAGATCGAAGATCGTCGCCGCCTCCATCGTCCGCATGTGCCACAACGATAGACTGGGTCCACCGCCACAAAGCTAGAATTAATGTGAATAATTAATAATAATAGCCTGAATAATATCCAGAAGGTCTTAATGTATATGCAGAGCATTGCAATGAATATAACATTCGCTATGGTTCTTCTTAATCTCTTCTTAATGAAATTTAATTATTTATTTTAAATTTAATCTCGATTTTTTATTTTTTTAAAATTTTTATTTCATAATTAAAATAGTTATTAATCTTTCTTTTAATAAAAATTTGCCATCAACTATGCTTTGGTTCTATATCAATTACATGTCTATTTAATAATTATATTTATACTTTGCAATTTCTCGATTGAAAATATTAGATATCTTAACAATTAGAAATTAAACTAGAAATTTTTGTTTCGCACAAATGTGCGAGTTAAAATTATTTTATAATATAAATTTTCTTATTATTACGTACCAACCAATCTTCCGTAAAATCAACGGCACCGATCCACTTTCCAAATCGCGGTCGAGCAACTTTATCCACTAAATGGGGTGTTAATACATTGGTATTATCTCTCTTACGTAAATCCCATAATCTCACAGAACCATCCTCGCTGCAGGATGCGAGTTGATTATCCCTGAAATTTACAAGACTCTTTTTAAATTATTTAAATATCCAATATTACATACTTTTTTACAGCTTATTAAATATATTAGATAATTGATAATTACATTATAGCAAGACAGTGTATGTAATCGGTGTGACCTTGCATGCTTCTTATGATTCTTCCATCCTCCAAGTTTACAATATATATGTTATTATCACCACAACCAGCATACAGTAAATGATTCGCTTTGGAATACACCATGTAATTTATGTCTGGTTTATCGTAACTATTTCTGGGGAAAAAAAAAAAAAAAAATCACAAGCTAACAGTTAAAATAAATGTTACTAATTTTATACATGAATATTATATAAATTAAAATTATATATAAATAAATAAATATATATATATATATAATAATTTATAATTGTAATTATTTAATTTTCACTAATATAATTTGTATCTAATAAAGTTTGCAAAGAAAAACAAATGTATGTATATATGTACATGAGAATGTAAGAATTATAGACTAATTTTACAAAAATTTTATAAAAATAATATTTGACAATAATTATTATAATAAATATATATTAGTTATACTTGTCGTATAATAATAGTAATAGAACAAGAATAATAATAATAGAACAATATACATCTTTTATATAATTTGTAATTTTGATTTAAAAGAATTATTCATGTAAATATTATTTTGGTAATTACGATATATTTCACTCTAGTAATATTCTTTCACTTTTGCTTACTTATTAGCGAGAATTTGAACATTCCAAGAAGCTTTACTCTTGGGAGTTTTATTCGAGGTAATTGCCTTCCAGTCCCATCCTGATATCTCACCACGCGTTCCTGTTACAAGGAAATCATCCATGGAGAGCATGCACGCAATTTCCTGTTCCGGATGAGCGGCAAAACGATAATTAGGTCCTTGTAATTCATTCTCCTCCATCTTGTTAGGTCCTAAGGTCTTTGATAGACTATTCAAAAATTTAAATTATAATTCTTATTAATAAATCCAAAAATTAAACTAGTTACTTCATTTTATAAAAATAACAATAGTGCGTATATAAAGAAATTATTATTTATATATATTATTTTAATTAAATTAGTAATATTCTGCTTTATATCATAAAAAAATAACTTACTCAAATATCGACACGTCTCCATAAATATTGCCAGCCACAAGATAATTTCCATCGGGAGAAAACGTTTGTGATAATACAGTATTATAAAGTAACATTTTGTCGCAAGTTTCTATCATTTTTTCCCACAATTTATTAGTTTTTTATATAAAGTAAGGTTATTCTAGCCAATTTCTAACTTGTAAAATTTTTAGATTATATTAGGGTTAGATTTTATTAGATTTATGCAATCACTACTAAACTTGTCAAGAAATGTTTAAAAACTTTGATTAAAATGCATGTTTAAAAATTTTTATTTAAAATGTATTACGAGCAGAAAAGAGAACAATGCGGACATCAAAGAAATGATAAAAACATCAAACATCAAAGTTATTTAGATATAATGTGTGATATGAAATTTCGTGTTTTCTTTTCTCAAAATGTTCTTTTTTTACTATAATTTGAATCTTGAAGCACCGAATTTATATTTGAATAAGATTTGATAGAACTACCGATCAAAACGTCAATAGAAAGAGATAGGGCTACTACACACAGGACGCGTTGACGCGTTAAGCCTAGTCTACAATAGAGTCGTAAGGTCGTAAACGTAAGAAATTGACCAATCACAGTCGATTATTCTCCTCGAATTCAACTGTGATTGGTCAATTTCTTACGTTTACGACCTTACGACTCTATTGTAGACTAGCTCTTAGGGTGCCGTCACATGGGGCGTAACTTGCGTAAGCGTAACCAGCGGATCGCCAATCACCGAGTTATTCCGATAGAGCCCTTCGTCGAGCTCTATCGGAATAACTCGGTGATTGGCGATCCGCTGGTTACGCTTACGCAAGTTACGCCCCATGTGACGGCACCCTTAGGGCTTAAATCACCTATTGTGGACCCACTGTTAAATATAAGAACCGACTATGGCCGGTATTCATAGTCCGTTCTCATTTCAAGACCGTCTTAAGTAATGTCTTAAGATGCAAATACGGTTCTGTGATTGGTTAATCACATCTTAAGATTGTACTTAAGGCAGTCTTAAATATAAGAACCGACTATGAATACCGGCCTATGAATACCGGCCTATAATCCAGCCTTCAAAATCCAATCTTTAATCTATGGCTGGTATTCATAGATATAGTCGGTTCTTACGCTGGGTTCACAATAAGTGATTTAAGCCCTAAGCCTTAAGAAATTGATCAATCGCAGTCAAGTATGAGGAGAAAACTCGATTGTGATTGGTCAATTTCTTAAGGCTTAGGGCTTAAATCACCTATTGTGGACCCAGCGTTATATTTAAGACTGTCTTAAGTACAATCTTAAGATGTGATTAACCAATCACAGAGATTTGCATCTTAAGACATTACTTAAAGGTGCCTTTTCATGCTGACGCTCGACGCTCATTTTTAGCGTCAAAAGACGTCACGTGACCAAAATTGACGAATTGGTATCTTTATTTTTGGTCACGTGACGTCTTTTGATGCTAAAAATGAGCGTCGAGCGTCAGCATGAAAAGGCACCTTAAGACGGCTTGAAATGAGAACGGACTATGAATATCGGCCTATGATTGAATTATTCCCCTACCCTTGAAGGCTCGCTTGAGTATAAGAGCTTAATCTTATGGATATAGTTTAGTCCAGTTGGCATTCGACATTGAGGTTAAATCACACATTCAGATAAAAAAAAATTGTAACAAATTGTGAAAAATATTTTAAATGGCACATACTACGAGATTGCTCGTGATGACCGGCAAGTTCCTGAAGGGGGGTTGTAATACTCTATCGATGGCTGTGAGATTCTCTAGGTGAAATCTAACATTTGGTATACAAGACGAATGACCTTTCGACCTTTGCAAAATTACTGATTGAAATGTTTTTTGTAAAAATAAGATCAAATTCGTTATTTCGGAATCTTGATTATTTGATTTAAATTAATTACATTCTTGACAATATAAGAGAGAGATTTAATTATTGAGATATTTGTTTCGCGTCAACTTTTATTTTTATACTTGTACCGTTATTTCTATTTTTACTAGGTTTCTTTCACTCATCCTTTCTTATAAATAACTAGATATTCACTTAATTTTATATCTAAAAAAGTTAAAGTATAACTGTGTCAGTTGTTTGATTTTTAGTAATTTGCTCTTATATAAACGTGTTATTTTTCCGATGAAAAATTAAAGATAATACAATATAAGAGAGAGAGAGAGAGAGAGAGAGAGAGAGAGAGAGAGAGAGAGAGAGAATTATAAAAAATAATTTTATATATATTCTAGCTCATGGTGGTCTCATGTAGAAATGGGACCACCGGATGCCATTTTGGGAGTCACCGAGGCATTCAAGAAAGATCAAAATCCAAAAAAGATCAACTTGGGTGCTGGCGCTTATAGAGACGACAATGGTAAACCATATGTTCTTCCTAGTGTTCGTAAGGTTAGTTATAAATATTCCAATTGTGGGAAGAAAGAACATATACATATAGGTACATGATTTTATTTGCATGCATACGCAAACACAGATATATATAAAGTTGTGTATGTATCGTGTATATAAAATTTTATAATAAAACATTATTTATTATAAATAATAAAAATATAATAAAAATTAGACAATAAAATAAAATTATTATAAAATATAATAAAGCATATTCTCCTTTTTTTATGATAGGCAGAAGAAAAAATTCGAATTAAAGAAATGGACAAGGAATATTCTGCAATCTCTGGCAATGCTGAATTTTGCGAACACAGTATTAATCTGGCTCTTGGAGATGGAAATGAAGTTGTTACAAATGGATTGGTAAATATTACAATAAAAATAATATAAAGCTTTTTCTTAATATAGACTTCTTTCTTTAGAATGCAACGGTTCAAGGAATTTCTGGTACTGGTTCTCTGTTTGTCGGAGCACAATTTCTATCTCATCATTTTCCTGGTAGTAAAGAGGTTTATCTTCCAACTCCTTCATGGGGAAATCATAGTCCTCTATTCAGGCTTGCTGGGCTTACAGTAAAATCTTATTGTTACTATGATTCAAAAACTTGCGGCTTGGATTTTAAAGGAGTAATGGAAGACATATCTGTTAGTACACACACAAGGTTTCTAATAAGTAGATTATTATTACAAATGTTAATACTTGCATTAACAGAGAATGTTTAAAAGATGAATATCAGAGTCGCAAAAAATTAATTATAAAATTACAATAACTAGCATTTATTTATTAATATGAGAGAGGACACATATTTTGAATACTAATTTTTTCTTAAATAAATATATAAATATATATTTATGTAAATACATAAATATAAATGTATATATAATTAATAATGAGAATATTACGAGAAATGTTGCACGTGTAAAATTATTGTTTTACATCATATTGTTAACGTTATAATAATTCTGAAAAAATTAATATTTTACCATTAATACGATGTGTCTATCAACAGAGCATTCCCGAGAGATCGATTATCCTATTGCATGCATGTGCTCACAATCCTACTGGTGTTGATCCCAAACAGGAGCAATGGGCACAATTGTCCACTCTGATCAAGAAAAAAAAACTATTCCCTTTTTTCGACATGGCATATCAAGGCTTTGCCTCAGGTATTTGTAAACTAGAAATTACCGACAATTCCTTTCTTCTTCCATCGTTTCGTAAATCTCAATGTATAAATGAAAATAATAAAAAAATTACTCGATACATTTTTTTCAATACACTAGCATCTATAGATTTTTCTTTAATATAAAATGTACATGTATATTTATTACATAAAACTATAAAATAAAATAAAATAAAATTTATAAGAAAACTTTGTGAAATAAATTGGAAATCCAAGTTAAGATTGAAACATTTTATTATAATTATTATTATTTTTTAATCTCAATCTATTTTTTTACAGGCGATCTTACAAAGGATGCCTTTGCAGTTAGGCTGTTTATTAAAGAGGGACACAAGATCGCTCTAGCTCAGTCTTATGCAAAAAATATGGGTCTTTATGGTGCGTATAAGAAATTTATAGAATCAAATAGAAAAAATAATGACACAAGAGATTATTAAATTGCTAATTGATAAAAATTATAGGTATATGCGCGTGCACGCACACACACACACACACACACACACACACACACATATTATATATTTCTAGTATTTGATCGATATGAATAAAAGAAGAAACTTTGCGAATTTGTTCTTTTATTTTCTCAGGTGAACGCGTTGGAGCATTTAGTTTGATAACGGGCAGTAAGGAGGAGGCTGCTCGCACTTTATCGCAATTAAAGATCGTCATTAGGCCAATGTATTCGAATCCACCAATCTACGGAGCTCGTATAGTTAATGAAATTCTCAGCAATCCGGAATTGCGAAAGGAATGGTTGCGCGACGTCAAAGGTATGGCTGATCGTATCATTTCAGTTCGCACAAAGCTCAGCGACAATTTGAAGAGAAATGGCAGCATTCGTGATTGGTCCCACATTACCGATCAGATTGGAATGTTCTGTTATACTGGCTTGAAGCCAAATGAGGTAATTTCTTTTTTTTTCTGATTAAAATATTACTATAGATTAATTTAATGTAGGTACATTTTTATATTTCTAGTTAAGTATATATTTCGAATTATATTAGATATATTTATTAAAAATTGTATGTCTTTTACCAGCTTATTTTTTACACTTGAATGTATTTAAATTGCAAACTTGAAATAATATTAAGTAAAATAATATGTATATATATATATATATATATATATATACATATATATATACTAGGTGTCCCATTTTAAGGACCCACTCAAATATCTCATTGTCAGAAACACTGCGTTAAATCGAAAAATGTTTCCTACAAAAGTTGTAGGGTTTCGAGGGGGACATAACATAGTAATATTCATTTGACCTTGGGCGGCGTCTCCAAGGTTAGTAAAGGTTAATCTTAAGTGAAGGTGAGAATGAATTTTGAAGAAAATAAAAAAATGCTTCAGATAAAAGTTGTTCAAATTAATTAGTAGAAAAAGATGTTATAATAAAACATATGGGTTTCCATTTAAAAAATTTATTCTCACCTTCACTTGACCTTGGAGACGCCGCTCAAGGTCATATGAATATTACTATGTTATGTCCCCCTCGAAACCCTACAAATTTTTGTAGGAAACATTTTTTGATTTAACGCAGTGTTTCTGAGATATTTGAGTGGGTCCTTTAAAATGGGACACCCGGTATATATATATATATATATATATATATATATAAATTTTAGACTAGTTCAATATTTTAAACCATTTCTCTATATAATCCCTATTTCTTTCAACACATCATTCCCATCGTTTTGGCAGTTTAAAGATGCCTTTGCTTTGGGTGATTGAAGTGGAGTTTTTCCACAAAGGCATCTTTAAACTGCTAGAATAATGGAAAAAAATGGGGACTATGTAGAAAAATAGTTACGAGTATGAAGATTCAGATGTTATATTTGTTTTCTCAATGATAAAAATTTTTAATTTTTAAAAAAATTGTTACTTTCTGTATAACTTTCGTATACATGTATGCATCGATATATTAAAATATATTTATATTTTTATATTTACATAAGTAATGATTTATAATTAATATTATTCTTCTAAATAAGAAAGATTATTATTAATTCGATTTCGTTTCAACTTTGTTGTTAATTTTACAACAGGTGGAAAAACTTACAAAAGATTTCAGCATTTACCTCACTAAGGATGGCCGCATCTCTATGGCCGGTGTGACATCGAAGAATGTGGAATATTTGGCGCATGCGATGCACCATGTTACCAAGTAACTTGTGTTATAAAATCATAAAATGTATTCTACCCGAGATTGTTTCGTACAACGCTTAATGATAAAATTGTTAATAATCTATTATATTTTCTACTCTATGCATGTAATCGGAATAAGCAATCCTAGCATTGGGATCTTGAACAATATATGACGAATACATCAGAAACCACACAGCACGGATAAATGATAAATGAAAGTTTTCCGATATTCATTGAACAACCTGGATCATGATGTAAAGATTTCTAACTATTTCTCATAATATTCCGAACGTATCGCTAAAATAGGAATCATTTTATCTGCTATTGTACAAAATAACATTATTGATTTTCTCGATATAGCAGCGAATAGTTTTATATCAATTTTTTTGCTACGATATATATCAAGAGACACGGTAGTGTCTCGCGCCTAGTTAGGGCGAAGCCGACTCTCAGAAGCGAGGCACCGTTAACCTTGTACGCGATATACTATATTGTATATATACATGGTTCTGCAGGTCAGAATATAATGAAAAAATACCTTTATTTTGTAATATTTCGGATGCTCTTGTTTACTTTAATAAGAAAAATACGATCGATTCTTCTATTAAAAAGAAAGACGTTTTTTCTTCTATTATACATCTGTGCTGTATGGAAATAATTGTGTTCTTTAGCTTGTACTAGCATGAATCATGCGAATTGCATTAAAGCGCGTATCGAACATTCGTTGCAACTGTGTAAAATAAGGTTTAATAGAAATAAGACGATTTCTTCTATTTTAAAGTCACAATAATCGAACATTATTTTTATTTTAAATTACTTTAATTCCAATTTTTATTCTAATGTATTATAAGAAAATATCGTATACTTTCTCACTCACTTTCTTATTTTAATATGATTATATGGTATTTTGTAATATAAATAGCAATACAGAAAAAAATGTTTTGAGAGGCAAATTGTGAATTTAATAGAATGGTAAATATAGTGAATTTAAAGTGGAAGAATGCGACGGTATTTCATACAATTATATATATATTGTTCTGTATAGTTATCCAAAGAACTTTATATCGAGAAATATACCTATATTGTACATAATATATATTATATGGAAATTCAGGTTTTTTTGTAGATGTAAACATTTCTAAATATAAAATATATAAAAATTAAGTTTATTCTTCTCTTTTCACGTACCTTCCTATCACACCATAATTTAAATTTTAATGATAAAATTTAATAGAAAATAATCAGTTTAATTGTCGGTTTTCCTGTCTCGAATCGGTTAACCGCGATATTGAGTTTCAGAAACAGGAGATATAAACTCGCGAGTTCTGGACCGATTTAATTAGATTTTTATTTCATGAAAATAATATATATAGAATTATATATATAGATGAAATACACGTAAAATATTATATAGTTGGAACGTCCGTTAAGCTGGCACAGCCATTTTAGCACAGTCGAATGAAAAAAATTAATGCAGAAATTTAGTAATTTTTTTGTAACTTGTAAAATTAACAACATAATTATGTTTATGCAGTAACAGTGTATTAGTATTAAATTAATAATTTATAACTTTTGCGATAACTATGATAAAAAAAGCATTTCTCGATTTTATATAAAAAAGGATATTTTTATATAAAATTTGTTTAAAGTTGATTAATATTTTATGACAGATATCAGATAATTAAATCGTTAATTTGCTAATTAAATTTAAAAATAAAAATATGTTATAAAAATTAAAAATGTTATAAATAATATTACAAATAATGTTTACTACTTAAAACTCGAATAATATATTTCATTGTTTGCATATAACTTTTATATATATAATACAATGTACTATCGAAGTATACAAGCAATAAATTTTTAATATTAAAAATTGATACTTTGTAGCAGCGGATCCTGTATGGCGCAAACTTTTATTATGTATATCAAATAAAAGAATTTGCACGCTCGTATCTATTTAGTATAAAAATAATCTGCAAACAACGTACTATTGAAAAAAACAAGCGATAAATTATTGGTTCTTTATATTAAATAAATACGAGCATGCAAATAATTTTATATAATATACATAATATAAGTCCGCGCAGTGTTCGCGGCTACAAAGTTTCATCTTTAACTATTCTAAAAAAAGCATAGAATTCATCGCTTGTTTTTTTAATAGTACATTTTATGCAGATTACTTTTATATCAAACAGATTCGAGCGTACAAATTTTTTCGTTTAATACACATAGTATAATTATTCGTTATAGAATTTGCGCCGTATTTTATATATTTCAACAGTACATTACCTGCACAATATGATGGTACCATCAGCATACCAGCGTACAAACTTTTTGATCTAATATACATAAAATGAATCCGCGCCGTATTTTGTCCGTAATTTAAAAATTTAAATTTCCAATATTTTAAAACGAGCCAAAAATGATTCTTTTACATATTTCAACAGTACATTATCTGCACAATATGATGGTACCATCAGCATACCAGCCTACAAACTTTTTGATCTAATATACGTAAAATGAATCCGCGCAGTATGTGGTCCGCGCTTAAAAAATTTTAATTTTTAATATTTTAAAACGAGCCAGAAATTATTTATTTTTTTTTCTTAACCCGGCTCGTCCTGACCACAAAAGATCCTGACCACAAGTCAGTGTGGCGATATGGGCCGAGTTTTTCGCGCATGCGCGGCCAGTACGCTTTCAGTAAAGTATCTATTTTCAAGAAAGAAGGGTATCGTTAATCACTCGCGCGAATGTTTTCTTTTTTAATTTTTGAGAATAGATAAAAAGTTATATATATATACCTATTATATATAAAATTTTATATATAAGAATTTTATCGATTTAAGTATACATATATTTAACCCACCTTACTGCTCGCTGTTACTAGGCTCGTCAAAACTTTTGCGCCCATTTGGTAACTACATAAGGGTGCCGTCACATGGGGCGTAACTTGCGTAAGCGTAACCAGCGGATCGCCAATCACCGAGTTATTCCGATAGAGCCCTTCATCGAGCTCTATCGGAATAATTCGGTGATTGGCGATCCGCTGGTTACGCTTACGCAAGTTACGTCCCATGTGACGGCACCCTAATACGCCATTGTTTCGGCCGCGCATGCGCGAAAAACCCGGCCCATATCGCCACACTGCCACAAGTGGCCGTAACCCCAATGATCCCGACCACGCGTGACCGCAACTCTATTCATCCTAACCACAAGTGACCGTAATTTTTTTTTTCCTGACCAGGCTCATCCTGACCACAAAAAAACCTAACCCGTCATTCTTTTTTTTGTGACGGTGGAGAATGCATTTACGCACACCCTGGTCCTCGAGGGAGGATTTAAACCAGGGTAGTGTGTGACTCGGGGACGGAAGGTCCCCCATACCGTACTAAACTCCACCGGTAGCCATTCCCCGCGCGTTAGAAGGTGCTCCCGGGAACCGCGTAAGCATCTCATCTGGGAGTTCCCGCGTTTGCATATGTCGCTTTCCCACGAGTTCCTTACCACATTTGAGAGGGCCAGCGGCTACTCTGACCCTTTCTCTTTGCCCGTGGACCAATCTCTGGAGAGCGGGCACCGTCGTATCCGCTCCCCTGAATCTCCGCGCAGAATACCTCCCCTCGCAACGCGTCGCGTTCGCGAGTGGCGGTACTCGCCCGCTTTCCAGAGGCCTTTTCTCAAAGGAAAGCAGAATCCGTGTCAAGCGGGGCGGGCAGGAGGAACTGACCCCCCTATCTCGCTACCCCGTGGTCATCCTGGCAGTTTTGTCACTGATTATCGGTGGCGTCTTTCAGCTTCCCGTTCAGTGGCCCATTCCTATGGCGACGATTATAGGGTCCATTTTCTGGGCCCATTCAATGCCCACACCTCCAGGGTTGCCTCCACACCGGCCCCCACGCGCGTCAGGGGAGCCCATTGCGAAATGCGCCCTCCCAAACCCCCGGGGCGCCGGCGCAGATAGTGGCCCTGTACATTCACTTACACAAACATACGTATTTGGGAAGTGACCATATAGGGGATGCTAAGGGTCAGGGTTTACCCGTGACCCCCCGCCGTCCAACCTACTCTTTCTTCTTCCTCCCCCTCAGTCTCTTTCCTCCTCCCTCGATCTCTCCGCCTCCTCCTTGCGGGAGATTAACCTCTCGCAGTATACAAGTACCGCATCCCAACGATCCCCCTTACGATCGCGAACCATCTCCTGCACCGCGGTTGGTAGAGAGAGGTCCCCACCGATCGCGTCCGCCATTTCCACGCGCTCTTCCGTCCATGCAGCACACTCTGCAAATGTGTGTTGTGCCGTGTCGCGCGCCGCGCCGCAATGGTGGCATCGCGCCTCCTCCTCCCTTCCGATTCGGCAAAGGTACTCTCCGAAACACCCATGCCCGGAGAGCACTTGTGTCGCCCGAAAGGAGAGTTCGCCACCCCCTCTGTCTATCCATTCATACAGGACAGGACGGATAGCCTCCACAATATCCCGGCCATCCGCCCTGGCCTTTCGCAGGTTTTCCCCCCATCTAACGACCGTTTCTCTTTGTAATCGAAGTCTCAATAGCTCTACGCCCCGTTTTGTGAGTTGTAGCCCGGTCTCCCTTAGTCTCACGCGTTCGTCATACATTTGAGCATATGACATTGCAACCATCTCGTACAGCGGCGTCCCGGCCAGCACCCCCGCCGCCTCAAATAATATAGTTCGATACCCCCTTATTGTCCTTATCGCCATTCTGCCGGCCATTCTTTGTAGCAGCGCTACAGCGCGTCGCGAACGGGCAAGGTTTCCCTCTCTCTCACTTCCATCTATTTCAAGGATAATGGCTCCTGTGATTCCTCTCTTATATTTAATATTCTCTATCCCCAGGTCCTCCAGGCATATGTTCCTCCTTGCCTCCGCCATAATCTCGGCGTTGTTCATACCATCCTCCTTGGTGATCGTGATTGTGATCGACGCCGTGTTAGGAGGTCGTACAAGAGGTCGTGCCGGTTGCCTCGTGACCAGCGGAGCCCTTTCCCTCGGATTGTTTTTTGGAGGGAGTGCCTTTGGCTCTCCTGCCAACTACTCGTGTCCATGGCTGATCCTCTCCAGCCACATCCTTTCTTCTCTCTTCCCTCGGCGTTCCCGTTTCGTCTCTTCTTCTTCCCCGCTAAGTTTCCTTGATCTTCAACGCTGGGGTCTTCACTGTTGTGTTCTTCTTCTTCTCCTTCTTTTTATCTGTCACTGGATTCTGCACTCCTTTCCCCTTGCTGCTTCACCAGACCACCAATCGCAACCCTGAGATTTTGGAGTCAACCATTTCTTCGATCCTTTTCAGGAATGCCTCCACGACGTCCTCCTTGATCTTCTTTTTCGGTGGCCGGTCCTCTTCTTCGGGTGAAGGCAGATCGGGCCATGCAAGTTCCGCCGCTATCTCCTGCTTGCTTATTTCAGTGCGGCTTCGCCCTTCTCCGCCCAGTGGCCTTTGCGGTAAGGGGTTTGATATACGCACTGTTCTTTTAAAGGTTCAACTTCTGCTCGTAATTTCTAAACTTCTCTACTCAGTTCTCCATTTCTCATCTCCAGGTCTTGGCTTTTCTTCGCTATTACGTCATTACCGATACTTCTCGCTGTTTGCGATCCAATTCGGTTAATGATCTCATCCGCTGCTAATTGTACCGTCTTCGTTGCCTTCCATATTGGCTTCTTGAAGGTGCTCTTTAATCTCTCTAACTTTTTCGTAAGCCAGAGCACTTCATTCATCTCCCTCGTAATCCTTTTCTTTATTTCTTCCGTTGTCCAAGTAGGGAGCGTTGCCTCTTACTCTTTTCTTATCTCTTCCTCTGCTTCAGCCTGAGACCTGGTGACTGAGTGCTCTACTCCATCCCTCATGCTCTGAAGGAGCTCTTGGTCAGCCCTGATCTCCATTTCTTCTCTCTGCGCTTTTATCAGCATTTGTTTAGCTGCCGCCATTCCTACGTACTCCCCAGTGGTCGGGGGTTTTACTTGTTTAAGCTTCCTCCTTCTTGTTTCTCCTACGTTCAGGGACTGTGTTGACCTTGCTGTAGAGTCCGATGATCCTGCGTCATCTTTCTCAGAACGTGTGAGGTCCACCGAGAATTCAGTCGGGGCCCTAGCCCCATCTTTCTTTTCTCCGTCTTCTCCACCACCTTCATATTCATCGGTTTGGACAGTTGATCGATCCTTGTTATCTGTACAACCGGAACTTTACTGTACTTATCTTGGTTGTTCTCTTCCCTGTTGGACTCTCGCGCTTCCGCTTTCCTGATCTCCGTAGGAGATCTCTTCACTGAGCCCCTTCTTTCAAAAGGGTTCTACATTCCTTCATCCTGTTTTGTCTTCGTCGGAGGACTGAACTTTTTCTTTAGTCCCTGCCAGATAGATTGTTCCTTCTTTCTATTCTCATTAACTGGTGGAGTGCCTGGTCCGCTTTCTGCCCTGTCAAGTGCGTAGTTTAAAGTGTATTCCATTGTTAGTTGTTCCCGGGTGTATTGCGGCTCCGTCCACCAGGGTATACCCTCATCGGTCAGGATCTGCCCCGAAACGTGACCGTCCACAGATCCCTTCCAGGCCCCAAGTTCCCCCGGGGAGTGCACAAATGACTTGAGTTAGGGGGAATACGCGCACCCGGGCCATATCTCAGGTCCCTTACTGACCCGTGCGGGGTTTTACTTTCTCACGGGCTTTCAGGGGTTCCGCGCCACCGACAACGCGGGCACCGCAATACAGCTCACCAGGCTTGGTTATCTTGGGAGTGGCCCCATGGACATTTAGGATGAGGTCGCTGCTTCTCGGCCCCATCTTGCCCGCCATAGCGACAAGCCTTCCTCGACGTCTTCTGGAGATGTCTTCATTGGCAACGGTCCTACTTCCAGTCTGCTTCTGTAAAAAGGAAGAAGAGTTCTGTTCCCAGAAGGGGGACGGATCTCGGTCGAGCGACAGTTTACCCAGGGACCAGTCCGGCTTGGGAGACCCTATCAGGGACTGAGATCCCCGCCGGCATGGCTCCCCGGGATCGTCACTGTCGCCATCAAGCCCTCTCGCCACGACAAGGCGTCACACCACGAGAGAGTATTTTCTAACCTTCTTAAATTCGTTTCCTATCCTTTGTACCCTTTTTTTTTTTTTTTTTTTTTTTTAAACTAACCCAAGTGTCTTCAAGTTTATATATGAAATTGTCAGCTTTGTCAGGTCAGCTTTGTCAGGTTGTGACCGGACGATGGGTCTTGAGAGTTCGGGAGTTATGTGAATTAGGCAGTTTTCCTACCTTTAACACGGTCGCCAGTCCGTTTCTCTAGACTACGGACAAGATCTCTGGATCCCCGGAATGAGAACCCCTTCGCCAGATGAGTACCGCTGCTGCGTTGTCTATCTGGTCTACAGACAGGACCACTGGATCCCCAGGATGAGAACCCCTGTTATAGATGGTCACCACTGCTACGTGGTTCACCTTGTCTCCCGACAAGATTTATGGATCCCCAGGATGAGAACCCCTGTTGCAGATGAGCACCTTTACCGCTTCACTGCTCGCTGTACTGCGTAGTTTCCTTTGTCAGAGACAAAGGCACAAGATGACGTCATCCAACTGTCACCTTTGTTCGTCATATGAAATGACGCAACACTCGCGTCACACGCGTTATGAATAATTAATCGTGTTAATTATTATTTCAGGAATCGCCAGGAAGTGGCAGCTTCCCGTCTATGCCTCAGGATCTGTCCAGGTTTCACTGAAAACGTCTCCGCGCACAGGATTTCGTCGATGGACAAATGAACGGACACTCGTTTTATATTATAAATATAAAATATTTATTATAAAAATATAAAACTAAATATATATGTATATCTCCCGTCACTTCCAATAACAAAATAAAAACTTGCGTACAAATAAAATAAAATTATTCCTTGTTTAATATTGCACGACTGACTCATGCGTGCACGTCGGTGGTCGCGAGAGCAATGAGCCCCGGTTCCTCTCTCGGCTCTCCTTTTATAGGAGCGAACCCCCACTCTGCAAGATGGCGAGCTCCTTACGCCAGCGCCTCCTATAATTGCGCACAAACGTCTTAAACCTAAATATTATATTATATTGTTCGCGCTTACCGCTAACAGTTTAACAAACGCTTATTCTATCGCAATTAATATTAATAATAACATAAAGATTAAATAATAAACTAAATCTATTATTCTTATCCTCATCAATGATAAGTACCATTGATGGTAACCCTGAGTATCGGTAACCTTACCGACTGTGCTCGGTCGGTAAGTCGGTCAGGTGGTGTGGCGACCTTACGGTCGGTCACTTATCGGCCGTCGGTAATGTGTCCGGCTCGACTTGCTAACCTAACCTAACCTAACCTAACCTAACCTAACCTAACCTAACCTAACCTAACCTAACCTGAGGTTATAGGGAAAGTAACTTTTATCGAAATTTTTTTTATTGCATTTTCGGGAGAGATTTTTCATGATTCGAATTTTGGTCAAAGTCATTTCGCGATATCTCGATTTTTTCATTTTTTTTCAAAAATTTTTTTTTGCATTTTTGGAAGTGATTTTTCACGATTCGAACTTTGGTGGTGGTCAGGACCGGATATTCGGAAATTTTTTTTTTGGGAACTTAGAAAAATTTTTGAAAATTTTTTGACATTTTTGAGATTTTTCATGATTCGAATTTTGGTGAAGGTCTTTTTGCGATATCTCGATTTTTACTTTTTTTCTACATTTTTCCAAGTTCAAGAAGGCTCGGCGTGCTTGAAACTCGAATTTTACAGATGTATACCAGTGGATGGAGAATCGGGAAATAAGTATTTTGGACTTCAAATTTTTTTTTTCGACAATTTTTTTTTTTTTTCAAATTTTTGGTTTTTTTTTTCGCATTTTTTTTCGGTTTTTTCTTGTTTTTTTTGATAATTTTTTGGAATTTTTTTTTTTTTTTTTAAATTTTTTGATTTTTTTTTTTTAAATTTTTTGGAATCTTTTTCCAATTTTGTATTTTTTTTTTTTTTTTTTTTTTTTTAATTTTTTGGACTTGTTTTTCCGAATTTTTTGGTTTTTTTTTTTTTTTATTTTTATATTTTTGTTTTTTTTTGTTTTTTTTTTTTTTTTTTTTTTGTTTTTTTTTTTTTCAGTAAGTTCTGGTCATTCCGGGCCTTTTCCGGGCCTTTTCCGGGCATGTTCGGTTATGTTCGGTTATGTTCGGTTATGTTCGGTTATGTTCGGTTATGTTCGGTTATGTTCGGTTATGTTCGGTTATGTTCGGTTATGTTCGGTTATGTTCGGTTATGTTCGGTTATGTTCGGTTATGTTCGGTTATGTTCGGTTATGTTCGGTTATGTTCGGTTATGTTCGGTTATGTTCGGTTATGTTCGGTTATGTTCGGTTATGTTCGGTTATGTTCGGTTATGTTCGGTTATGTTCGGTTATGTTCGGTTATGTTCGGTTATGTTCGGTTATGTTCGGTTATGTTCGGTTATGTTCGGTTATGTTCGGTTATGTTCGGTTATGTTCGGTTATGTTCGGTTATGTTCGGTTATGTTCGGTTATGTTCGGTTATGTTCGGTTATGTTCGGTTATGTTCGGTTATGTTCGGTTATGTTCGGTTATGTTCGGTTATGTTCGGTTATGTTCGGTTATGTTCGGTTATGTTCGGTTATGTTCGGTTATGTTCGGTTATGTTCGGTTATGTTCGGTTATGTTCGGTTATGTTCGGTTATGTTCGGTTATGTTCGGTTATGTTCGGTTATGTTCGGTTATGTTCGGTTATGTTCGGTTATGTTCGGTTATGTTCGGTTATGTTCGGTTATGTTCGGTTATGTTCGGTTATGTTCGGTTATGTTCGGTTATGTTCGGTTATGTTCGGTTATGTTCGGTTATGTTCGGTTATGTTCGGTTATGTTCGGTTATGTTCGGTTATGTTCGGTTATGTTCGGTTATGTTCGGTTATGTTCGGTTATGTTCGGTTATGTTCGGTTATGTTCGGTTATGTTCGGTTATGTTCGGTTATGTTCGGTTATGTTCGGTTATGTTCGGTTATGTTCGGTTATGTTCGGTTATGTTCGGTTATGTTCGGTTATGTTCGGTTATGTTCGGTTATGTTCGGTTATGTTCGGTTATGTTCGGTTATGTTCGGTTATGTTCGGTTATGTTCGGTTATGTTCGGTTATGTTCGGTTATGTTCGGTTATGTTCGGTTATGTTCGGTTATGTTCGGTTATGTTCGGTTATGTTCGGTTATGTTCGGTTAGGTTAGGTTAGGTTAGGTTAGGTTAGGTTAGGTTAGGTTAGGTTAGGTTAGGTTAGGTTAGGTTAGGTTAGGTTAGGTTAGGTTAGGTTAGGTTAGGTTAGGTTAGGTTAGGTTAGGTTAGGTTAGGTTAGGTTAGGTTAGGTTAGGTTAGGTTAGGTTAGGTTAGGTTAGGTTAGGTTAGGTTAGGTTAGGTTAGGTTAGGTTAGGTTAGGTTAGGTTAGGTTAGGTTAGGTTAGGTTAGGTTAGGTTAGGTTAGGTTAGGTTAGGTTAGGTTAGGTTAGGTTAGGTTAGGTTAGGTTAGGTTAGGTTAGGTTAGGTTAGGTTAGGTTAGGTTAGGTTAGGTTAGGTTAGGTTAGGTTAGGTTAGGTTAGGTTAGGTTAGGTTAGGTTAGGTTAGGTTAGGTTAGGTTAGGTTAGGTTAGGTTAGGTTAGGTTAGGTTAGGTTAGGTTAGGTTAGGTTAGGTTAGGTTAGGTTAGGTTAGGTTAGGTTAGGTTAGGTTAGGTTAGGTTAGGTTAGGTTAGGTTAGGTTAGGTTAGGTTAGGTTAGGTTAGGTTAGGTTAGGTTAGGTTAGGTTAGGTTAGGTTAGGTTAGGTTAGGTTAGGTTAGGTTAGGTTAGGTTAGGTTAGGTTAGGTTAGGTTAGGTTAGGTTAGGTTAGGTTAGGTTAGGTTAGGTTAGGTTAGGTTAGGTTAGGTTAGGTTAGGTTAGGTTAGGTTAGGTTAGGTTAGGTTAGGTTAGGTTAGGTTAGGTTAGGTTAGGTTAGGTTAGGTTAGGTTAGGTTAGGTTAGGTTAGGTTAGGTTAGGTTAGGTTAGGTTAGGTTAGGTTAGGTTAGGTTAGGTTAGGTTAGGTTAGGTTAGGTTAGGTTAGGTTAGGTTAGGTTAGGTTAGGTTAGGTTAGGTTAGGTTAGGTTAGGTTAGGTTAGGTTAGGTTAGGTTAGGTTAGGTTAGGTTAGGTTAGGTTAGGTTAGGTTAGGTTAGGTTAGGTTAGGTTAGGTTAGGTTAGGTTAGGTTAGGTTAGGTTAGGTTAGGTTAGGTTAGGTTAGGTTAGGTTAGGTTAGGTTAGGTTAGGTTAGGTTAGGTTAGGTTAGGTTAGGTTAGGTTAGGTTAGGTTAGGTTAGGTTAGGTTAGGTTAGGTTAGGTTAGGTTAGGTTAGGTTAGGTTAGGTTAGGTTAGGTTAGGTTAGGTTAGGTTAGGTTAGGTTAGGTTAGGTTAGGTTAGGTTAGGTTAGGTTAGGTTAGGTTAGGTTAGGTTAGGTTAGGTTAGGTTAGGTTAGGTTAGGTTAGGTTAGGTTAGGTTAGGTTAGGTTAGGTTAGGTTAGGTTAGGTTAGGTTAGGTTAGGTTAGGTTAGGTTAGGTTAGGTTAGGTTAGGTTAGGTTAGGTTAGGTTAGGTTAGGTTAGGTTAGGTTAGGTTAGGTTAGGTTAGGTTAGGTTAGGTTAGGTTAGGTTAGGTTAGGTTAGGTTAGGTTAGGTTAGGTTAGGTTAGGTTAGGTTAGGTTAGGTTAGGTTAGGTTAGGTTAGGTTAGGTTAGGTTAGGTTAGGTTAGGTTAGGTTAGGTTAGGTTAGGTTAGGTTAGGTTAGGTTAGGTTAGGTTAGGTTAGGTTAGGTTAGGTTAGGTTAGGTTAGGTTAGGTTAGGTTAGGTTAGGTTAGGTTAGGTTAGGTTAGGTTAGGTTAGGTTAGGTTAGGTTAGGTTAGGTTAGGTTAGGTTAGGTTAGGTTAGGTTAGGTTAGGTTAGGTTAGGTTAGGTTAGGTTAGGTTAGGTTAGGTTAGGTTAGGTTAGGTTAGGTTAGGTTAGGTTAGGTTAGGTTAGGTTAGGTTAGGTTAGGTTAGGTTAGGTTAGGTTAGGTTAGGTTAGGTTAGGTTAGGTTAGGTTAGGTTAGGTTAGGTTAGGTTAGGTTAGGTTAGGTTAGGTTAGGTTAGGTTAGGTTAGGTTAGGTTAGGTTAGGTTAGGTTAGGTTAGGTTAGGTTAGGTTAGGTTAGGTTAGGTTAGGTTAGGTTAGGTTAGGTTAGGTTAGGTTAGGTTAGGTTAGGTTAGGTTAGGTTAGGTTAGGTTAGGTTAGGTTAGGTTAGGTTAGGTTAGGTTAGGTTAGGTTAGGTTAGGTTAGGTTAGGTTAGGTTAGGTTAGGTTAGGTTAGGTTAGGTTAGGTTAGGTTAGGTTAGGTTAGGTTAGGTTAGGTTAGGTTAGGTTAGGTTAGGTTAGGTTAGGTTAGGTTAGGTTAGGTTAGGTTAGGTTAGGTTAGGTTAGGTTAGGTTAGGTTAGGTTAGGTTAGGTTAGGTTAGGTTAGGTTAGGTTAGGTTAGGTTAGGTTAGGTTAGGTTAGGTTAGGTTAGGTTAGGTTAGGTTAGGTTAGGTTAGGTTAGGTTAGGTTAGGTTAGGTTAGGTTAGGTTAGGTTAGGTTAGGTTAGGTTAGGTTAGGTTAGGTTAGGTTAGGTTAGGTTAGGTTAGGTTAGGTTAGGTTAGGTTAGGTTAGGTTAGGTTAGGTTAGGTTAGGTTAGGTTAGGTTAGGTTAGGTTAGGTTAGGTTAGGTTAGGTTAGGTTAGGTTAGGTTAGGTTAGGTTAGGTTAGGTTAGGTTAGGTTAGGTTAGGTTAGGTTAGGTTAGGTTAGGTTAGGTTAGGTTAGGTTAGGTTAGGTTAGGTTAGGTTAGGTTAGGTTAGGTTAGGTTAGGTTAGGTTAGGTTAGGTTAGGTTAGGTTAGGTTAGGTTAGGTTAGGTTAGGTTAGGTTAGGTTAGGTTAGGTTAGGTTAGGTTAGGTTAGGTTAGGTTAGGTTAGGTTAGGTTAGGTTAGGTTAGGTTAGGTTAGGTTAGGTTAGGTTAGGTTAGGTTAGGTTAGGTTAGGTTAGGTTAGGTTAGGTTAGGTTAGGTTAGGTTAGGTTAGGTTAGGTTAGGTTAGGTTAGGTTAGGTTAGGTTAGGTTAGGTTAGGTTAGGTTAGGTTAGGTTAGGTTAGGTTAGGTTAGGTTAGGTTAGGTTAGGTTAGGTTAGGTTAGGTTAGGTTAGGTTAGGTTAGGTTAGGTTAGGTTAGGTTAGGTTAGGTTAGGTTAGGTTAGGTTAGGTTAGGTTAGGTTAGGTTAGGTTAGGTTAGGTTAGGTTAGGTTAGGTTAGGTTAGGTTAGGTTAGGTTAGGTTAGGTTAGGTTAGGTTAGGTTAGGTTAGGTTAGGTTAGGTTAGGTTAGGTTAGGTTAGGTTAGGTTAGGTTAGGTTAGGTTAGGTTAGGTTAGGTTAGGTTAGGTTAGGTTAGGTTAGGTTAGGTTAGGTTAGGTTAGGTTAGGTTAGGTTAGGTTAGGTTAGGTTAGGTTAGGTTAGGTTAGGTTAGGTTAGGTTAGGTTAGGTTAGGTTAGGTTAGGTTAGGTTAGGTTAGGTTAGGTTAGGTTAGGTTAGGTTAGGTTAGGTTAGGTTAGGTTAGGTTAGGTTAGGTTAGGTTAGGTTAGGTTAGGTTAGGTTAGGTTAGGTTAGGTTAGGTTAGGTTAGGTTAGGTTAGGTTAGGTTAGGTTAGGTTAGGTTAGGTTAGGTTAGGTTAGGTTAGGTTAGGTTAGGTTAGGTTAGGTTAGGTTAGGTTAGGTTAGGTTAGGTTAGGTTAGGTTAGGTTAGGTTAGGTTAGGTTAGGTTAGGTTAGGTTAGGTTAGGTTAGGTTAGGTTAGGTTAGGTTAGGTTAGGTTAGGTTAGGTTAGGTTAGGTTAGGTTAGGTTAGGTTAGGTTAGGTTAGGTTAGGTTAGGTTAGGTTAGGTTAGGTTAGGTTAGGTTAGGTTAGGTTAGGTTAGGTTAGGTTAGGTTAGGTTAGGTTAGGTTAGGTTAGGTTAGGTTAGGTTAGGTTAGGTTAGGTTAGGTTAGGTTAGGTTAGGTTAGGTTAGGTTAGGTTAGGTTAGGTTAGGTTAGGTTAGGTTAGGTTAGGTTAGGTTAGGTTAGGTTAGGTTAGGTTAGGTTAGGTTAGGTTAGGTTAGGTTAGGTTAGGTTAGGTTAGGTTAGGTTAGGTTAGGTTAGGTTAGGTTAGGTTAGGTTAGGTTAGGTTAGGTTAGGTTAGGTTAGGTTAGGTTAGGTTAGGTTAGGTTAGGTTAGGTTAGGTTAGGTTAGGTTAGGTTAGGTTAGGTTAGGTTAGGTTAGGTTAGGTTAGGTTAGGTTAGGTTAGGTTAGGTTAGGTTAGGTTAGGTTAGGTTAGGTTAGGTTAGGTTAGGTTAGGTTAGGTTAGGTTAGGTTAGGTTAGGTTAGGTTAGGTTAGGTTAGGTTAGGTTAGGTTAGGTTAGGTTAGGTTAGGTTAGGTTAGGTTAGGTTAGGTTAGGTTAGGTTAGGTTAGGTTAGGTTAGGTTAGGTTAGGTTAGGTTAGGTTAGGTTAGGTTAGGTTAGGTTAGGTTAGGTTAGGTTAGGTTAGGTTAGGTTAGGTTAGGTTAGGTTAGGTTAGGTTAGGTTAGGTTAGGTTAGGTTAGGTTAGGTTAGGTTAGGTTAGGTTAGGTTAGGTTAGGTTAGGTTAGGTTAGGTTAGGTTAGGTTAGGTTAGGTTAGGTTAGGTTAGGTTAGGTTAGGTTAGGTTAGGTTAGGTTAGGTTAGGTTAGGTTAGGTTAGGTTAGGTTAGGTTAGGTTAGGTTAGGTTAGGTTAGGTTAGGTTAGGTTAGGTTAGGTTAGGTTAGGTTAGGTTAGGTTAGGTTAGGTTAGGTTAGGTTAGGTTAGGTTAGGTTAGGTTAGGTTAGGTTAGGTTAGGTTAGGTTAGGTTAGGTTAGGTTAGGTTAGGTTAGGTTAGGTTAGGTTAGGTTAGGTTAGGTTAGGTTAGGTTAGGTTAGGTTAGGTTAGGTTAGGTTAGGTTAGGTTAGGTTAGGTTAGGTTAGGTTAGGTTAGGTTAGGTTAGGTTAGGTTAGGTTAGGTTAGGTTAGGTTAGGTTAGGTTAGGTTAGGTTAGGTTAGGTTAGGTTAGGTTAGGTTAGGTTAGGTTAGGTTAGGTTAGGTTAGGTTAGGTTAGGTTAGGTTAGGTTAGGTTAGGTTAGGTTAGGTTAGGTTAGGTTAGGTTAGGTTAGGTTAGGTTAGGTTAGGTTAGGTTAGGTTAGGTTAGGTTAGGTTAGGTTAGGTTAGGTTAGGTTAGGTTAGGTTAGGTTAGGTTAGGTTAGGTTAGGTTAGGTTAGGTTAGGTTAGGTTAGGTTAGGTTAGGTTAGGTTAGGTTAGGTTAGGTTAGGTTAGGTTAGGTTAGGTTAGGTTAGGTTAGGTTAGGTTAGGTTAGGTTAGGTTAGGTTAGGTTAGGTTAGGTTAGGTTAGGTTAGGTTAGGTTAGGTTAGGTTAGGTTAGGTTAGGTTAGGTTAGGTTAGGTTAGGTTAGGTTAGGTTAGGTTAGGTTAGGTTAGGTTAGGTTAGGTTAGGTTAGGTTAGGTTAGGTTAGGTTAGGTTAGGTTAGGTTAGGTTAGGTTAGGTTAGGTTAGGTTAGGTTAGGTTAGGTTAGGTTAGGTTAGGTTAGGTTAGGTTAGGTTAGGTTAGGTTAGGTTAGGTTAGGTTAGGTTAGGTTAGGTTAGGTTAGGTTAGGTTAGGTTAGGTTAGGTTAGGTTAGGTTAGGTTAGGTTAGGTTAGGTTAGGTTAGGTTAGGTTAGGTTAGGTTAGGTTAGGTTAGGTTAGGTTAGGTTAGGTTAGGTTAGGTTAGGTTAGGTTAGGTTAGGTTAGGTTAGGTTAGGTTAGGTTAGGTTAGGTTAGGTTAGGTTAGGTTAGGTTAGGTTAGGTTAGGTTAGGTTAGGTTAGGTTAGGTTAGGTTAGGTTAGGTTAGGTTAGGTTAGGTTAGGTTAGGTTAGGTTAGGTTAGGTTAGGTTAGGTTAGGTTAGGTTAGGTTAGGTTAGGTTAGGTTAGGTTAGGTTAGGTTAGGTTAGGTTAGGTTAGGTTAGGTTAGGTTAGGTTAGGTTAGGTTAGGTTAGGTTAGGTTAGGTTAGGTTAGGTTAGGTTAGGTTAGGTTAGGTTAGGTTAGGTTAGGTTAGGTTAGGTTAGGTTAGGTTAGGTTAGGTTAGGTTAGGTTAGGTTAGGTTAGGTTAGGTTAGGTTAGGTTAGGTTAGGTTAGGTTAGGTTAGGTTAGGTTAGGTTAGGTTAGGTTAGGTTAGGTTAGGTTAGGTTAGGTTAGGTTAGGTTAGGTTAGGTTAGGTTAGGTTAGGTTAGGTTAGGTTAGGTTAGGTTAGGTTAGGTTAGGTTAGGTTAGGTTAGGTTAGGTTAGGTTAGGTTAGGTTAGGTTAGGTTAGGTTAGGTTAGGTTAGGTTAGGTTAGGTTAGGTTAGGTTAGGTTAGGTTAGGTTAGGTTAGGTTAGGTTAGGTTAGGTTAGGTTAGGTTAGGTTAGGTTAGGTTAGGTTAGGTTAGGTTAGGTTAGGTTAGGTTAGGTTAGGTTAGGTTAGGTTAGGTTAGGTTAGGTTAGGTTAGGTTAGGTTAGGTTAGGTTAGGTTAGGTTAGGTTAGGTTAGGTTAGGTTAGGTTAGGTTAGGTTAGGTTAGGTTAGGTTAGGTTAGGTTAGGTTAGGTTAGGTTAGGTTAGGTTAGGTTAGGTTAGGTTAGGTTAGGTTAGGTTAGGTTAGGTTAGGTTAGGTTAGGTTAGGTTAGGTTAGGTTAGGTTAGGTTAGGTTAGGTTAGGTTAGGTTAGGTTAGGTTAGGTTAGGTTAGGTTAGGTTAGGTTAGGTTAGGTTAGGTTAGGTTAGGTTAGGTTAGGTTAGGTTAGGTTAGGTTAGGTTAGGTTAGGTTAGGTTAGGTTAGGTTAGGTTAGGTTAGGTTAGGTTAGGTTAGGTTAGGTTAGGTTAGGTTAGGTTAGGTTAGGTTAGGTTAGGTTAGGTTAGGTTAGGTTAGGTTAGGTTAGGTTAGGTTAGGTTAGGTTAGGTTAGGTTAGGTTAGGTTAGGTTAGGTTAGGTTAGGTTAGGTTAGGTTAGGTTAGGTTAGGTTAGGTTAGGTTAGGTTAGGTTAGGTTAGGTTAGGTTAGGTTAGGTTAGGTTAGGTTAGGTTAGGTTAGGTTAGGTTAGGTTAGGTTAGGTTAGGTTAGGTTAGGTTAGGTTAGGTTAGGTTAGGTTAGGTTAGGTTAGGTTAGGTTAGGTTAGGTTAGGTTAGGTTAGGTTAGGTTAGGTTAGGTTAGGTTAGGTTAGGTTAGGTTAGGTTAGGTTAGGTTAGGTTAGGTTAGGTTAGGTTAGGTTAGGTTAGGTTAGGTTAGGTTAGGTTAGGTTAGGTTAGGTTAGGTTAGGTTAGGTTAGGTTAGGTTAGGTTAGGTTAGGTTAGGTTAGGTTAGGTTAGGTTAGGTTAGGTTAGGTTAGGTTAGGTTAGGTTAGGTTAGGTTAGGTTAGGTTAGGTTAGGTTAGGTTAGGTTAGGTTAGGTTAGGTTAGGTTAGGTTAGGTTAGGTTAGGTTAGGTTAGGTTAGGTTAGGTTAGGTTAGGTTAGGTTAGGTTAGGTTAGGTTAGGTTAGGTTAGGTTAGGTTAGGTTAGGTTAGGTTAGGTTAGGTTAGGTTAGGTTAGGTTAGGTTAGGTTAGGTTAGGTTAGGTTAGGTTAGGTTAGGTTAGGTTAGGTTAGGTTAGGTTAGGTTAGGTTAGGTTAGGTTAGGTTAGGTTAGGTTAGGTTAGGTTAGGTTAGGTTAGGTTAGGTTAGGTTAGGTTAGGTTAGGTTAGGTTAGGTTAGGTTAGGTTAGGTTAGGTTAGGTTAGGTTAGGTTAGGTTAGGTTAGGTTAGGTTAGGTTAGGTTAGGTTAGGTTAGGTTAGGTTAGGTTAGGTTAGGTTAGGTTAGGTTAGGTTAGGTTAGGTTAGGTTAGGTTAGGTTAGGTTAGGTTAGGTTAGGTTAGGTTAGGTTAGGTTAGGTTAGGTTAGGTTAGGTTAGGTTAGGTTAGGTTAGGTTAGGTTAGGTTAGGTTAGGTTAGGTTAGGTTAGGTTAGGTTAGGTTAGGTTAGGTTAGGTTAGGTTAGGTTAGGTTAGGTTAGGTTAGGTTAGGTTAGGTTAGGTTAGGTTAGGTTAGGTTAGGTTAGGTTAGGTTAGGTTAGGTTAGGTTAGGTTAGGTTAGGTTAGGTTAGGTTAGGTTAGGTTAGGTTAGGTTAGGTTAGGTTAGGTTAGGTTAGGTTAGGTTAGGTTAGGTTAGGTTAGGTTAGGTTAGGTTAGGTTAGGTTAGGTTAGGTTAGGTTAGGTTAGGTTAGGTTAGGTTAGGTTAGGTTAGGTTAGGTTAGGTTAGGTTAGGTTAGGTTAGGTTAGGTTAGGTTAGGTTAGGTTAGGTTAGGTTAGGTTAGGTTAGGTTAGGTTAGGTTAGGTTAGGTTAGGTTAGGTTAGGTTAGGTTAGGTTAGGTTAGGTTAGGTTAGGTTAGGTTAGGTTAGGTTAGGTTAGGTTAGGTTAGGTTAGGTTAGGTTAGGTTAGGTTAGGTTAGGTTAGGTTAGGTTAGGTTAGGTTAGGTTAGGTTAGGTTAGGTTAGGTTAGGTTAGGTTAGGTTAGGTTAGGTTAGGTTAGGTTAGGTTAGGTTAGGTTAGGTTAGGTTAGGTTAGGTTAGGTTAGGTTAGGTTAGGTTAGGTTAGGTTAGGTTAGGTTAGGTTAGGTTAGGTTAGGTTAGGTTAGGTTAGGTTAGGTTAGGTTAGGTTAGGTTAGGTTAGGTTAGGTTAGGTTAGGTTAGGTTAGGTTAGGTTAGGTTAGGTTAGGTTAGGTTAGGTTAGGTTAGGTTAGGTTAGGTTAGGTTAGGTTAGGTTAGGTTAGGTTAGGTTAGGTTAGGTTAGGTTAGGTTAGGTTAGGTTAGGTTAGGTTAGGTTAGGTTAGGTTAGGTTAGGTTAGGTTAGGTTAGGTTAGGTTAGGTTAGGTTAGGTTAGGTTAGGTTAGGTTAGGTTAGGTTAGGTTAGGTTAGGTTAGGTTAGGTTAGGTTAGGTTAGGTTAGGTTAGGTTAGGTTAGGTTAGGTTAGGTTAGGTTAGGTTAGGTTAGGTTAGGTTAGGTTAGGTTAGGTTAGGTTAGGTTAGGTTAGGTTAGGTTAGGTTAGGTTAGGTTAGGTTAGGTTAGGTTAGGTTAGGTTAGGTTAGGTTAGGTTAGGTTAGGTTAGGTTAGGTTAGGTTAGGTTAGGTTAGGTTAGGTTAGGTTAGGTTAGGTTAGGTTAGGTTAGGTTAGGTTAGGTTAGGTTAGGTTAGGTTAGGTTAGGTTAGGTTAGGTTAGGTTAGGTTAGGTTAGGTTAGGTTAGGTTAGGTTAGGTTAGGTTAGGTTAGGTTAGGTTAGGTTAGGTTAGGTTAGGTTAGGTTAGGTTAGGTTAGGTTAGGTTAGGTTAGGTTAGGTTAGGTTAGGTTAGGTTAGGTTAGGTTAGGTTAGGTTAGGTTAGGTTAGGTTAGGTTAGGTTAGGTTAGGTTAGGTTAGGTTAGGTTAGGTTAGGTTAGGTTAGGTTAGGTTAGGTTAGGTTAGGTTAGGTTAGGTTAGGTTAGGTTAGGTTAGGTTAGGTTAGGTTAGGTTAGGTTAGGTTAGGTTAGGTTAGGTTAGGTTAGGTTAGGTTAGGTTAGGTTAGGTTAGGTTAGGTTAGGTTAGGTTAGGTTAGGTTAGGTTAGGTTAGGTTAGGTTAGGTTAGGTTAGGTTAGGTTAGGTTAGGTTAGGTTAGGTTAGGTTAGGTTAGGTTAGGTTAGGTTAGGTTAGGTTAGGTTAGGTTAGGTTAGGTTAGGTTAGGTTAGGTTAGGTTAGGTTAGGTTAGGTTAGGTTAGGTTAGGTTAGGTTAGGTTAGGTTAGGTTAGGTTAGGTTAGGTTAGGTTAGGTTAGGTTAGGTTAGGTTAGGTTAGGTTAGGTTAGGTTAGGTTAGGTTAGGTTAGGTTAGGTTAGGTTAGGTTAGGTTAGGTTAGGTTAGGTTAGGTTAGGTTAGGTTAGGTTAGGTTAGGTTAGGTTAGGTTAGGTTAGGTTAGGTTAGGTTAGGTTAGGTTAGGTTAGGTTAGGTTAGGTTAGGTTAGGTTAGGTTAGGTTAGGTTAGGTTAGGTTAGGTTAGGTTAGGTTAGGTTAGGTTAGGTTAGGTTAGGTTAGGTTAGGTTAGGTTAGGTTAGGTTAGGTTAGGTTAGGTTAGGTTAGGTTAGGTTAGGTTAGGTTAGGTTAGGTTAGGTTAGGTTAGGTTAGGTTAGGTTAGGTTAGGTTAGGTTAGGTTAGGTTAGGTTAGGTTAGGTTAGGTTAGGTTAGGTTAGGTTAGGTTAGGTTAGGTTAGGTTAGGTTAGGTTAGGTTAGGTTAGGTTAGGTTAGGTTAGGTTAGGTTAGGTTAGGTTAGGTTAGGTTAGGTTAGGTTAGGTTAGGTTAGGTTAGGTTAGGTTAGGTTAGGTTAGGTTAGGTTAGGTTAGGTTAGGTTAGGTTAGGTTAGGTTAGGTTAGGTTAGGTTAGGTTAGGTTAGGTTAGGTTAGGTTAGGTTAGGTTAGGTTAGGTTAGGTTAGGTTAGGTTAGGTTAGGTTAGGTTAGGTTAGGTTAGGTTAGGTTAGGTTAGGTTAGGTTAGGTTAGGTTAGGTTAGGTTAGGTTAGGTTAGGTTAGGTTAGGTTAGGTTAGGTTAGGTTAGGTTAGGTTAGGTTAGGTTAGGTTAGGTTAGGTTAGGTTAGGTTAGGTTAGGTTAGGTTAGGTTAGGTTAGGTTAGGGGTTAGGTTAGGTTAGGTTAGGTTAGGTTAGGTTAGGTTAGGTTAGGTTAGGTTAGGTTAGGTTAGGTTAGGTTAGGTTAGGTTAGGTT